>NC_092709.1:142942810-143309327 GCF_047496885.1 Scyliorhinus torazame | reverse complement strand
AAAATCTGATTTGGGAATGAAACAATTGTTCAAACATCAATGTATGTTCCCTACACTCAATCTCCAATTCATGGTGTTAATCTCAGTCATTCTATCATTGTCAGGAGATATGACAGTATGGGAAATGTTCAGAATACAAAGGGTTAATGTCATATCATAATTACCACTAGATGGAGCTAGATGCAGAACTATATGAAGCACTGACTCACAGACTTCTGGAAGAAGTCTGGAGAGGAGAGCAGAGGAGCAGTGAGAGAGATCAGAGAGAGCACAGTTATAGAAAGAGTGCAGAGACTAGTGTTCGTAGACTGTAGATGCAGATTACTAGGTTATTGTTTACTACAGGAGTAAGTGGTGGAGCTTTAATAAGTAGTGTAAATAAATGTTAGCTATGTTAATGAACTTAGCGCCTGTGGTCTTTGTGAACACTTCAACATCCATCCTGATAAAAGAATCACAAAGAACACCACATGGTACCAGGTGTATGTTCCCAAAAGGAAGACATGAAAACTGCAAGAAAGAAACATGGAAAGATTAATGCACAAAATGAAGGCATCCAGCCCATCATGCCTGTGCCGACTGAGAACGAGCAATCCAACTTAATCGTATCTTCCAGCTCTTGGTCGGAAGCCATTACAGCACCTCAAGTTCATAACCAAGTTTTAAAAAATTTGATGAAGTTTTCTGTCTCTATCAATCTTTCAGACAGTGAGTTCTAGGTGAAAAGATTATTCCTTAACTCAACACTAATCCTTTGATCAATTACTTTAAAATGATGTAATAATAATAGCTTTTGTGTGAGAAGGTTAGATTATATTTATACCAGTAGTGAGATTTGCAGTAGATGAGTGTAGTTAGATGTTATTTATCAATTCTGTATTCTAATGGACTAAGTGTCAAAACCCAGTTTACATAAGAACTAGGAGCAGGAGTGGGCCATCTGGCCCATCGAGCCTGCTCCGCCATTCAATAAGATCATGGCTGATCTTTTGTGGACTCAGCTCCACTTTCCCGCCCGAACACCATAACAATTTATTCCTCTATTCTTCAAAAAACTATTTATCTTTACCTTGAAAACATTGAATGAAGGAGTGTCAACTACTTCACTGGGCAGGGAATTCCATAGATTCACAACCCTTTGGGTGAAGAAGTTCCTCCTAAACTCAGCCCTAAATCTACTTCCCCTTATTTTGAGGCTATGCACCCTAGTTCTGCTTTCACCCGCCAGTGGAAACAAAAACAACCTCCGCGCATCTATCCGCGCACCTAGATAACAAAGACACCTATGCCAGACTCCTATTTATCGACTACAGCTCAGCCTTCAACACCATCATTCCTACGAAACTCATCTCCAAACTCCGTGGCCTTGGCCTCGGCTCCTCCCTCTGTGACTGGATCCTGAACTTTCTAACCCACAGACCACAATCAGTAAAGATAGGCAACAACACCTCCTCCACGATCATCCTCAACACCAGTGCCCCACAAGACTGTGTCCTCAGCCCCCTACTATACTCCTTATATACCTATGACTGTGGCGCCAAATTCCTCTCCAACTCGATCTTCAAATTTGCTGATGACACCAGCGTAGTGGGTTGGATTTTGAACAATGACAAGACAGAGTATAGGAATGAGATAGAGAATCTGGTGAACTGGTGCGACGACAATAATCTCTCCCTCAATGTCAACAAAACAAAGGAGATTATCATCGACTTTAGGAAGCGTAGTGGAGAACATGCCCCTGTCTACATCAATGGGAACAAAGTAGAAAGGGTCGAGAGCTTCAAGTTTTTAGGCGTACAGATTACCAACAGCCTATCCTGGTCCCCCCCATGCCGACACTATAGTTAAGAAAGCCCACCAACGACTCTACTTTCTCAGAAGACTGAGGAAATTTGGGCACGTCAGCTACGACCCTCACCAACTTCTACAGATGCACCATAGAAAGCATTCTTTCTGGTTGTATCACAGCTTGGTATGGAGCCTGCTCTACCCAAGACCACAGGAAACTGCAAAAGGTCATGAATGTAGCCCAGTCCATCACGCAAACCAGCCTTCCATCCATTGACTCTGTCTATAATTCCCGCTGCCTCAGAAAGGCAGCCAGCATAATTAAGGACCCCACTCACCCAAGACATACACTCTTCCACCTTCTTCCCGTCAGGAAAAAGATACCAAAGTTTGAGGTCACGTACCAACCGACTGAAGAACAGCTTCTTCCCTACTGCCATCAGACTTTTGAATGGCCCTACCTCGTATTAAATTGATCCTTTCTCTACACCTTGCTATAACTGTAAAATTATATTCTGCAGTCTCTCCTTCCTTCCTTATGTACGGTATGCATTGTTTGTACAATGCAAGAAACAATACTTTTCACTGTATACTAATACATGCGACAATAATGAATCAAATCAAATCAAATCTATCCTGTCTATTCCGTTCTTAATTTTATACGTTTCTATAAGACCCCCCTCCCCCCGTTCAGTAGTGTAAATAAAATCAGAGCTTTGTTTAAGTAAAAGCTATCCTGTGGTCTTTGTGGAACACTACGCCAACCATCCTAAATGAGGTAGTAGTGGTTAGCACAGTTAAAGCATAGGTGGGAGGAAGAGGTGAAATTTGCATAACATGACCCCAATTACATTCCCAACACACATATGCCCACAAACACACCCACCCCAAACACACACACTCACATACATACCCCAAACACACACTCACATACATACCCCAAACACACACACTCACATACACACCCCAAACACACACACTACAAACACACACACACACAACACCCAAACACACTAAATCATTTACACTCACTCAATCATATACACACCCCAAACACACATGCCACCCAAACACACACACTACAAACACACACCCACCCCAAACACACCCACACCCTAAATCATATGCACTCCTCAAACACACACTCGAAACACACACCCCACCCAAACACACATACACACATGCCCCCAAACAAACACACACAAACCAAACACACACACACATTCCCCAAACACCAACATTCCCCAGACACCCACACACCTACCCCAAACACATACTCACACCCCCCAAACCACACTCACAAACACACCCCAACAGACACACAACACCCCAAATGTACACATGTCACAAACACACACTTACCCCAAACATACACTCCAAACACATCCCCCAACACACACACCGCTCCAACACACACCCCTCCAACACCCTCCCTCCAACACACACACACCCCTCCAACACACACACACCCCTCCAACACACACACACCCCTCCAGCACACACACCCCTCCAGCACACACACCCCTCCAACACACACACACCCCTCCAACACACACACACCCCTCCAACACACACACACCCCTCCAACACACACACACCCCTCCAACACACACACACCCCTCCAACACACACACCACTCCAACACACACACACCCCTCCAACACACACACACCCCTCCAACACACACACACCCCTCCAACACACACACACCCCTCCAACACACACACCCCTCCAACACACACACCCCTCCAACACACACACCCCTCCAACACACACACCCCTCCAACACACACACCCCTCCAACACACACACCCCTCCAACACACACCCCTCTAACACACACCCCTCTAACACACACCCCTCTAACACACACACAACTCCAACACACACACCCTTCCAACACACACACCCCTCCAACACACACACCCCTCCAACAGACACACACCCCTCCAACACACACACCCCTCCAACACACACACCCCTCCAACACACACACCCCTCCAACACACACACCCCTCCAACACACACACCCCCCTCCAACACACACACCCCTCCAACACACACACCCCTCCAACACACACACCCCTCCAACACACACACCCCTCCAACACACACCCCCCCCCAACACACACCCTTCCAACACACACCCCTCCAACACACACACCCCTCCAACACACACACCCCTCCAACACACACACACCCCTCCAACACACACACACCCCTCCAACACACACACACCCCTCCAACACACACACACCCCTCCAACACACACACACCCCTCCAACACACACACACACCTCCAACACACACACCCCTCCAACACACACACCTCTCCAACACACACACCTCTCCAACACACACACCCCTCCAACACACACACCCCTCCAACACACACACCCCTCCAACACACACACCCCTCCAACACACACCCCTCTAACACACACACACCCCTCTAACACACACGCACACCCCTCCAACACACACACCCCTCCAACACACACACCCCTCCAACACACACACCCCTCCAACACACACACACCCCTCCAACACACACACCCCTCCAACACACACACACCCCTCCAACACACACACACCCCTCCAACACACACACACCCTTCCAACACACACCCTTCCAACACACACCCTTCCAACACACACCCTTCCAACACACACACACCCCTCCAACACACACACACCCCTCCAACACACACACACCCCTCCAACACACACACACCCCTCCAACACACACACACCCCTCCAACACACACACACCCCTCCAACACACACACCCCTCCAACACACACACCCCTCCAACACACACACCCCTCCAACACACACACCCCTCCAACACACACACACCCCTCCAACACACACACCCCTCCAACACACACACCCCTCCAACACACACACACCCCTCCAACACACACACACCCCTCCAACACACACACACCCTTCCAACACACACCCTTCCAACACACACCCTTCCAACACACACCCTTCCAACACACACCCTTCCAACACACACACACCCCTCCAACACACACACACCCCTCCAACACACACACACCCCTCCAACACACACACACCCCTCCAACACACACACACCCCTCCAACACACACACCCCTCCAACACACACACCCCTCCAACACACACACCCCTCCAACACACACACACCCCTCCAACACACACACACCCCTCCAACACACACACACCCCTCCAACACACACACCCCTCCAACACACACACCCCTCCAACACACACACACACCCCTCCAACACACACACACCCCTCCAACACACACACACCCCTCCAACACACACACACCCCTCCAACACACACACACCCCTCCAACACACACACACCCCTCCAACACACACACCCCTCCAACACACACACCCCTCCAACACACACACCCCTCCAACACACACACCCCTCCAACACACACACCCCTCCAACACACACACCCCTCCAACACACACACCCCTCCAACACACACACCCCTCCAACACACACACCCCTCCAACACACACACCCCTCCAACACACACACCCCTCCAACACACACACCCCTCCAACACACACACCCCTCCAACACACACACCCCTCCAACACACACACCCCTCCAACACACACACCCCTCCAACACACACACCCCTCCAACACACACACCCCTCCAACACACACACCCCTCCAACACACACACCCCTCCAACACACACACCCCTCCAACACACACACCCCTCCAACACACACACCCCTCCAACACACACACACCCCTAAACACACACACACCCCTAAACACACACACACCCCTAAACACACACACACCCCTAAACACACACACACCCCTAAACACACACACACCCCTAAACACACACACACCCCTAAACACACACACACCCCTCCAATACTGGGCTGGTTTAGCACAGGCCTAAATCGCTGGTTTTGAAAGCAGACCAAGGCAGGCCAGCAGCACGGTTCCATTCCCGTACCAGCCTCCCCGAACAGGCGCCGGAATGTGGCGACGAGGGGCTTTTCACAGTAACTTCATTTGAAGCCGACTTGTGACAATAAGCGATTTTCATTCATTGTTTTTCATTTTCAACACACACACACTGCACTCCAACACACACACACCACTCCAACACACACACCCCTCCAATACACACACATACCACACCAAAACACTCCCTCCAACACACCCCCCCACCCCCAAATACACACAAATCCTACCAACACACACCCCCACATCCAAAAACACACACCTCCCAAACACTTCCCCCAAACACACACACGCCCCAAACACACACATACACCTGCGAAACACACACGCGCACACTCCCCCAAACACACACACGCTACCCACGTGCGTGCACGCACACACCCCCCACCCACACACACACATCCCCTACCTACAAACACACACACCCCACATGCACATAAGCGGCTGCCCATTGTGGAGAGGTGTGAGACTTAAATTAACAGATTTACATTAGGCATGCAGGGGATAGCCCGATTTGAAGTTAACTGTGTTAAACTCCTGACATCTAGTTAATAAAGGAGGTAATAACAATATCTTTACTTAGTTTTAGATTTATCCACAAAGTGAAACATTACAAGTGTGTGGTTTCTACCTCTGTAACCTACCATCAGTGTAAATAAGTGTATTTAAAAAAAAAAAAATTCTAATTGAATCCAATTCATGATACCCACAAGAGAGATATTACATATTGTCAAAAAGAGAGACATGCGGCATAATGATGCCAAATTTCAAACCATCACAACACTCACCTGATGAAGGAGCTGCCCGCCGAAAGCTAGTGATTCCAAACAAACCTGTTGGACTTTAACCTGGTGTTGTAAGACTTCTTAATGTGCTCAACCCAGTCCAACACCGGCATCTCCATATCATAATTTATAATACAGAATCTGCCCAATTGCAGAAAATGTCTACAATTCAATGTGGTTCAACAATTGGGCTGATTAATCGACTGAATATCTTAAATTGGTTGCTCGCAGAGCAGCACGGTTGCGCAGTGGTTAGCACTGCTGCCTCACGCCGCCGAGGTCCCAGGTTCGATCCCGGTACTGAGTCACTGTCCGTGTGGGGTTTGCACATTCTCCCCGTGTTTGCATGGGCTTCGCCCCCACAACCCAAAAGATGTGCAGGCTAGGTGGATTGGCCATGCTAAATTGCCCCTTAATTGGAAAAAATGAATTGGGTACTCTAAATTTATTTTTTATAAATTGGTTGCTAGCATAGCTATTAACACACTCAGGGATGTTCAGCAAGTGCTGCTCAATTCAACAGCGAATAGTAGACATTTTCTGCATTTGGGCAGCACTTGCGGAATATTCCTGAGTGAGGTAACAGCTACGCTAACAACCAATTTAAGATAATCAGCCAAATTCATAACGTGGCTCATTAACACTTGCTAGAAGCAACGCAGGCACCCTGTAGTGGCAAACATCAGGGATCATGTGACTTCCCAGACCGAGGCCTCAGCAAACTTTGGACGCCCAGTCTATCAGGACAAAGAGTGCGTGATTCCAGCATGCTGGGTGCCTTTAAAACCTGCAGAACAGATCCAGCTTAGGAAAAGAGTTGGAGTGACTGGCTGGTATTGTAATGTTCCTTTCTACTTTCTGTAAATAGTTTTTGCCTCTAAATAAACTGTTCCTTACTGTTATCCACTGATGTCGCTTGGAATTATTACACACCCATTCTCTGCAAAGAAAAGGAATATGTTCAAGTCTTGTGCCTATTTTGAACTATTAGAGCTTGAACACTTATAGTGTTCCATTACTTTCTCCATGGCAATGCCTCAGCCTGTCTGACTCAACTTGAAAAACAATCGGCACCCCTTTCTCCTGTAGTAGAAATTGACGCGATCGTTTGAAATTTGGCATTTGTGGGTGCAATTTACCGATGCATCCTGCCAGAATCGGGATGGGACACGTTCGGTAGATCCGGGGAAAGGCCTCTGCAGGGATCCCCCATTAGTCATCATGCCTCGCGAGATGTCGCAATCTGGATCCCTCCCACAATGGATGGGACCCAGACTTGCAAAGTTATGTGAGTTCAAAAGCTCACTTAACCCTGCCAATGCCAGATGGAACCGGCTCCCGAGAACTACTGGCCTCACCGAGGAGGCCCCAGGTGGGCGCTGTTTAGCACTGGTCCCCACAAATGGGGACCAGGTGGAATGGCACTTGGGGGGGGGGGGGGGGGGGAGAGGAGTCTGCACGTTCTCCTCGTGTCTGCATGGGTTTCCTCCGGGTGCTCCAGTTTACTTCTACAAGTCTCGAAAGACGTGCTGTTAGGTAATTTGGACATTCTGAATTCTCCCGCCGTGTACCCGAACAGATTCTAGATTGTGGCAGCTAAGGGCTTTTCACAGTAACTGCATTGCAGTGTTAATGTAAGCCTACTTGTGACAATACAGATTATGATGTTTCATTTATTTATGAAAAATATTTTAGTTTTGATTGTTGCTGACCCCACCTCCGAGCCCGGCTGGCACCCCCACCTCCCGAAGTCGGCTCTTCCTGACACCAGCTGGCACCCCCAACTCCAGGCCTCGGCTGGCACCCCCAACGCCAGGCCTCGGCTGGCACCCCCACCCCCTTGGCTGGCACCTCCACCTCCTGACCCCGCTGGCACCCCCAAATCCAGGCCTAGGCTGGCACCCCCAACTCCCGGCCTCGGCTGGCACCCCTACCCCCCTGGCTGGCACCCCCAACTCCAGGCCTCGACTGGCACCCCCACCCCCCTGGCTGGCACCTCCACCTCCTGACCCCGCCTGGAGCCTCCTCAAACTACTCCCAGTCCTTTGTCCTTGATGGAGGCCTCAGCCTCCTCCGGTGTGTCAAAATAGTGATCTTTCAAGTCCAGCATGATTCTCAGCCTCACTGCTACACAACCCAAACCGCACAATCTTACTGTACAGTACTGCCTTGTCCTTATTATATATACTGCCAGTTCGGTGCCAATGCCCTGATAGATATGCACCATGTTCCCGTCCCAATCAATGTGCCAGTTCTTCTTGGCCCACTTCAGGACCCACTCCTTCCTCTGGTAATTGTGAAATCGGATGATCACCGCCACCGGTGGTTCATCCGGCCATGGCATCTGCCACAGACCCCGATATACCCTGTCCAAATCCGGAGGGGAGAACACATCATCCCCTGTCACCAATTGAGAAAACATTCCTGAAAACTATTTGGTTGGTCTCGGGCCTTCCATTCCCTCCGGCAAAGCCACCACTCTTGAGATTCAGGCGCCTCGACCTATTCTCCAGGTCTTCAACTTTGGCCTTCAGGCCCTTATTCCTGTCCGGCATGAGCAGCATCTCAGCTTCCAACGAGGCAAGCTGATCTTTGTACCTCGACAAGGCCTCTTCCACACCCTTCAGTCTACCCTTGCTTCTTCACAGCTTTGTCGGTCTCGCCCAGCTGCTCCCGTATCGGGCCCAACGCTACCTTGATGGTGGCGTTGAATGACTCTTTAATCTCCTTCCCTTGTCGCTCAAATTGCTCATCCATCTGTCTTCCAAACTTCTCCAATGTCTGCGTCATCACCGTTGCCAACATCTAACCTCGTGATGGGTGCAGCCGCCTCCGCAAACCTTTCTCCCCCAGATCTCTTTGTCGGGCTAGCAGCCAGGGGTTTATTTCCTATGCTTTTTTTGCCAAGGCTTTTGACATTCCTCTGTTGCCTTTCTGTTCTCCACACCAACCTACTGGGTTGGAACCCAAACTATCCCGAATAAATCGGGCAAAAGGGATTAAAATGCCGGGACCCTGGCAGGAGCCACCTTTTGTGCAATCTGTTTTCACGTGCCGTCACTGGAAGTCAATTAAATCTATTTCTGACAACATTACAGCTGGATGGCTTTCCCCTATTTTACTTGCAGGCTTATGACAGGGTAAGTTTATTTATACAAAACAGACTCGGATTGGTTGAGAAATCTTTTGCCAGCCTCCGGCGTGTTGTTGAAATGTAAATATTTAAGTATATATTTTTGACGAGCTAAAAAAAAGCATGTGGGGGGGTCTCAGAGTCAAATCAGTAGGGCAGTGAATCAGTCAGTTGAGGTGTCATGGTGCGCAAGTTTGAATTGTGGGAATGGTCCGGTGCACACTGCATGGAATCAAGGAGTAATGAGAAGGATGTGAACTGGGGGAGAAGCAACTGGTGTGGAATGTGGACTCAGGCGGATGCAGAGCAGTGTTAACAAGGTAGTTCTTAACAGATTACATTTTGGGGTATTCTCAAGATATGAGTTCATTTAGATTTTAATTATGTAATTGCCATCTTAGCTTAGCAAACAAGGCTTTGTTTATAGTGTTTTGTTTCCATATCACTGGTGGAACTGTATGAATGGAGGTGTGAGGAACTCGCCAACTTAGAGAGATGATGCATTATGGGTGTTGGGCCGGGGTCCCCACAACCACATGTGTGGTCCAGGGTGGGTGGGGGAAGGGGGAGAGACAGAGAAGGAGAGAAAGAGAAAGACGTCCTGTGCACTGAAGCTTTTTGTTGGTTGTTATAACCTGCCTACTTACCATTGGCTGGGGACTAATGACAATCCCACAATCCTGTGGGAGTATGAGCTTCCCTAATGAGTGGGGCGGAGAAACCATTAGTAAACTCCTAGTGTAAATAAAGCTGGCCAGTTTGGAAACAGCAGGAAGGAGTGTGCAGCAAGGGAAGTTGCTGCTGCTGTTATATATATGTTATAGTAAATAAATGTTATTACTTTGTATCCTTAAAACTCGTGCTGGATTCTTTGTGGCCCTCACAAAACTGGCGACTAAGGTTAAAGTGAATAGCTGTCTACACTGCTGAAGCCACCTCCCTGGATTTTTGTTGGATACAGGTTGGAAGTTGTTTTCTATTATACCATGCCTCTGTACGGACGTTTGGATGTTTTTGATGCTGCGCTGGGAAGCTGGAACCAGTACACACAACGGATGCGTTACTATTTCCGGGCAAACAATATCACCGAAAACGAGTGCCAGGTGGTCATATTGCTCACCGCCTGCGGCCCGCATACGTTTGGGGTGATTAGGAGCCTTACGTACCCAGCTGCGCCGGACACCAAAACGTTTGATGAACTTGTGAATATATAGTGGGGCAACATTTTAACCCAACCCCGTCCACGATAGTCCAGCGTTACTGGTTTAATACCGCTGAGAGGACCCCTGGAGAAGCCCTTGCCGATTTTCTATCCCGGCTACGCAGGATTACGGAGTACTGTGACTATGGTGAGACCTTGTCAGAAATGTTACGCGACCGTTTGGTTTGCGGTATTAACAATGCGGCCACCCAGAGAAAGTTGTTAGCTGAGCCAACATTGACTTTTCAACAGGCCATTCAAATAGTATTGTCCCGAGAGAGCGCAGAACGAGGAGTGCAGGAGCTACAGGGAATGGAGGTGCATGCCTTGGGGCGCAACCCCTTCCGTCCGAAAACGTCCCCCCGCACTCCTGCGGTACCTTGGGCGACGCAACGACCGGACCGACGCCAGTGGCCGTCGGACATTCCTCCCCGAAGGGAGCCTTCTCCAGAACCAATGGATGAGGAGCCATGTCTGTGTCAGACTTGTAGGCGCCGACCCCGTCGCGGAGGTGCTGGTCACGGATAACGGCACTCCATTCACGAGTGAGGAGTTTGCGAGGTTCACGAAGATGAACGGCATACGCCATATCCGCACTGCCCCTTACCACCCGGCTTCAAATGGGTTGGCAGAGCGCGCAGTGCAGACATTCAAAAGAGGCCTAAACAAGCAGTCTTCCGGATCAATGGACACGAGACTGGCTCGCTTTTTGTTTACGTACAGGACCACCCCCCCATGCAGTGACTGGGGTAGCTCCCGCAGAACTCCTAATGGGCCGGAGACTTCGCACCCGCCTTAGTATGGTTTTCCCGGACATTGGCGCAAACGTACGCCGCACACAAGAACGGCAGGGATAGGGATTTTCTCGGCATCGGCCGATTCGGCAGTGTGCGCCCGGTGACCCAGTGTTTGTTCAAAATTTTGCTGGTGGTGCCCAGTGGGTTCCTGGTGTAATCATTCGCCAAACGGGCCCTATATCTTACCAGGTGCAAGCCCAGGGTCGTTTACAGCGCAAACATGTAGACCACGTTCGGTCCAGAAGACTATCCCCTCAAAAGATTCCCCGCCCCCGGAGCTCATTTCTACAGCCGCAGAGACAAGGGAAGGTAGTCCTCACAATCTTCCACTGGTGCCTCACTCGAAGCCGGCGCAGGTCGTTACGGGACCGAATGGAGATAGAGACGCTGCCATGACGGAGGCACCAGACTCTGACTCCGAGATGGAGACACAGGATGCATCAGAGGGGGAATCCTCGGGTCCACGGGCCGTGGATGTACAACCGTTACGCCATTCATCACGTTTGGCGCGGCGCCGGTCGCGGGCCGCTGTCCGCGGCCGGGCTGCCGATTCTCTGGCCCGGATGGGCCGAGCAGAAACGGCAGAGTCCCGCCGGCGCCGTTCACCCCTGGTCGTTGCCAGCAGGAACTCTGCGCGAAGGGTCGGGGGGCGGCCTGTGGGGCGTGGAGAAGCGCTCCTTCACCGGGGGGGGGGGGCCTCCGATGGCGTCTGGCCCGCGATCGGGGCTCACCGACCGGCGGGCCGGCCTCTTCCCCCCCCCCTCCCCCACCCGGCCTACTTTGTTCCGCTTCCGGCCCCAGAACCCCCACGCCATGTTGCGTCAGGGTCAGAGCGTTGAAGAAGTCCCCCGCGCATGCACGGGTTGCCGCGGCCCAACTGCGCATGTGCGGGTTGGCGTGGCGCCCATTTGGTGCTGGGGAGGGAGGCTGGAGCAGCGTGAACCGCTCAGTGCCGAGCTTTCCCTCCAAGGGGGACTGAATCGGTCGTCCCCGCGCCCTTTTCACGCCGTCGCAAAATGCGACGCTGTTCACGACGGCGCGAACACTAGGCGACATTCTCCACTCCCACGCTGGTTGGGAGAATCGCCCTGGGCCGCCAAAATTTCCCGGGACACCGGTCCGACGCCCTCCCTAGCGGCGGGAACGGCCCGGTCGAGTTCTGCAGGCCGGAGAATTGCCGGAGACACCCAAAATGACGATTCTCCGGCACCCCCGCTATTCTGAGGCCCGGATGGGCCAAGCGGCCAGGCCAAAACGGCGGGTTCCCCCCGATGCCGTCCACACCTGGTCGCTGCCGTCGTGAACGGTGGGGGGGGCGGCTTGCGGGGATCCTGCACCAGGGGGTCCCTGAAACGTGGGGTGGCCCACGATCGGTGCCCACTGATCGTCAGGCCGTCCTCTCTGAAGGAGGACCTCCTTCCTTCCATGGACCCGCAAGATCCGTCCGCCATCTTCTTGCGGAGCGGACTTAGTGAGGACGGCAACCCGCGCATGCGCGGATGACGCCAGTTATGCGGCGCCGCCTTTACGCGGGTGACAAGGCCTGGCGCGTGTAGATGACGCGGCCCCGATCCTAGCCTATTGTCAGGGCCTGTATCGGTCGGGATCGGGGCCGTTTCGCGCCGTTGTGAACCTCAACGGCGTTCACAACGGCGCGGCCACTTCGGCGCGGGAGTGGAGAATCCCGCCCACTTTGTCTCCATTTTGGAGAATTGCGCCCAAGGTCTCTCAAATGTTATTCATTAATGCTGAATATACACCAGAGAGTTTTTAGGGCAGTGTCTCAAGGTTATCCTTTCCTGGAAAATTTTGTACACACTTACCACACATTGTATTTGTTTTTGTAAAAATATCACATCCACACACACCAAATTTATGGTATGAGACAACACATACACACAAAAACATATTTCATACAATGCAATCTTAACAAATCCAGGTGATAGTCTTATCTCCTAAAGAAACGAAAAAATCTGATTCTTCACCATTTAGTTATTTTTTTTTAAATTTAGAGTACCCAATTAATGTTTTCCAATTAAGGGGCAATTTAGCGTGGCCAATCCACCTAACCTGCACATCTTTGGGCTGTGGGGGCGAAATCCACGCAAACACGGGGAGAATGTGCAAACCCCACATGGACAGTGACCCAGAGCCGGGATCGAACCTGGGACCTCGGCGCCGTGAGGCAGCAGTGTTAACCCACTGCGCCACCGTGCTGCCCACTTTGCTATTTATATTTAAGAAAATGTTTATCGTATTTAATCTTCTTATAATCTATTTTCTTCCCTCATATGTGTACCATTCTACAGTGGACTGTGGCCTGGGTAACTATCTCTTCTGCCCTTGTTTGGGGGGAGGGGGGGGGGGATTTGGCAACCACTTGGTGCTTTGCTTTTAAACAATTTAAGATTGAGCATTATGGGACAATCTGCAACCTCCACCACAGCAACATCAATATGGGCAAATCACTAGTGGGACAGGGGGTCAAATCCACATTTTGTGCACATTTTATCAGCGAGACATGGAGGTTTATGTGCTCAAAATAAATAATTTGTCTGTGCTGGAGCAATTAAAAACTAGGGTCACTAACATGAGATTTCCATCGTCCCCTGCTTGGAATGTTTGTCCTTAAAAGATGCTATGGTCTCTCTCCATCTCTCATCAAAGCCTATTGTGCTCCAACACCCTTCTTCAGAAAGAAATTTCTCTGAACCTCTCTCATTAATATTGTGATTTGATTCCCCAGCACTGATTCCCTAACAAAAGAAAATAATCTTTCACTAATTACTTCGTCAAAAGCCTTCCGAATTTTCAAATCCCAAATTAAAACTCTTGGACCTCTCTAGTCCAGTAGAAATTGTCCAGTAATCTCCAGTGCTTCCTCAAGGCAGTAGATTCTCAGTCCCAGTATCATCCTGGAGAAGATAATTGTCAGCATTTGTAATGTTCTTCATATGAGTGACCCCAAATTATACACAGTAATCTAATTATTGCATTTTTAAAATTATGATCTCCTTGCTTTTACATTGTTACACTATCAGCTTTTTACATGATGTTATGTACCTAACTCATAATTTCAGGGAATTATGTGTTTGAATTCTAGATTTCTCCACTCATTCACATCTACAAACTCCTTTCCATTCAGCAAAGGGCCAGCAGAGACAATGGGCCAAATGGCTATATCTTCTGCTTTGTAACTTCATTGCAGTGTTAATGTAAGCCTACTTGTGACAATAAAAATTATTATTTTCTGTTCCCACCAGCAGAGCACCCCTGCCCCGCGTGTTTTCCAGCGACGTGGGGTGGCTTTGATGTGAAATCCCATTGACGAGTGGCGGTAGTAGAAAATCTCGCCGCCAGTGAATACTGAGAAACAAATGGGTGGGGGAATGGAGAATCCTGCCCCACGATTCTCTTTGCAGACTCTGAATTTTAGTTTGACAGGGTGCTTGCACAGTGTAGTTCAGCAATGCCACACAACGACCTCTGCTGGTACATCCAAGATATTACAGAAATACTGCATAATATGATCACTTGTGCATCATTCCACTTGGCAACAAATTGTCCCATATCATGCAAACTGTCCCTTGCTCATAATGAATATTTTGTCATCTCACCTGAAGCATTCTTTCATAATAAATATTTTTATACATTTAAATACATGTCTATGCTTTGCCTCAGCACATACTGGGAGTAAAAATTAAAATAAAAGATTGTAATGAACTTCAGCATTCTCCTCCCAGCATTCCATCATTCTATAATGATGAGTGGCTGCATGTAACTCATACTGATCCACAGAAATCATTTGGAAGAATGTTACTGCCTATTTATAGTTGCAAGAACTAAATCACACTGCATGAAGAGTTTCTGACGTTGATATTGACTGGACCAATAATCAGTTAAGTGAGAAATGGCCTCTGCTGGTACATCCAAGATATTACAGAAATACTGCATCAATTACTTCAGCACTGTTCCACTTAACAACAAACTGTCCCATTTCATGCAAATGGTCTTGGATTTTGCTCAGAATGCTCAAAATGAACGTGAGCTCCAACCAAAAAAAAGTACAAAACATTTCAGTGTAAAATCAGAGAGAAGAAACCACCAACATAAAATGTCCGGATCAGACTTTCCTGGATTTCCAACATAATGTCGCTACACTTTTAACAGACTAATTAAACACAAGATGTACGGAAACAATTAAGCTGCTACATTTCAGTGAGTCGTAAAACAACACAATAGTAACACTGATTGAGAACAGAGTAGCTCATTAGCTCACAAGTGGTAATTCCACAAGAGGCCCCTGGCATTGAAAACGGCTTTGTTTGGTGAAGGCTGTTTATAGCCACATGGGGGATACAGGTATCCTCCTGGTCTTCCTCTCACATCCTGTAAAGGCCATTTTAAAATCACTACAGCCTGTCAACAGCACACCAGGATAGGTCTAATCTCTGGGAACAATTTTCTATAAAATGCAGAAACCAAATTTTATTACTTTAATGCTTCAGGGGATTGTACGTTAATGTATTAAATGATGAAATAAAGTCCCTTATTCATTGCTTCACATGAGATTATTTCCATATGAATTGTCCCAATCATAAAATCCCAGAGTTGTTAGTGCAGAAGGCGGCCATTTGGCCCATTGTGTCCTGCACCGGGTCTCTGAATGAGTAATTCACTTCATACCATTCTCCTGCCTTCTCCCTGTAACACTGCCATTCTTCCTTTTCAGCCTAGATCCCTTTTGAATGCTTCAATTGAACCTGCCTCCCACCACACTTTCAAGCAACACATTCCAGACCTGAACCACATGTTGTTGGAAAAAGCTATACTTCTTTTGCCAATCATTTTAATAAGCCAGGCTGGCCAACAAAGGAGCCCACAGCCTTCCTTTCAAGCCTTAGTCGAACCACAGAAGCCCTACAACGCAGGAGGCTGTTCAGCCCATCAAGTCTGCAGCGGCCTTCCGAAAGAGCACTCTACCAGGCTCCCCCCCCCCCCCGCCCCCCCCCCCCCCCCCCCCCACACATCATCCGTGTAACCTAACCTGCACATCCCTGGACACTAAGGGACAATTTATCATGGCCAATCCACCTAACCTGCACAACTTTGGACTGTGGGAGGAAACAGGAGCATCCGGAGAAAACCCATGCAGACACAGGGAGGATGTGCAGACTCCACACAGTCACCTGAGGTCAGGATCGAACCTGGGTCCCAGGCGCTGTGAGGCAGCAGTGCTAACCGCTGTGCCACCCTGGCGCCTAAATAGTTGAAACGCTTTGTGTAAAGGCTTTTGTATAGTTATCTTTGAATTAGGTCTCTGCAGCCCACAGGGGTTAGTTAGTGTCTCTTCGTGAGATAACGCAATGCAAATTTCTGTGATGCTGCCAGGGTAGCTCCTCTTGTTCAAAGATTTTTAAAAAAATTTAGGGTACCCAATTCATTTTTCCAATTAAGGGGCAATTTAACGTGGTCAATCCACCTACGCTGCACATCAGATTATTTCTCATGGGGCGAAACCCATTCAAACACAGGGAGAATGTGCAAACTCCACACGGACAGTGACCCAGAGCCGGGATCGAACCTGGGACCTCGGCGCCGTGAGGCAGCAATGCGACTCACTGCGCCGCCATGCTGCTCTAGTTCTTTATCATGACAATGTGACATGTGCATTTGTAATATTAATCTTTAATTTCATCAGCTGGTTAAATATACATATTGAACTTCTTTAAAAGGATTTTTAAGGGAAGCAAAGACACTGACTCAAGATGACTGTCACAGGTCACCTGACACACCTGCAGTTACAAGTTGGTGAGTTTGTAATGTGTATTACAATTAGGGCAAGCTAAGGCAACCTCCTATGGAATTCACACCTGCTGATGTCAAGAATTACTTCAAAGATTAATTGAAGCTTGTAACTGGCTCTCCAAATTTGCATTACAATAAAGCTACAATTTAAGCCACCAGGCAGAGCCAGAAGGATAACAGGGACAACGGTTATGCACAATGTGTTGATATGCTCTTTGTGGCTCATCACAGCGAAAAATAGACCAGTCAGAAATGACGGCTGGGACAGTTTTTTTTTAAATCACCTAGGCCACAACAATAGCTAAGGGGTGGGGTTCTCCGTCGATGGGATCCTCCGCTTCGCTGGCAGTGCACTCAAGCCCGCCGATTTCCCGATGGCATGGTGGTGGCGGCAATGGGAAACCCCATTGGTCGGCTGCCAAGATGGAGGATCCCGCTGCTGGCGGGCCCGCGCCATGCCAGTAAACGGGTTTGGCGGGATGGAGATTCCCGCCCAAGGTCTGTCCAGCCATGAGTTAATCAACTATCTTCTGGCTTGCAGGCCAAGTCGATTTCAGCAGGAGCCAGCAGGCTAGTCCATTTCAGCGGGAGCAGTGCGGAAGTGATTTCTGGGAGGTAAGTCTCTCCTTTAAATTTTAGTGTTTAAGGTGGGAACAGGAAGTCGACCCACGAACTTCTGGGAAGACCCTCACCAATAAATTCTGGTGGAGAGGAAACCCGAGACACTACACGTGTAGTGTCTCCCACCCGCCCTCCTCCTCTAACCTAATAATAAAACCCTTTGGTGTGAGGTAAGTACCATATTTTATTATTGTTATTAATTTTTTTTTTAATATAAAAAATTTAAGTTAGTTGTTAGCCAGATCTTGGTAGAAAGTTAGAGGGATGGCAGGGAAGGGAGTGCAATGTTCCTCCTGCAGGATGTTTGAGGTGAGGGATGCCGTTAGTGTCCTTGCTGATTTTACCTGCAGGAAGTGCTGCCATCTCCAGCTCCTCCAAGACCGAGTTAGGGAACTGGAGCTGGAGTTGGAAGAACTTCGGATCATTCGGGAGGCAGAGGGGGTCATAGATAGCAGCTTCAGGGAATTAGTTACACCAAAGATTGGAGATAGATGGGTAACTGTAAGAGGGACTGGGAAAAAGCAGTCAGTGCAGGGATCCCCTGCGGTCGTTCCCCTGAGAAACAAGTATACCGCTTTGGATACTTGTGGGGGGGGGGGGACGGGGACTTACCAGGGGTAAGCCATGGGGTACGGGCCTCTGGCACGGAGTCTGTCCCTGTTGCTCAGAAGGGAAGGGGGGAGAGGAGCAGAGCATTAGTAATTGGGGACTCGATAGTCAGGGGCACAGATAGGAGATTTTGTGGGAGCGTGAGAGACTCACGTTTGGTATGTTGCCTCCCAGGTGCAAGGGTACGTGATGTCTCGGATCGTGTTTTCCGGGTCCTTAAGGGGGAGGGGGAGCAGCCCCAAGTCGTGGTCCACATTGGCACTAACGACATAGGTAGGAAAGGGGACAAGGATGTCAGGCAGGCTTTCAGGGAGTTAGGATGGAAGCTCAGAACTAGAACAAACAGAGTTGTTATCTCTGGGTTGTTGCCCGTGCCACGTGATAGTGAGATGAGGAATAGGGAGAGAGAGCAAAACACGTGGCTACAGGGATGGTGCAGGCGGGAGGGGTTCAGATTTCTGGATAACTGGGGCTCTTTCTGGGGAAGGTGGGACCTCTACAGACAGGATGGTCTACATCTGAACCTGCGGGGCACAAATATCCTGGGGGGGGGGAGATTTGTTAGTGCTCTTTGGGGGGGTTTAAACTAATGCAGCAGGGGCATGGGAACCTGGATTGTAGTTTTAGGGTAAGGGAGAATGAGAGTATAGAGGTCAGGAGCTCAGGTTTGACGTCGCAGGAGGGGGCCAGTGTTCAGGTAGGTGGTTTGAAGTGTGTCTACTTCAATGCAAGGAGTATACGAAATAAGGTAGGGGAACTGGCAGCATGGGTTGGTACCTGGGACTTCGATGTTGTGGCCATTTCGGAGACATGGATAGAGCAGGGACAGGAATGGATGTTGCAGGTTCCGGGGTTTAGGTGTTTTAGTAAGCTCAGAGAAGGAGGCAAAAGAGGGGGAGGTGTGGTGCTGCTAGTCAAGAGCAGTATTACGGTGGCGGAGAGGATGCTAGATGGGGACTCATCTTCCGAGGTAGTATGGGCTGAGGTTAGAAACAGGAAAGGAGAGGTCACCCTGTTGGGAGTTTTCTATAGGCCTCCAAATAGTTCTAGGGATGTAGAGGAAAGGATGGCGAGGATGATCCTGGATAAGAGCGAAAGTAACAGGGTAGTTATTATGGGAGACTTTAACTTTCCAAATATTGACTGGAAAATATATAGTTCGAGTACATTAGATGGGTCGTTTTTTGTACAGTGTGTGCAGGAGGGTTTCCTGACACAGTTTGTTGACAGGCCAACAAGAGGCGAGGCCACATTGGATTTGGTTTTGGGTAATGAACCAGGCCAGGTGTTGGATTTGGAGGTAGGTGAGCACTTTGGGGACAGTGACCACAATTCGGTGACGTTTACGTTAAGGATGGAAAGGGATAAGTATACACCGCTGGGCAAGAGTTATAGCTGGGGGAAGGGAAATTATGATGCCATTAGACGTGACTTGGGGGGGATAAGGTGGAGAAGTAGGCTGCAAGTGTTGGACACACTGGATAAGTGGAGCTTGTTCAAGGATCAGCTACTGCGTGTTCTTGATAGTATGTACCGGTCAGGCAGGGAGGAAGGTGCCAAGCGAGGGAACCGTGGTTTACCAAAGAAGTGGAATCTCTTGTTAAGAGGAAGAAGGAGGCCTATGTGAAGATGAGGTGTGAAGTTTCAGTTGGGGCGATGGATAGTTACAAGGTAGCGAGGAAGGATCTAAAGAGAGAGCTAAGACGAGCAAGGAGGGGACATGAGAAGTATTTGGCAGGAAGGATCAAGGAAAACCCAAAAGCTTTCTATAGGTATGTCAGGAATAAGCGAATGACTAGGGAAAGAGTAGGACCAGTCAAGGACAGGGATGGGAAGTTGTGTGTAGAGTCTGAAGAGATAGGCGAGATACTAAATGAATATTTTTCGTCAGTATTCACTCAGGAAAAAGATAATGTTGTGGAGGAGAATGCTGAGCTCCAGGTAAATAGATTAGATGGCATTGAGGTATGTAGGGAAGAGGTGTTGGCAATTCTGGACAGGCTGAAAATAGATAAGTCCCCGGGACCTGATGGGATTTATCCTAGGATTCTCTGGGAGGCCAGGGAAGAGATTGCTGGAACATTGGCTTTGATTTTTATGTCATCATTGGCTACAGGAATAGTGCCAGAGGACTGGAGGATAGCAAATGTGGTCCCTTTGTTCAAAAAGGGGAGCAGAGACAACCCCGGCAACTATAGACCGATGAGCCTCACGTCTGTAGTGGGTAAAGTCTTGGAGGGGATTATAAGAGACGAGATTTATAATCATCTAGATAGGAATAATATGATCAGGGATAGTCAGCATGGCTTTGTGAAGGGTAGGTCATGCCTCACAAACCTTATCGAGTTCTTTGAGAAGGTGACTGAACAGGTAGACGAGGGTAGAGCAGTTGATGTGGTGTATATGGATTTCAGCAAAGCGTTTGATAAGGTTCCCCACGGTAGGCTATTGCAGAAAATACGGAGGCTGGGGATTGAGGGTGATTTAGAGATGTGGATCAGAAATTGGCTAGCTGAAAGAAGACAGAGGGTGGTGGTTGATGGGAAATGTTCAGAATGGAGTTCAGTCACAAGTGGAGTACCACAAGGATCTGTTCTGGGGCCGTTGCTGTTTGTCATTTTTATCAATGACCTAGAGGAAGGTGCAGAAGGGTGGGTGAGTAAATTTGCAGACGATACTAAAGTCGGTGGTGTTGTCGATAGTGTGGAAGGAAGTAGCAGGTTACAGAGGGATATAGATAAGCTGCAGAGCAGGGCTGAGGGGTGGCAAATGGAGTTTAATGTAGAGAAGTGTGAGGTGATTCACTTTGGAAGGAATAACAGGAATACGGAATATTTGGCTAATGGTAAAGTTCTTGGAAGTGTGGATGAGCAGAGGGATCTAGGTGTCCATGTACATAGATCCCTGAAAGTTGCCACCCATTTTGATAGGGTGGTGAAGAAGGCCTATGGAGTGTTGGCCTTTATTGGTAGAGGGATTGAGTTCCGGAGTCAGGAGGTCATGTTGCAGCTGTACAGAACTCTGGTACGGCCGCATTTGGAGTATTGCGTACAGTTCTGGTCACCGCATTATAGGAAGGACGTGGAGGCTTTGGAGCGGGTGCAGAGGAGATTTACCAGGATGTTGCCTGGTATGGAGGGAAAATCTTATGAGGAAAGGCTGATGGACTTGAGGTTGTTTTCGTTGGAGAGAAGAAGGTTAAGAGGAGACTTAATAGAGGCATACAAAATGATCAGGGGGTTGGATAGGGTGGACAGTGAGAGCCTTCTCCCGCGGATGGAAATGGCTGGCACGAGGGGACATAGCTTTAAACTGAGGGGTAATAGATATAGGACAGAGGTCAGGGGCAGGTTCTTTACGCAAAGAGTAGTGAGGCCGTGGAATGCCCTACCTGCTACAGTAGTGAACTCGCCAACATTGAGGGCATTTAAAAGTTTATTGGATAAACATATGGATGATAATGGTATAGTGTAGGTTAGATGGCTTTTGTTTCGGTGCAACATCGTGGGCCGAAGGGCCTGTACTGCGCTGTATTGTTCTGTGTTCTATGTTCTGTGTAATACTCAAATCAGAATGGTGAAAGCGGCTTTGTGACCAGATCACCATTTTTGAAATTGTTTTATACAACACCCTGGTTGCTTTTGGGAATCTGAAGAAGACGTCTACAAATGGACAGGTAATACCAATTCTCTCTCTGCTGTCTCAAGTTCGGAGTCTTATCTCTATTACATTTGAAACCCACCACAAGAGGTAGAGAGAATTTCAGTCAAAAGGAACCTCAGGTGCAATAGATCCACTTTTGAGGAGGATGGATGAGAGTTCATAAGAGACTATCTCAGAAATTGTAGTTTAGATCAGTCACAATCTCACTAGAATTTCGCGACCACCATTAAAATAAACTGCCTCAGCTACAAACAACAACGTAGGATTCATGAACATTGAACTCTCTATTTTTGCCCTTTCATGATTGACTCTTAATCTGGCCAAAAGATAAACTCTCCTACTGCATAACTTATAATTGTGTGTGCTTCTGCGCGTGTATGTATGTGTGCATGTGGGGCGGCATGGTGGCAGGGTGGTTAGCACTGCAGCCTCATGGTGCTGAGTTCGATCCTGGCCCCAGGTCACTGTCCGTGTGGAGTTTGCACATTCTTCTCATGTCTGTGTGGGTCTCAGGATGCGTAGGGTAGGTGAATTGGCCACGCTAAATCGCCTCTTAATTTGAATTTTAAAAAAAAATATGCGCAAGTGTGTGTGCATATCTGTGTGTGCACCTGTGTGTGTGCATGTGTACGTGTGCATATGTGTGTTGTGAAAGTTGGGACGCGTGTTCACTTTAAAAACATGTTTTAACCTGGGTGAGTGTAGCTTAATGAAAACGGACCCCTTTGTATTTAAGCTCAAGAATATCTGTTGACTAAGTTATCTGCAATCAGCTGGCACTAAATTACACCTTCACCCGTATAAAATTCAAAATAAGCCTATTACGGTCACTAAAGGAGAAAGGGAAAGTCCTAGCATCTGACCTTACCCAGCCGTAACACTTCATAACGATCTTCCCCTCTAAGTCACTCCTTTTCCAAAGCACAAACTTATCCACCTTCCTTAACCTTTTGCTGTAACTTGTATCAAAATCATCTTTTATTGGTGAACACGAGAACTCTGAGTAGTTTGCACTTTCTCCCCGTGTCTGCGTGGGTTCCCTCCGAGTGCGCCGGTCTCCTCCCACAGTCCAAAGATGTGCAGATTAGGTGGATTGGCCACGCTAAATTGGCGCTTAGTGTCCAAAAGGTTAGGTTGGGTTACGGGGATAGGGTGGAGGCATGGGCTTAAGTAGGGTGCTCTTCCCAAGTGCCGGTGGAGACTCGATGGGCCGAATAGCCTCCTTCTGCACTGTTGATTCTATGATTCTATGATTTTATAAAATCATTGAGGAACAGGTGACGAGAAATACACAGTGCTCCGGTTGAGGTCTGATCAACACATCAACAATTCTTCAGATTCATCAGCCCGTACAACCAAGTGTCTTTTTCAAATTGTACTTCAGTACTGTGCTTATCTCTTCTTTAGGAATTATTTATCAGACTTGTTAAAATAACTATGAACTTTTCATGCACTCAAGTACCTTTTATCATCAGCACTTCCCCATTGCTTTCCTTATTGTCCAGAGTGAAAAATAGAAGCCACATACAAATTACATGAATGCAGGACCATTTCTTCCTGCAGATAATCTGGAATTCATTTATATAAATGGCCTTACATGGCAAGACAAAGATCAACGATATCATGCTGACACACAAGTAAATTTGCAGTTAATCATCGCTCATTAAACCAAGTATCAGATCAAGTGTCTCGCATGAGTGCAATTTACCACAGATCTGAACTATCCCCCAGATCACTGACTTTTATTTTCCCACTACGGTCCATCTGACATAATCTCACCGAACCAATGTGGAGACCCTTGATTCATGTTTTTCTAATACACTATTTTTGACTTCGGCACCATTTTTGCATGGTAACCCGGTCCCCCCACTGTAAACTTCATGTTGAAAACATATTGAGGGGCGATATGATCGAGATGTGAAAGTTAAAAGGATTTGATAGGGTAGATACGGATACGCTGTTTTATCTGGTGGAGAAATCAAGAACAATGGAAGACTTCAATTATCCAAATATAGGCTCTGAAAATAAATGTGGAAAGCGGGCAGATGGGGAGGAATTCCTGAAATGAGTACAAAAGAATTTTTGGATCAGTATGGTTCCAGTCCAACAAAGAAGGAAACAGTGCTGGATCTTAGATCTGGTAACTGAAGTGGGGCAAGTGATTCATATATTAGTGGGGAGCATTTGGTGAGCAGTGATCAAAGTATCACTAGAGTTAGATTAGTTAAGGAGCAGGACAACGTGCAATCAAATGAAAAATACCCAACTGAAAGAGTTTTATTGCATTGAAAACGTATCTGGCCCAGGTGTGAGCACAGGTAAAACAGCAACTGAACAATGGGAGGACTTTGAAGAGAAAATAATTCTGGTACAAATGAAGCAAATTCCTAGGAGGGGGGAAAACAAGGACTCCCAAAGCTAGAGCTCCCGAAAAATTATTATAGAGAACAATTACAGGATAAAAGGCTTATGATCAATGTCAGGTTCATAAGCAGTAGTGGACCAAGCGGAATACAATAGTTGGTGGAAGAGGAGGGCCAAAAAGAGTGTATGAGAATAGATTAACATGGAACATGAGAGGGAACACAAAGATCATACATAAACATTTAAATCATAAAATGAGGGCGGCGCAGTGGTTAGCCCTGCTGCCTCACTCGCCGAGGACCTGGGCTCAATCCTGGCCCCGGGTCACTGTCCGTGTGAAGTTTGCACATTCTCCCCGTGTCTGCGTGGGTCTCACTCCCCACAACCCAAAAAGATGTGCAGGGTAGGCGGATTGGCCCTGCTAAATTGCCCCTTAATTGGAAAAAAATAATTGTGTACTCGAAACTTAAGAAATGAGTCAAATGAATGGCGGGGCTTGTACAGTAAAGAAAAGGAAATCTTAAGGAGGGGACAGGGCTGAGTGACTAAAGGAGTATTTGCAACTATCTTCATGAAACAAAGGATGCTGCCAATGATACAGTAAAGAAGGAGGCAGTAGAAAAAACGGAGTATAAAAATAAAAGGTTGGCAGCACTCAAAGTAGAAAAAACATCCAGTCTGAAGGCGTTGTACCTTAGGTTCCTGTGGATGTAAGGTCAGAAATTGTGGGGCCTTTGGCCAAAATCTTGAAATCATTCTTAGACATGGAACTGATGCCTGAGGGCTGGAGACAGGCAAGTGATATACACTTGTTCAAAACAGGGGAGAGAGATAAACTACAAAGCCTGTCAACCCAGCACAAAGGGTGGGGAAACTTCAGGATACATTTTTAACATTTATTTACAGGATGTAGGTTTCACTGACTAGACCAGCACTGATTGCCCATCGTGGATTGCTCTTGAAAAGGTGATGGTGAGCTGTTTTCTTGAACTGCTGCAGTCCATGTGGTGTAGGTACAGCCATAGTGCTGTTAGAGAGTAAGTTCCAGGATAATGACACAGCAACAGCGAAGGAACAACAATGTATTTCCAAGTCAGGATGGTGTGTGACTTGGAGCGGGAACATCCAGGTAGTGGTGTTGTATCTGCTGCTCTTGTCCTTTTAGATGGTAGAGTTCACTGTTTTGGGAGGTGCTGTTGAAGGAGCCTTGCTGAATTGCTGTAATGAATTGTGTAGAAAGGTGTTACGCACACTTCTGGTACTGTGCTTTGGTGGTGGAGGGAGTGAATGCTCAAGGTGGCATGGATGGGGTGCCAATCAAATGGGCTGCATTTTCCTGGTTGGTGTTGAGCTCCTCGAGTGTTGTCAGAGCTGCACTCAAACAGGAAAGTGGAGGCTACTCCATCACACTCCTGACTTGTGTCTTGTATAGGCTGGCAGGCTTTGGAGAGTGAGAGTTGAATTGCTTTACATAGACATCCCAGCCTCCGAGCTGATCTTGTAACCAAGGTATTTATCTGGCTGGTTCAGTTCAGTTTCTGGTCAATAGTAACTCCTAGAACATTGATAGTGGAGATTCAGTAATTATAATGCCATTGAGTGTCAAGGGGAGATGGTTCGATTCTCTCTTGTTGGAGATGGTCATTGCCTGGCACTGTTGTGGCACAAATGTTACTTACCAATTACCAGCCCAAGCTCAAATAGTGTCCAGATTTTGCTGCATATAGGTTTGGAATCCTTTGGTTTCTGATAAATTTTGAATGGAACTGAACATTGAGCAGTCATCCACTAACGTCACCACTTCTGACCTTATGATGATTGGAAGGGTATTGATAAAGCAGCTAAAGATGGTCTGGCCTAGGACACTATGCTGAGCAACTCCTGCAGTGTTTTCCTGGAGCTGAGATGATTGGCTCCCAACAAGCACAACTTTTTTCCTTTGTGCTAGGTATGACTCCAACCTGCGTAGAGTTTCCCCTTTGACTCTGGGTTTGCCCAGGCTCTTTGATGCCACACTCTGTCATAGCTCTTGCAGTATCCAATTCCATCAGCTGGATCATGTGGGGTGAATCGAATTGGCTGAAGACTGGCATCTGTTGACATCTGTGATACTGGGGACTTCTGGAGGAGGCCAAGATGGATCATCCACTTGACACTTCTGGTTGTACATTGTTGTGAATGCTTCAGCCTCATCTTGTGCACTAATGTGTTGTGGGCTCTGCCGCAATTGGGAATGAGGATATTTGTGGAGCCTCCTCTTCCAGTGAGTTATTTAATTGTCCGCCACCATTCACAACTGAATGTGACAGGACTGCAGAGTTTAGTCCTGTTCCGTTGGTTGTGGGATCATTTAGCTCTGTCTATCATATGCTGGTTATGCTGTTGGTGTTGTGTTATGCTTCTTCATGTAGCAGAAGCTGCTTCCTTGATGTATGCTCTGACAAAGGAAGGTTCAGACTTGGAGATAGGTTTAGAACAATTAACAATTTCCCTACTTAAGTTTGACACTCCTGTTAATCTTGCTATAGTAACGTAATCTAACTAACCAGTCTGCTCTAAGCCATGCGGTGGGTGTGATGCTTCCGATCTTCCCCTGTCTCTCTGAGTGTCGCCTGTGGAAAGAGAAAGAGCATGTGTGCCCTGTCCTTTTATATGGGTTGCCCCCTTGTGGTAGTGTTACCTCTGGGTGTCTTGACTGCCCATTGGTTGTGTCCTATTCTAAGTGTTCATTAGCTGTATGTCTGAATGTCATGTCGTCTCTGGTGCTCCCTCTAGTGTTTACTTCGTTGTAGCGTATTTACATTAACCCCTTGTGTATTTACAGTGATGCATATCACCACAGTTGGCATGCATGTCACCCTGTGTTGTAGATTCACCAGATTGATACCTCAGTTTTAGATATGCCTGGTGCTGCTCGTTGTATGTCTTCCTGTACTCTTCACTGAATCAGGGCGGATTTCCTAACTTGATGGTGATGGTAGAATGGGGGATATGCTGGGCCATAAGATTACTGATTGTAAACAATTCTGTTGCTGACGACAGCCCAAAGCACCTCTTGGATGCCCAGTTTTGAGCTGCGAGATCTGTTTGAGCACAAAGTGATATCTCAGAAGTCACATTGTTGCGATCACTGCAGATTTTAAAATATATATGTATAGAAATGATCTAAAGTGGGGTATAGAGTGCAAAATTTCAACACTTGCAGATTACGTTAAAGTCGCAAATGAAATAAACACGGAGGAGGCTGTGATTGACTTCATACGAACATATGAATTAGGAGCAGGTGTAGGCCACTACACCCCTCGAGCCTGCTCCACCATTCAATATCATGGCTGATCGGACTATAACCTCAACCACACATTCCTATCTACACTCAAAAACCTTTCCCCCCCTCATTAATCAAACATCTAACCAGCTCTGCCTTAAAAATATTTAAAGGATCTGCTTCTACTACCTCTTGAGGAAGAGAGTTCCAGAGACTCTTAACACGTTGAGAAAAAAAAAATTCTCCTATCTGTCTTAAACGAGCGACGCCTAATTTATGAACAGTGGCCCCTAGTTCTAGATTCTCCGACAAGAGGAAAAGTCCTCTCCACACTCACCCTGTCAATACCTCTCAGGATCTTAAAGGTTTGTATTCACTCTTGTATACAAATCTAGAGTGTCTAATCTTTTCCTCATAAGACAGCCTGTCCATTCCTGGTATTAGTCGAGTCAACTTTCTCGGAACTGCATCTAACGCATTTACATCTTTCCTGAAATTAGGAGACCAATGCTGTTCACAGTACTCCACATGTGGTCTCACCAATGAAGAAGAATGAGGAGAGGCAATACAAACTAAATGGCAACATGTTAAAGGGAGTGCACAAATTCAACTCCTTGAAGGTGGCAGATTAAGTTGACAAACTCTTTTAAAAGACTTTACGAATAGAGGTGTAGGGTACAAAAGCAAGGAAGTTTATTACATTTTTAGAAAGCATCTATTAGGCTTCAGCTGGAATATTATGTCCAAGGCACCAAATATTAGAGAAGATGTCAAGGCCATTAATAAGGTGCAGAGGCTATTTATTCTAGTACCAGGGATAAATGGAGGTTGTTCTCCGTGGAACAGAGAATGTTAAGTGGAGATTTCATGGAGGCATTCAAAATCAGAAAGGGTTTTGCAAGAGGAAATGAAGAGAAACGGTTTTCAGTGGCTGAAGGGACGGTCAGCAAAGGTCACAGGTTTAATGAAAATAATCAGAGGCGACATTAAGAAAATGAATTGTGGAGGTTTTGGCCAAAATCTTGAAATCCTGTCCGTGTCGAGTTTGCACATTCTCCCTGTGTTTGCGTGGGTCTCACTCCCACAACCCAAATATATGCAGGGTAGGTGGATTGGCCACGCTAAATTGCCTCTTTAATTGGAAAAAATGAATTGGGTACTCTAAATTTTTTTTTTTAAATCTTGAAATCCTTCTTAGATGTGGAAGTGATCTGACAGTGACTTGCATTGATCTGAATTGCACTACCTGAAGTGGATTCAATAATAACTTGAAAAAGAAATAGGATCAATAATTGAAATAGAAAATTAGCAAGTCTATGAGAAGGCCAATGGAATAGGAGTAATTTAATTGTCCGTTCATAGAACTTGTACAAACACCATATGCAAAATGGTTTCCTTCTGTCCTGTACTATCCGAGGGTTCTCAGAAGATATAATTATAAAATTAGAACCAGGCCATGCTGGAGAAAAGTCAGGAAGCATTTTTTCAGCACAACATAGCAGAAATCGGTAAACCTCTCCCCTGAAATGTTGTGAATACCGGCAACTGAAGTTTGAGATGGAGAGATTTTGTTAGGTAAAGGCATCAAGGGATTGGAACAAAGACAAAAATTAAAGTTGCAATGTAGGTCAGCTACGATCTAACTAAATGGTGGAGCAGGAGTGTGGGGCTAAATAGTCCTCTCCTGTCCTTATATTTCTTTGACCACCACACACCCACTCAAAGGGATAAAAGGAAAAGAGAGCAAGAAAAAAAGTTAACAGAGAGAAGAAGAAAGAGAAAGGGAAAAAGAGAAGGAGACAGGGAAGATGAGAGAGAGTGACAACAGCAACTTGACAGCTACAAGAGTGAACACATTCTCCACCTCAGTGATTGATTAGTTATGTCATAAATTTTACATTTGCATTCATTCATGGCCTGGCAATTTTTCAGATTAGAAATTCCCACGTACAACACTGGCATAAGGATCAAATTCCAATGTGACATTTTTTCATAAACATCTTCCACTACAAATGTAGACATAGGAATCTAAAATAGAAAAATACAAATAAGGAAATAATGTGACAAGAAGCAAGTGCTTTATTCAATTCGCAATCATCTTCTATCCATGGTGGGTTAAAATTTCCTTGTAGTTGCTCCCAGTACGTTGTCCTCGGAAGCAGCTCCGAAAAAATTCTAGAACTTAAGTCTTGCCACCTCCCACAACCCCACCATAGTGTGCAAAGCCATGGGAAACTGGCTCAAATATATTAAAAATCTTCTGTATGCCTGTATTTCCTGTCCCAAAAAGTCTGTTTATAGTCCAAACAAATCAATTTCCATTTGTCAAAGGTTTATGTAAAGCGTTTGTTAAAACTAAATGTTAACATTTAGAATGTAATGTGCTATTATTTCCCTGCCACGTCAATGGGGTATTGTACAATAGAATTCACCCACAGGCCACTGGCATGACCATGGCAACACGGTTTAGGTCACAGGAGCTAATTTTAGCAATAAACTATTTTAGACACAGAGCAGATACACGTGTATATTAATTAACAACCATTTACCGCCAATTTTTGTTTTTCGCTTTCACCAAAGTTTGTAATTCTTCCATATACGGTATTTTTAAGCACATTGCATCTTGGTGCAGCTTCTGCCCAGCAGTTCCGAGCAATGTTTGACATCTCAAAGTAATTCTGAAAATGCTGACTCACTAAACGAGGCTTGCCAGATCCGCTTTCCGCCCAGAAGTCAATTGGATGCTGCTCACCCTTTCTCATGACGTGTCTTGATGGAGCTGCTTGTTATTTCTCCTGCTGGCCTGGAGAGGTAATTCTGATTATATTGAGACATTGTGGCCAGCTCAAACAATGTGCTGGTGTTTCTATGGTGCTGAGGTTTGGCATTCCCATCCATGTTGCACAGCATTTTAGCAGGACCAAATAGGCAGCAATCGAGGAAACAAAGCATTCACAATTCGAAAGCATACGAACATTTCGACTTCTCATTTTAGCAACAAACACAAAAAGGTTAAAGTGCACATGATTTGCTGCAGAATGAGTTATCTAGTGCCCACGGTTATCAGCTGTTAAATATTCACTGATGAAAAATACAATTAGCCACAACTGATTACCCAATTATCCAAGTGTAGCCCAGTGCTGATGTTTTTTTAATTAATTCATGGGATCTGGTCAGAATTTAATTGCCTATCCCTAATTGCTCTTGAACTGAGTGGCATCTAAGAGTCAACGACATTACTGTGGGTGAACCAGGTGGGTTTTTGACAATGGCTTCAAGGTCATGATTAGACTTCTAATTCCAGGTATTTATTGAATTCAAATTCCAACATCTGCCATGGTGGGAATTGAACCTGGATTCCCGGAGAATTCCTCTGGGTCTCTGGATTACGAATGTGGTGACAACACCACTATACTACCTGGGCTGTTACAACGCTATCACACTCTCACAAATTAAATCCAGAGTTTAAAAAAAATATTTAGAGTACCCAATTATTTTTTTCCAATTGAGGGGCAATTTAGCATGGCCAATCCACCTAACCTGCACAGCTTTGGGTTGTGGGGGCGAAACCCACGGAGAATGTGCAAACTCCATACAGACAGTGACTCGGAGCCGGGATCGAACCTGGGTCCTCAGCGCCGTCGGCAGCTGTGCTACCCACTGCGCCACCGTGCCGCCCTTAAATACAGAAAGTGATGGAGATCTGGCGGCTCCCGTTGAAAGAGAAGCAGAATTAATGTTTCATCTGGTCATCACCCTGAAACATTGGCAAGAACGCACAGCCTACTTGTGCCCGACTGGGACCCGCGAGATTTGCAACGCTCGGGACGCCTTGTGAGATTTAACGGGATCTTGCGAGACATCATGATCTGGATCTTGCCCTCACTGGGTGGGGAATCCAAATTTGCATATTTAAGTGAGCAGTTCGGCTCACTTTAATATGTCTGCGCCAGAGTCTATCAAGGAGTGGGATCAAATGCTCGTACCTGAAAGACCTTGCCATGCGACTGATCCACACAAATGTGGACCAGGCATAACGGCATCTGCGGGAGAGAGGGGGTGATCTGGGTCTGTCAGGGTGGTGCCCTGGCATTCCTGTTGCCACCTGGGCTCTGCCAGGGTGTCTGGGTGGCCGGTTGACAGGTTGCCTGTGCCGGGGATCGGGTGAGGTGAGGGGGATTCGAGGACTCCCCAACAATACGTTGGGGGGAGTCTGGAGGCTGTGGTGGAAGGTTAACAGATTGGGGCAGCATTTAAAAATGTCACCTTGATCTCTTCCGGAATGCAAGAAATGAAGGTAAGTGTGGCCCTAGTGGGGCGTTCCTCGCCGAGGCCAGAAGAGTGCTCCGTTTGATAGTGGGGTTGTTCTTGGTGCTGCATCGAGAAACACCCCGCTAAACACGCCAAAAATGGGCTTTGTTTTTCCTGTTAAATTGCACCCAGTAGCTCTGTTTTTCCACTCTCCAGAGAATACTGCCAAACCTGCCAAACATTTCCACCAACTTCTGTTTTTATCTTAAATTTCCAGTATTCGCAGTATTTTGCTTCTGTACTTGTCTAACACACTGTAGCCTTCTAGTAGCCAGGTGGGACTGTATGGGCTCACCCCCTGCCTACCTTTCACTATATTATTCTATCCCTTTCCTGACTCACTTTCCCAAATCTAGCGATTAATGTAAATTATACAAATCACCATTTATATATATTATATTTTAAATGATCTTTATTCACCTTTCTGCAAATTTAATTCCCACCTTGTTTTAATCCCATCCACATACCTTATCCACATGCCCAAGGAGTTTGATTTTCAAACCAGGTTCTGAAACATAACACACAGATAAATCCAGGTCCCGACTGCAATTTTAAAATTCAAATGTCACAATATCAGGTATACAGGCCATATGTCCCAATGACTGGTTGATCATATCAAACAGCATGTCCCTTTGGTTGTTCACAATACTGACCGTACCGACCCATCCCATACTTGCAGAACTCCGAACATAATGTTTAACATTAGATGTGATTCTACGATTGGGCAGCACTTGCTGAACAATAGCGACTGTGTCAAGAATTACACTGACAACCAATTTATTATCAATCAGGTTCACAGTATGGCTCACTTATGTTTGCAAGAAGCTACATCTATTCACACACACGGACAAATGCTCTACAGATAAAAGAAACATATCCAGGCTTTATTTTGAATTAAACAAAAGTATGGAGGACAATAACCCCTTGATGCATTTTCCATAGCAATGCCTCAACCAGAGTTAACTTGTCAACCAGTCATCAACTTTTTCTCACGCAGTATAAAATAGTTTCTCCCTTTGTAATTTGGCATGAAACATAGAAAACAAGAGTAGGGCCAATTAGCCCTTTGAGCCGTCTCCACCATTCATTATCATCATGACTGATCATCCAACTCAGTAACCTGTTCCCACTTTCCCCCCATATCCTTTGACCCCTTTAGCCTCAAGAGCTACATCTAACTCCTTCTTGAAAACATCCAATGTTTTGGTCTCAACTGCTTTCTTTGGAAGTGAATTCAACAGGCTCACAACTCTCTGGGTGAAAAAATTTCTCCGCATCTCAGTCCTAAATGGTTTACCCTGTATCCTTAGACTGTGACCCCTGGGTCTGGACTCCCCTGCCATCGGGAACATCCTTCTTGCATCTGTCCTGATGAATGCAAATTGAAAAGCATCAACAGCCTATCTCTTTTTTTCAGCAATAGTCTTCACTACCAAGCAACTAGTCCTGAAGTGTAATGTAATGTGGGAAATACAACAATCAATTCAGCCAGCCCCAGCATGTAAAGATAATTTGTTTTCCAATTCCAAAAGGAGTTGCTGGTGGGAATTGAACTCCTGGTGGGAATTGTCTTCCATAAAGCTCAAGGATTCAGCTGCAATTTCTTTCCGTGTTCTGGAAAATGCAAAGAACAAATCCTCATGACGTGGTTTTATCTCCTCTTCATTTCAAATCCTAAATTTAAGTAATGCATTTTGAAAATTCTGCAAACTGCCGATGCTCAGAAAGGATAGATACAGTTGGAAACCCTTTTCTAGAGACAAACTATCTCGCAAACACCTAGGGTTTTGGGATGGGCTGTGGAGATTTGAGGAAAAAAAATTATGGAAGACAATTCAATGTACAGATTTGATCACGTTATTGCAAAATATGTAGTTCATTATCTTTTGAAGAATCCTATTTTGGACATTAAAAATTACAGTTACTGTGAGGAAATTTGTGATTTTCTTTACCCTCCTCCAAAAAAAGTGTCTTGGACCGGCATGTCCCAATTGTTTTGATCTTCTTGAGCATCTTTTGACTATTTATATTACTTTTGATTCATGTTATCTATCTTCTAAGTTTTGATTACCACCTGTTTGAATTTGAGCCGTTTGGCAAATATTGATAAGATAGGGTTTTCCAATTATAAAATGATGACAAAATGGGACTCAAAAATTGACACGGCAACTAAGATTCACGTGGACAGGAAGTTGTTTAATACATTATCACAATCTTTGAGTCTCTATAACTCTACTTACTTTTTGAGTAATCTATGTCTGCCACATGGACCATTATGATTTGAGGACTACATTTCAAAACAAATGAAAATGGTAGGCATTACAATTCAATTGCAAAACCTAAAAATGTAAGGATGTTTAAACACTTCTGGCAATTCATAATTTGTAACAGACAGTTTGAGCTAACTGTAAAACATTTAATTATAATTTGAAGTTCACTAACAAATGGCCAAGACTAGGAAAGACCTGCATCTGATTAACAAGCAGCTCCATTTAATTCTATTGTGTGGCATTGGTTACAGTTTTGTTGGTCTGAAGTAAACTTTGCGGTAATATGTAAATTAACTGGAAGTCTTTATGAACTTGTAGAATTATTTACAAATATACTGTAAAGGGTTCAAGCTCGGAGTTGTCTCCATGCTTGTTGGTACACATAGCTTTGTCCAACATTAGACTATCCCTGGGTGCAGGTCATGTGATTCTTACACCATATTGGCCCTATATACGCCAGACTTTTATACTATACCTCCCTCAAGTTTTTATCCAGTATATTTTAAGACAGTTTACCTTATATCTTACATTGTTGCTACTATGAATTATTTACATTGACATCATTACATTATCACTACCCCATCTTGCCTCTTAGAATCATGGAATCTCTACAGTGCAGAAGGAGGCCATTCAGCCTATCAAGCCTGCACTGCCCCTTGGGAAGAGCGCCCTACCTAGGTCCAACCTCCACCCTATCCCCATAACCCAGTAACCCCACCTAACATTTTGGGCACTTAGGGCAGTTTAGCATGGCTAATCCACCTATCCTGCACATCTTTGGGCATTGGGAGGAAACCGGAGCACCCGGAGGAAACCCACACAGACAAGGGAAGAAAGTGCAAACTCCAAACAGTCACCCGAGGCCGGAATTTAACCAGGGTCCCCGGTGCTGTGAGGCAGCAGTGCTAACCACTGTGCCACCGTGCCACTCTTCAAGTCCTTAAATTCACAGGTTCAGGCTGTCTGGAGGCTTTATGACACCTCCATATCTCGTTCACTCTACTGTCTGAGGGCATTCTTCCCATGAATGGATATTATATTTGTAAGGGATGAGAAATACCAACTGTTGCAACCAAGTTAGTTCTAATTGGCTTTGAACACAAGAAATCGGAGAAGTAGACCATCGCGTCAGCTCTGCTATTCAATACAAGCTTGGCTGATTATGGGGTTCCTCTGTTCCCCTGCCCGCTTCCCATATCCCTTCAGTCCCTGTGAGACCAAAGATCTTTCTATTCCAGCTGCAAATATTCAACGATGGAACATTCACAATTCTCTGGGTAGAGAATATGAATGAGTCACAACCTTTTGAGTGAAGTAGTTTCTTCTCATCTCAGTCTTGAATGATTGGCCCCTTATCCTGAGACTGCACCTCCGTGTTTTAGATACTCCAACCAACAAAAATAATCTCTCAGCACCTACCCTATCCAAACCCTTTTGGAATTTTGTAGGTTTCAATGAGATTGTCTCTCATTCTTCTGAACTCCGGAGAATATAAGCCCAATTTACTTAGCCTCCAATCACAGGACAACCCTTTCATCCCAGGCACCAGGTGGAGGAGAGAATTCTCCGGTCCATCCGCAAGCAGGACCCAGACCTTCCCGTCGCTTGCCATTTTACTCAGCGTCCTGCTCTCATGTCCACATGTCCGTCCTTGGCCCGCTGTAATGTTCCAGTGAAGCCCAGTGCAAACTGGAGGAACAGCACCTCATCTTCTGATTAGCCACATTCCAGCCTTCCAGATATAACAATGAGTTCAACAACTTCAGACTGTGAACTTTCTCCTCCACCTTCGCCCCACTTTTATTTCTATCAATTTATTTTCCTTTCTTCCATAGATCTGTTTTCCCCTCACAATTGTTCCCCCTCCCCCCACACCAATTGGGTGAACTGTTCCTAGTTACCTTTGACACACTGCTCACCTTTGCACACATTCTGATCTCTTTATGTGCATACCATCAGCACCCTTCCTAGCCTTACTCACCCACATTTACATTCCTTTTGTTTTCTGTCCTCAACATCTTTGTCAATCTCCACCTATCACTGGCCCCCTAACCAGCCCCCACCTCCACAGTATGAATCTGACCCTATTTCCAGTTCTCTCCAGCTTTGACAAAGAGTCATCTAGACTCGAAACATTAGCTCCATTCTTTCTCCACAGATGCTGTCAGATCTGCTGAGCTTGTCCAGTTTTTTTCAGTTTTGGTCCCTGAAACATGGGGCGGGATTCTCCATTCCCGCGCGGAAGTGCCCGCGCCATTGTGAACGCCGTCGAGGTTCACGACGGCGCGAAATGGCCCCGATCCCGACTGATTCAGGCCCCGACAATGGACTAGGATCGGGGCCGCGTCATCTACATGCGCCAGGCCTTGTCGCCGCGTAAAGGCGGCGCCGCATAGATGTCGCGGCGGCGCCGCATAATTGCCCTCACCTGCGCATGCGCGGGTAGGCCGGCGCGAACCCGCGCATGCGTGGTTGCCGTCCTCTCTGAGTCCACCCCGCAAGAAGATGGCGGACGGATCTTGTGGGGCCGCGGAAGGAAGGAGGTCCTCCTTCAGCGAGGACGGCCCGACGATCGGTGGGCACCGATCGCGGGCCATGCCACATTTGAGGTACCCCCCGGTGCAGGATACCCCCCCCCGCAGGCCGCCCCCCCCCCCCCAGCGTTCACGCGCTGTTCCCGACGGCAGCGACCAGGTGTGGACGGCGCCGGGGGGATCTCGGCATTTTGGCCTGGCCGCTCGGCCCATCCAGGCCTGAGAATAGCGGGGGTGCCGGAGAATCGCCCTTTTGGGTGTCTCCGGCGATTCTCCGGCCTGCGGCCCGCGGAACTCGAATGGGCCGTTCCCGCCGCTTGGGAGAATCGCGGGAGGGTGTCGGACCGGCGTCCTGGGAAATTTTGGCGGCCCAGGCGATTCTCCCAACCGGCGCGGGACTGGAGAATCTCGCCCAAGGCCTGTGCTACCATAGAAACTTTATGTTGTAGGATGTATTCCTTCTGCAGAAGCACGCAATTTTATAAAGAACATTCCAATATCTATTCTAATCTTGAACTGAACTCAAAACATATATTTAACAACAAAATAATCATAATGAGTACATTAATGCGCCAAAGTTGAAAACCACATTATGATGAATTTCTGACAGTTGCCATCCAACTAATCTTGAAACAGAAAAAGGGGCGGGATTCTGTGATCCTGAGGCTAAGTGTTGACGCCGTCGGAAACACCGTCGCGTTTCCCGACCACGTCTACACGGCCTCAGGCTCAGCAATTCTGGCCCCTACAGGGGGCCAGCATGGCACTGGAGCGATCCTCGCCGCTCCAGCTGCTGATCACGGCATCAATTGGGCGCCGCAGGGTCCGCGCATGCGCAGTGGCACCGGCGCACGCATGAGCAGTGGTTCCCTTCTCCACGCCGGCTCCGCGCCAAATGGCGTAGGGCTACAGGGGCCGTCGCAGAAGAAAGGAGGCCCCCAGCCTGAGAGGCCGGTCCACCGATTGATGGGCCCCGATTGCGGGCTAGGCCACAACGGGGTCGTACCCCCCCCCCACCCCCTACCCCCCCTCCCACCACAGGCTGCCCCCGGACCCTTCCACGCCAAGGTCCCGCCAGCTGAGAGTAGAAAGGTGCCGGCGGAACTCGGATTTTTTGCTACGGTCGCTCGGCCCATCTCGGGCCGAGAATCGGCGGGGGCGCATATAGCGGCCCACAACCGGTGCCGTGCCAACCACGCTGACGCCAATGACGTTGATTCTCTGCTCTGCGGAGAATCGCGTCCCTGCGTCGGGGCGCGATTCGCGCCAGTCGCGGCAATTCTCCGGCCCGGCCCCGGGCTGAGAGAATCCCACCCAAGGTGCCTGGTTTTAAATTCAGTGCTACATGATATGGAAGCAGTAGTTATTCAGGTTTCTATTAAAACTTTTTCAGCAATAAACAAGTCTCAAAACTCAACACATAATCTTGCCCTTGCCATGCCTCCTTCCCACTCTATTAATTTTGGTGTTGGAAAAAGGTAGCAACTCTGGTCCTTTTATTTCACAAACCTGCTGAAGTATCTCCTGAGAGACGCGGTCTTCCATCAGGAAAAAAAGTTACTCATCATTGTCCCTAATGTACAAAGGAGTCACAGTATTTTACAGTACAGACATGAAGCCAAAAATAGCCTGACATAGTTTGAGAGTTATGTAGCTAGTAATGCGAGCATTCGAGTACATTGTGATACAATCAAGAAGACTGCTTTTGATTAGGTTCAGTAATTCAGAGCAGGATGAAGATTGCTATACAAGGTCATTACCGGGTTAATTTTGATAATGTGAGCTGTTTATGAGTTGGAGCTCTGACCAGTTAGTTTTTGCCATGCTCTATTTCATATTTCAGTCTCTGGGACTCACCCTGGCTCTTGGCTCACCCTGTAAACTCGCTTTGAATGACTTGGGCTGGGTTTCCATAAGTGATTTTGATAAGCTGCTGCCATCAGAATGTCTGGCGAGCAGCCTGTGCTATTAAACCTGCATTTTGTGCAAAAATGAAGTTCAAGAAGTTTAATAATTCTATATTATCATAATTCATTTGTCTCATTATAGCGGAGATACCCCCAACAAAAGCTAAAGGCCATATTATCTTATTAAAATAAAATGTAATGGGCTCAATTAGCCTTACACACACTGCATCATTTACTCAACTGCAAGCAAAGTTCATCTATTTTCTGCCCAGCCTCTCTTGTCGGGCCCTGAAAGGTTATGTATTTACGCTAACAAGTGCATTATGTGCTCCCAGTTTGCTCTGAATCGTTAGTTTGAAAGCTTACGTGATCTATTCAGTTACTGCCTCCTCAGCAAAGCATGGCTGTTGTCTGGAATTCAATGATAAATAGGATATTAAAATTACATGCTCTCTGTGCTATGGCACCATGTGTTGCACATTCAACTCTAGGCGGATAGGGCATTATTATAACAATTGATCATGTGCCACCTCTTGTTCTAATTATGAAAGTTATCCAATTGAACTTGGTACTTGGGACTATGATGTTGTTGCCATGACAGCAACTTGGTGGAGGAAGGGACAGGATAGGCAGCTAAACATGCCAGGATTTAGATGTTCCAGATGGGATAGAGGGGGATGTAAATGGGGTGGAGGAGTTGCACTACTGATTAAGGAGAATATCACAGCTGTACTGCGGGAGGATACCTCAAAGGGCTCATGCAGCTCAGGAATAAGAAGGATGCACAGTCACAATGTTGGTGGTTTTCTACAGACCTCCCAACAGCCAGTGGGAGATAGAGAAGAAGGTATGTAGGTAGATTTTGGTAAGGTGTAAAAGCAACAGGATTGTTGTGGTGGGTGATTTTAACTTCCCCTACATTGACTGGGACTCACGGAGTGCTAGGGGTTTGGATGGGGCAGAGTTTGCAAGGAGCATCCAGGAGGGCTTCTTGAAACAATGTGTAGATAGTCCAACTGTACTGGATCTGTATTGGGGAATGAGCCCGGCCAGGTGGTCGGTTTCAGTAGGGGAGCATTTCAGGAACAGTGACCATAGCTCATTAAGTTTTACGGTACTGTTGGATAAAGATAAGAGTAGTCCTCGGGTGAAATTGCTAAACTGGGGGAAGGCTAATTATAACAATATTCGGCAGGAACTGAAGGATGTATGTTGGGGCCGGGTGTTTGAGGGTGAATCAACATCTGGCATGTGGGAGGCTTCCAAATATCAGTTGATAGGAATTCAGGTCCGGCATGTTCCTGTGAGGAAAAAGGATAAGTATGGCAAGTTTGGGGGATCTTGTATAACGAGGAATATTGTGAGCCTAGTCCAAAAGGACAAGGAAGCATTTGTAAGGGCTAGAAGGCTGGAAACAGATGAAGCCTTTGAGGAATATAAGGAAAGTAGGAAGGAACTTAAGCAAGGAATCAAGAGGGCTGAAAGGGTCACAAAAAGTCATTGTCAAACTGGATCAAGGAAAATCCCCGGGCTTTTTACACGTATGTAAAGAGCAAGAAGGTAGCTTGGGAAAGAGTTGGCCCACTCGAAGGCAGTAGAGGGAATCTATGTGTGGAACCAGAGGAAATGGGTGAGGTACTAAATGAGTAGTTTGCATCAGTATTCACCAAAGATGGGCAGCAAGGTAGCACAGTAGTTAGCACTGTGGCTTCACAGCGCCAGGGTCCCAGGTTCGATTCCCAGCTTGGTTCACGGTCTGTGTGGAGTCTGCATCATCTTCCTGTCTCTGTGTAGGTTTCCTCCGGCTTTTCCGGTTTCCTCCCACAAGTCCTGAAAGACATGCTATTAGGTAATTTGGACATTGAATTCTCCCTCCGTGTATCCGAACAGGCGTTGGAATGTGGCGACTAGGGGCTTTCCACAGTAATTTCATTGCAATGTTGATGTATGCCTACTAGTGACAATAAAGATTATTATTATAAGAGAAGGACTTGGTGGATGATGAGTCTGGGGGAGGGTGAGTAGATAGTCTGGCTCACATTGAGATCAAAAAGGAGATGATGTTGTGTGTCTTGAAAAACACTAAGGTAGATACGTCCCCAGGGCCTGATGGGATCTACCCCAGAATACTGAGGGAGGCAAGGGAGGAAATTTCTGGGGCCTTGATGGAAAACTTTGATTCCTCACTATCTACAGAGGACTGGAGAATAAGTAATGTTGTTCCTTTGTTTAAGAAGGGTGATTGAAAAGCAGGTTTTGTCATGGGCTTTGAAGAGGATAGAGGTGTCAAGGTTTAGAGAAGTTGACAAAGAGAAAATGTAGATGGTTGAAAGTTTAACACCATATAAGAAATGCCAAGCGAGGGTTTGGGACCAATGCACAAAAAACAGAATTGTACAAGAGAAAGGGAAGCAGAGGGAAACCGATTGTTCATGAACAATGCAGGTTATGATTCAACAAAATATGACCATTATGAAGAAAGTATGGACGTTTACACAAAATCTTCTATAGAGTTTCTAATAAAATGATACATCATGGTTACTTGATATCTTAAAACCATCAGAGAGGTGCTTATTTCTTCATTGGTTTAGTTACTCTCTGAACTGTCGTCTTATTCCTTCTATGTCACACTCATACATACAGCTCCTCAAAAGTATCTAGCAGATCAATTTGCCCTCGGAAATCTGTCTCAAATTTCCCTCCAGCAAACAATTAAACATCAATCAAAACATGTCCATGTCCCCGTCCAATCTGACACTGCCAAACTAGTCAACCAAATCATGCCTATAAAACATACAAGAGAGAAGCTAGGGGTACTGCGTGTGATGACTACTGTGAGAGCCCACCTGAAATTGGTACATCTATTAAATTCAGTTTTCGTCCTGCCATTTGTTGAATTTCCCCATTTGGGAAGAGTCCTGACATGAATGAAGGCAGCACGGTGGCAGTGACTAGCACTGTTGCGTCGCATCACCGGGAACCTTTGATTCCGACCTTGGGCGACTTTGTGAAATTTGCACGTTCTCCCCGTGCCTGTGTAAGTTTCCTTCGGGTAGTCTGGTCTACTTCCACAGTCCAAAGATGAGCAGGTTAGGTAGATCGGCCATGATCAATGTGCGGAGTTACGGGGATGGGGGTGGGCCCAGGTCGAGTGCTCTTTCAGAGGGTGGTTGCAGACTTGATGGGCCAAATGGCCTCCTTCTACACTGTTGGAATTCTATGGAATTTCACCATACTTTTCCTCTATTATTTGAGAAATCTCCTGAAGTTGCTTGTGTCCAGTATTTTCCCTTACCAAGCTCCTTTAAGGACTAAGAGCACAAATAATTGGGAGGAACCCATTAAACTGCACAGCATTTTTGAAATTTCCTATATTCTTTCCACGAACTGTTCATTTTCGGGCTTTGTGCTGGAATTTCCCATTTGTACCCAGAAGGTTCAGTCCAACTGCTTCCTGGTTCCAGTGGTGGCCCAGTGGAATAAATAAGGATGATAAATAGTGATGCGTTTTACGGGAGGGCTAGGTAAGCAAGTATATGACTGAGAAAGAATAGGATAGGTTGATGGGGTTAGATCAGTGGTTTTCAAACTTTTTTCCCCAGAACCCACTTTTACCAACCGGCAGACCTTCGGGACCCATACGGCTGATGTTCGAGAGACATGCCAGCTTACGTTAGCGACCCATGCCGGCGACCCATGCAGGCTGACCTTCACAACATACCATTATTGCTTACCTTTGATGTGTCAGGTGGGCCTGCTTGGTTCTCACGCTACCTCTTGCTTCGTCATTCAATGTTACATTTCAGCTAAGGATTTCAGCTGTCGATTTAAGTTCTTGCTGCATGCTTTGAAAACAAATCAAGACATTTGTCCTCATACTCGCCATGCTTAGTCTTCAAATACCTTTGAAGATTTGAGAGTTTTAAACTTCCTTTTTTCAGCACTTCCCTGCATATAACACACATGGGCTTTGCATAGCGATTTGCATTGGCACAATTAGTGCCATACCTCAAGAAATCATCTTTATCCTGCTTTGTTCCCGATTTCAGTTTCTTCTTAATTGTTTGTTCACCAGAGGCCCTGGTGTTCGGGATACAGCTCACACCAGCACTGCCTTGTCCTACCTTGGACTCTCCTGAGAAGCTCTCTCCAGCAGATTTAGTTGTGAGATCCTGTTCTGTTTGTATCTCTGGCCCTCTCTTCCTTATAACAAAAGGACCCATCTTCAATTCTTCACACAGTCCTGTTGCTTGCTTGCTGGCAGCTACTAAATGGAGTAATCTCACCTCTATGATTTTGCGCCCAAAACATTGACGTGCCGGGTGCATGACCTTCTCTCTGCCGCTGCTTCTGGTGGAAGACTCATCGTTCACATTTAAAGGCCGTCTCGGCCGGCATTCTTTTTTATTTTTACTTTGAAACTTTATTTCTAATATCTAATTTTTACAAATTTATGACTTTTTACTGCTAAAAATTAAATTAACTTCAGTTGAACATGTGCAGCCTTACATTTACACACAAATTTTGTTTTAAATATGTTCCCATCTCTTTAGAAATTTAACCAACTATAAAAAAAAGTACAATCTTGTTTTTACTTTACAAATTACGACTTTAGAGGAGATGAAGTAACTTGTCAAACTCACACAATGTCACACTATTTCTTACTGGTTCCACTGCATTGCACTATCCAAACATCCAAGTCACCTTCTGCTCCATTCTCACCATTCGGTAATAGCACTGCATTTTATTTTCTTATGCAACATTTATTTTCCCTTCTTTTTCCGACTCAAATATTCACACAGATTTAACACGTTTTTCTTAAAATGAGTCGGCACCCTTGAGTGGATTTGTTCTGTTGAGTTGGGCCAACAGGGGAAGTATTGGGGCACCACAGGTGTAGAATATGAGGTTGAAAAGAGACATAACCAACTTCCAAACATTTGTGATTCCTCCACCTGGTCAGCGATTTGTGGACATGGCATTTTATTGCACCCAAATGATGCAGGGAATTTAAACACGCTTCTCCAACATGAATTGCAAAGTATTAAAAATATGCCTCCGTAATCATGGGACTTGCAAACAAACTGCAAATGTTGGCAAAGCTGAGTAATCCTGCACTGTTCCTACACACCTACGTGCAGCTGTCTCAACCAGAGTGTTGCCAGAAATCTGGGAGGGAGCAGGATTTCCACCTGCACTCTTCGCTGAGGAATGATGTATTAATAGAGAAAGGGGCTACGCCCTTTCTAAATTGCGCGCATCCTTAGTCAGCCTGCTTTTTTCAGGTGTCTTTTGTTCGAGGGAAATAATAAATTAGAAAATTAATGGCAAAAAGTAATAATTTTGCTGAGTACATTCTGCCCCGTATCAATGCTAAATGGGCTCAAGGATCAAGGTTCAATCCTTGGACTGTGCTGAGGTAGCAAATCACAAATAGGCGATCTGTCTGGGTTCCACAATGGCATCGGTGCTCTTGGACTCAAAGGAATGGAAAGAAAAACAGCGAGGGATCTTATTCTTGATCACTAACCAGCTACTCATGCTGGAAATTATGCAACATGCGTGTTGGATGAGGCTTGGCTGAGACACAGCCGGAGGGCAAAATCCTGTTAATACTGTTGCAGCTCAGAAAGGAAGAAAATCTACATGGGGTGCGACACAAGAGATTTCTGGACTCATTACCTCAGCATCATCAGGAACAGAGAAACATTTAACAAAAGGCACTGCACCCCAACTTGAATTCCAGTACAACAGAAATAAAACTTCAGATTATTTCTTAATCATAAGGAGTCTTTTTACTCATTACCTTCACCCATTTAAAATCACCACTCCTTTCCTGCCTTTAGTGGCGAGCCACTTCTGGTAACAACATGCAGAACTCTGTAATCACAGGTTACTTGGCTGATCTCCATTACCAGAATACTAAAATTGATTTATTATTAAATTGACAGCATTTCCTGTCTGTTAGATCAATCCTAGAATTATTCAACTCCAGCAGATTTAGTCTCCAGTTACTTGGGATCTGTGTATTAAAATTGTATTTAATACAAACACCAATTGAAATGTTTTCCACGTTTATGCTTCTCTCTCTTTCTTTCCATTCCCCATACCTACCCCCCCAAAATATTTGTATTTATAAAATAGAAAATGGGGTGGGATTCTCCGACCCCCCGCCGGGTCGGAGAATTGCCGGAGGGCGGCGTGAATCCCGCCCTCACCGGCCGCCGAATTCTCTGGCACCGAAAATTTGGCGGGGGTGGGAATCGCGCCGCGCCGGTCGGCGCCCCCCCCCCCCCCCCCCCCCATCGATTCTCTTGTCCCGCTGCTGTCATGCCAGACCTGCCGCCGTGAATCAAACCACCTACCTTACCGGCGGGACTAGCGGCGCGGGCGGGCTCCGGGGGCATCTGGCCCCGGGGGGTGCCCCACGGTGGCCAGGCCCGCGATCGGGGCCCACCGATCCACGAGCGGGCATGTGCCCCGCGGGCACTCTGTTCCTTCCGCCTCGGCCATAGCCTCCGCGATGGCCAATGCAGACGTGACCCCACCCCCGGACAAGCCGCTGACGCTCCCGCGCATGCGTGGACTTCCGCCGACTGGCATGGCACCAAAGGCCTTTCCCGCCGGCCGGCAGCGCGTCAAACACTCCGGCACGGGCCTAGCCCTTCAAGGTGAGAGCTTGGCCCCTAAAGATGCGGAGAAATCCGCACCTTTGGGGTGGCCCGACGCCGGAGTGGTTCACGCCACTCCCTCCCGCAGGGACCCCCGCCCCGCCGGGTAAGGGAGAATCCCGGCCATGATCTCTACAGTGCAGAAGGAAGCCATTCGACCCATTGAGTCTGCGCCGGCCCTTGATCCGATAGAGCATCCCATCTCGGCCCAATCCCCTGTTCCTATCCCCATAACCCCACCTATCCTTTGGGCAACATTAGCATGGCTAATTCACTTGACCTGCACCTCTTTGGACAATGCAGACACACCAAAGTGAACAGAATGTCAGACACTGTATGCACCCAGCGCGTAGTTGGGGACCATCAGCATACCTATTTATTATGATTTTTTTTCTCTTAAAATGATTTATGAGGGCAGCACGGTGGCGCAGTGGGTTAGCCTACAGCCTCACGGCGCCGAGGTTCCACGCTAAAATTGCCGCTTAATTGGACAAAATGAATTGGGTTCTCTAAATTTATATTTAAAAAAAAAGATTTATACATTTTTGTCACGTTTTCCTGCACCTCCTGTGACTGACAGTTTATTCCATCAATGCTGCTCTATTAATGGCCACTGGGAGGCCCACAAAAGCAGCTAAACTGCTGAGCATTTGATTTTTGCCTCCCTTCCTAAAGGAATACCCATTCCTGGACAGTAGCTTTCCAAACACAATCAGCTTTCGAATATGGAATGTAAGAATGCAAACCATTTAAGGTAATACCACATTATACATTTTTATCTTCCTTATGCGTTTTGGTCAAACCCAGTTACATTGCAAGGAACATTAAATAGTAACATAGAGATCTTTACAAAATAATATATATATGTACAAGAAGAAACAATGATACCAAAGCCCAGGAGGGAACAAGACAGCAAATGTGTAGATATTATTGTTGGGGCCCTTGTTATGGGGTGTCCTGCCATTGACCGCTCCCTCCGTGCTGTTCCTGTGCTGTGTGCAATGCCTCCTGGTATTGGAACACATGAGGGGCACGTTAGATGCCATGTGGGCATACTGCTGGCGAGGCAGTACCTGCGTACGTCACTGTCATTTGTTCCCTCCGGTATCCCTGCCTTGCATCCTAGCAGTTGCTCCCTCCCGCCCCTTACTACCCTCCCCCCAAACCCCCTCACTTTTGTTCCATTGGTGGCACCAATTCTGGCGACAGAAAAGAACTTCAAGCAATATCTGAGCACTAAAAGTGAAAGGAACAGGGTGGGTCTAAATGAATAGCACAGTTAAGCTAAATGGCAGCCATCAATTAAACATCAGAACATAAGACAGAGGAGACACCATTTGGCCCCTCGAGACGCTGCATCACTCAGTGGTTGATCTGATTGTGGCTTTAACTCTCCATTCTTGCCAGTCCCCCTGCTGACCTTTGACCCCCTTACTGATCAAAAATCGGTCTAATTAATTGTTTAGAAAGGTCACTGGCACAACTCTAATGAAACTCAGTGGTGATTTGAAAAAGCTCTGGATTGTTTCGTTGGCAGTCATTTGAGCTACAAAACCCATTGAGCTCGTCTTCTGTTTACTTTTGTTATCTACTAAACCCTTTCTTTTTTTAATCAATCTTTTTATTGGCATTTTCAAAATTAAATGCATTGCCATTAATTTTGATTTATTGTACAGTACAAAAAGGCTTCTTCTTAGGTTTCTCTATTTACAGTCTGCGCCACCTGGCTCAGCGTACAATTCTATCTTTCCTCCCCTCTCTTCTATTTCCTTTTTACCGATCATCTAACTGGGCCATTGCTCGTTCCCTTTCCCATTTTTCTTTGCGTTCTCTCGCCGTGTTGTGGTTGCTATTGTTGTCTTCCCCTGTGCACCCCCCCTCCTCAGTTTTTGTTTTCTTATCTGTTCCCCTTTCCGGTTCCCCATTTTTGTTCTCCCTCTTCCCTCCCTTCACTGCTGCCCCTCATTCGTTCTTGCTTGGTTTTGTAACCTCACTTTGTTCCCCCCTGTTCCACCCCCCCCCTCCCCCGCCCCTCACTCCCCCACCCCACCCAAGGTCCTCCCTCGCTTTCCTCTTTCTGTCTTGTCCTGGCTATTTCTCCCTGGCTACTGGCTATTTACTTATTTATTTATGTGTTGGCCACAAACAGGTCTCGGAACAATCGGATGAATGGCTCCCATGTTTTGCGGAAGCCCTCTTCCGACTCACGGATGACGAATTTGATTTTCTCCATTTGGAGAAATTCCGAGCGGTCGGACAGCCAGTCTGCAGCTTTGTGTGGTGCCGCTGATCGCCAACCGAGCAGGATTCTACGGCGGGCGATCAGGGAGGCAAAGGCAAGGGCGTCCGCCCTCCTCCCCATGAAGAGATCTGGCTGGTCTGGTACCCCGAAGACCACCACTTTTGGGCATGGCCTCGAAGAACGCTGTCCAGTACCCAGCAAGTCTGGGGCAAGACCAGAACATGTGGGCATGGTTGGCCGGGCCTCCTTGGCACCGTTCACATCTATCCTCCACCTCCAGGAAGAACCTGCTCATGTGGGTTCTGGTCATGTGGGCTCTAGGTACCATTTTTAGCTGCGTTAGGTTGAGCCTTGCGGTAGAGTTGACCCTGTGCAATGCTTCGCTCCAGAAACCCCACCCTATTTCGAACCCCAACTCTTCCTCCCATTTCCTCCTTCACGTTGTTGCTAACTTTTGGTTGGCTCTTAATTCGTAATTTGCTCTGTTTGTTTGACCTTTGCACTAGAGTCGCCAGGTATCTTTATGATACCGCCACGAGGTTCAAGTTCAAGTAATGATCAATAACTCAACACACCAATTAGTAAGATTCAAATCAAAACACATTTATTGTACACAGTAAATCACTACTCATGCATAAACTCTACTTTCTAGACTATTCCTATCACTAAAAGGCCTATACTTAGCTTCGGACTGGCCCACCAGGTCAGGGGAACAAATGGCCTTTCGTTCGGGTTCTGAATCTGCAAGATTCAAAAGCTGGTATGACCTGTAGCTAGGAGTGCCTATCTCATAGCGAGCATTGACTGGAGACTTACTTGGTTGATGTGGCTGCTTGGGCAGTTCACTCTCAGGGGTTGATTCGTGTTGTTGAGTGACCCTGCCAAGGAGGAGGATTTGAACTTGGGGGCTTTACTTTATAGTCCCCAGGGGCTTCCCGCCCTTCCGGGCGGACCCCGTACCTGGTTCGGACTACGTTCTGATCATTTGGATCGATTTCTCCAATACTGGAGTTGTTTCCTGATCGCTGGGTGGTCCCTAAATGTTCGTTGGCCTTCCTTTGTCTTGGCTCCTGCTGGTGCCGAAGAGTCTGGCTTGGCTTTATTCACCTTAACTGTTGCAATTGTGCCTTGGAATCACTCATTACTATGCAGATGGCTGCTGGTTTCAGTGCTGTCTGGTTTTTTACAGGTTTCAATACACATGATTTCTGTACTTGCTAGTCTTTGCCTGTGTTGGCTGAATTTCCCTTCAGTCTTTGCGGTTCTCCATTTTAAGTCGGGAAGTGGTCAACCCAGGTGGCTACATTGTGCCCAGTTCGGTGTCAGCCCTCTCTAGCAGTCGTTCGTACATGTTGCTAAACCCTTTCTAATTGTATATATTCAGGGAGGTTTTAGATTTTGGGAATTGCATTGTTTCCTTGAAAATATGTGTTTAAATGTCACTATTTGCAGAGTATTTTGCTCAAACAGCTGCGGCAATCAAGGTATACCAGGTCTTTGCACCATTAACTTTCATTGTTTGTTGCAAAGGTGTAAATAAGGGGTGGAATTTTGCCGTTGGTGGTATTTTCTGGTCCCGCCAAAGTCAATGGACATTTAAACTACTCGCCACATTTTCCATCCCTGCCATGACAGGGCCACGTAATCCCACCCATGGATTTTAGAAACAAACAATTTACAAAGGATTCAAATGGACAGTATCTGCTAATTGAAGCACTCAACTGGCCCCTCGGTTAAATTCAAATTCAACAGTAACTTCTTCCTTTCTACTCCGGAAACTCCAATTTCATCACAGGAAATTCTCCTTGTTCGTCCTGCTGGCAATCAGCAACAAGTAGTTCTCCATTCTTCACACTCTACTGAAAAGAAAAACGCATTTCAGCATCCAATTTTCAATATGAGGAATTGGAGAAAATGGAAGGTTTTTTTCTTATACTGGGGAGTTTTGACTGATCTGGCAACCGGAAAAAAACATCTGGAAATGTATGATGCAAACTGTAGAAAACAGACTTTAATGCTCCTAATTTATTGTCTGCAAGGTGATGCTGGAATCCTGCTATTTGCAGGATATAGGCAATGTACTCTATTCGGCAATCAAAGGTAGCAGGGATAATCCTCGAAACTATAGGCCAGTGAGCCTCACGTCAGTGTTAGGTAAATTATTGGAGAGAATTCTGAGTTACAGAATTTATACCCATTTGGAAACAAATGGACTCATAAGCGATAGGCAGCATGGTTTTGTGAAGGGGAGGTCGTGCCTCACTAACTTGATTGAGTTTTTTGAGGTGACAAAGATGATTGAAGAGGGGAGGGCGGTGGATGTTGTTTACGTGGACTTCAGTAAAGCCTTTGACAAGGTGCCTCATGGCACACTGGTACAAAAGGTGAAGTCTCACAGGATCAGAGATGAGGTGGTAAGATGAATACAGAACTGGCTCGGTCACAGAAGGCAAAGGGTAGCAGTAGAAGGGTGTTTTTCTGAATGGAAGGTTGTGACAAGTGGTGTTCCACAGGGATCTGTGCTTGGGCCTCTGTTGTTTGTCATGTACATAAATGATTTGGAGGAAAATGTAGCCGGTCTGATAAGTAAGCTTGCGGTTGACACCAAGGTTGGTGGAGTGGCAGATAGTGTTGAGGATTGTCAGAGGATACAGCAGGACATAGATAGGTTGGAGACTTGGGCAGAGAAATGGCAAATGGAGTTTAATCCGGATAAATGCGAGGGAATGCATTTTGGTAGGTGTAACACAGAGGGGAAAGATACCGTAAATGGCAAAACTCTTCGGAATATAGAAAATCAGAGAGATCTGGGCGTGTATGTCCACAGATCTTTGAAGGTGGCAACACAAGTGGACAAGGTAGTCAAGAAAGCATACGGAATGCTCGTCTTCATTGGATGGGGCATTGAGTATAAAAACTGGCAAGTCATACTACAGTTGTATAGAACCTTGGTAAGGCCGCACTTGGAATATTGCACACAATTCTGGTCGCCACACTACCAGAAGGATGTGGAGGTTTTGGAGAGGGTGCAGAGGAGGTTTACCAGGATGTTGCCTGGTCTGGAGGGTGTTAGTTATGTGGAGAGGCTGAATAGACTCGGACAGTTTTTAATCAGAAAGACGGAGGTAAGGAGCGGCATTTGGCACAGTGGTTAGCACTGGGACTGCGGCGCTAAGGACACGGGTTTGGATCCCGCCCTGGGTCACTGTCCGTGTGGAGTATGCACATTCTCCCCATGTCTGCGTGGGTTTCACCCCCACAACCCAAAGATGTGCAGGTTAGATGGATTGGCCACGCTAAATTGCCCCTAAAATTGGAAAATAAATAATTGGGTACTTTAAATTTTAAAAAAATGAAAGATGGAGGTTGAGGGGTGACCTAATAGAGGTCTACAAGATTATGAGGGGCATGGATAGAGTGGATGGGCAGGCTAACTTTCCCAGGGTGGAGGGGTCAGTCACCAGGAGGCATAGGTTTAAGGTCCATGGGGCAAAGTTTAGAGGAGATGTGTGAGGCAGGTGTTTTATGCAGAGGATGGTGAGTGCCTGGAACGTGTTGCCAGGGGAGATTGTAGAAGCAGATACATTAACGGCATCGAAAAGGCATCTTGACAAACACATGGGTAGGATGGGTATAGAGGGATACGGCACAAGGAAGTGTTGAGGGGTTTGGCAAAGGTTGGTATCATGATCGGTACATGCTTGGAGGGCCGAAGGGCCTGTACCTGTGCTGTATTGTTCTTTGTTCTATCTCCCAGGCTAATCTGTTTGTCTCAAGGCATTAGATATGCAAAACCCTGACAAGGTGCCCGAACTGGTACTCAGTTCAACTGATGTGATGATAAGAATGCCTTTATGACTGGCTTTGATTGACAGCTATATGCTGTATCCAGTTTATCTGGTATCTATGATTGATGGTGTTGGTAATTGCAAGAATATCTTCTAAATCTTATTTTGAATCAGCTTGGCTGTAAAAGAAAAGTGATTTACAACCAGGCTGGGGCATCATCTTGTTCAGTTTCCCATTTCACTGTACAGGCTGAGTGAAGAAGTCAGTGACATTCATTGCTCATGCAGAGCTTTCCAATGTACACTTCATCATGCAGTTACCAGGCCTGGAAATATACTGTTTCTTTTGGTTTGAGCAACAATTTGCACATTTATAGGATATTTTAATGCAGAAAACATGCCAAGGTACTCCATTGAACTATAGAGCCATAGAATCCCTGCAGTGCTGAAGGAAGCCATTCAGCCCATCGAGTCTGCACCGACCCTTCAAAAGAGCACCCCATCTCGGTCACTTCCCTGGCCTATCCCCGTAGCCCCACCGAACCTGCACTGGACACGAAAGGGCAATTTAGCATGGCCAATCCACTTAGCCTGCACATCTTTGGACTGTGGGAGGAAACCGGAGCACCCGGAGGAAACCCATGCAGACATGGGGAGAACGTGCAAACTTCCCACAGTCACCCAAGGCCTGGATCGAACCCTAGTCCCTGGCACTGGGAGGCAGCAATGCTAACCGCTGTGCCTCCATGCTGCCCCCTCAAGTTTCAAAGCAGCATTTTCATATTATGAGAATTATACTGGTTGTAATTTAGATGGTCCTGTGATTGCTAATCGTGAATCTAACTAATTAACTGAGCTAAGAATGGTTCTTCACACAATGAATGCCACAGCAAATTTTAATGGCAGCTGCTGTTAATACAATTCATTTTATGTAGACAGCCCTCAACAGCACACCAAAACTTGTCAAGTTCCCCTTCAGCCCAAATACTTACCCACCCCTGGTATATACCATATTATTACCACTGTGTATTCCACAGCACAGGGATTCCTCATTCCTCCAACGGCAATTCTTTCTCAAATATTTGATATGGTCAATTTTTAGTCTACAGGAAATGTGGGGTTGTTTGTGGACCAGGTATATAAATCTACATGCAGTCACAGTGGCAGAGTGGAAAGATGGTCCAAAATGGTATGCTTCTGAAAAACCAGTGAGTAGATATTTCAATTCAAAAGGGAAATTATTCAACAAAATTGTCACATTATGTTATACGGGAAGACATTCTAATACATATTAGAATCTGAGGCCTTACTACAAGATTAGTATTTAATGGCTTGAAATGATAAAATTGTAGTCAGTCTGGACAGAGTTCATTCATACAACTTCTCTTATGTAACTTTGAGATGATAGCAGTTCTCCATTCATGTCGCCACAGAATTTGCTATCACACAGTAAAAGTTCCATAGAAAATGTCCATTTCTGAGTTATGGTCACTCATAGCATTTGTTTGCACCCTATTGACCTAAATGTGTGTTAAAATCTGAAATCTACCACCAAGTCTAATTTATTGAATGGGGTCTAATGGTGTTTTAAGCATCGACTAAACAAAATGTGTGTGGTGGGACCACTTGCCAGATATCTACGGCATGGGGAAAATTGCGAAGATTATTTAAATGTCTTCATGAAGGAGCTTAAAGCACAGTCAGACTGCCACCTGAGCCAAGAAAACCACCATTTTCAACCTCTCCTTGATTATTCAGGACTTGCTTATATATTTGGAGGACAGGAGCTGAAACTATATTTTGCGCTCCTTATGAAAATAATTATTCAACAAATTTTATGTTCTCAAAGTTCACAACTTACAAACTGTGTTTTCAGACAGTGATGCACGGGCAAAGGAACAGAAAAAGGATTTAAAAATCTTGAAAATAAAAATTAAAAATAAAACTTGCTGAAGAGTATTGAATTATGTTGATATTCAGAGGTCTGTTGCATAATTCGCTCATTTACAGCTTGCATGTAGAGTTGTTGCCTTGGCTGCTTACATGATAAGCTCTAGATTTCAGCCATGCCAACAGAAAGAGATACTGAGGGTGGAATTCTCCCATTTTGTGACTAAGTCCAGTGGCAGGTGGATCCAATGGTGCCCGTCCTGCTGGACAGAATGGCAGGAGCCCACGGCAGATTCAGCACTCGAAAGCTCATTAATTATGCAAGGGTGAGTTCCCCTCTGTCCCTCTTTGTGGGCCGGCAGCGAACTTTTCAAGCAGCCTGGTCAGGGCCAGCTTCTCTCTGCCTTCCATGATCCGTCATCCTCATCCACCTCCTTGAACTTCTGCCTGCCATCATGAGCCTTCGCCGTTCTCCCATGCACTACCCTCTCATTGCACAGTCTTCCTTCCAAATTTCCTCCCCTTGTCTTAATCACACCACCCCAACCCAGATCTGTACTCCCCAACTGCAGGCACTGTACTGATCTGAGATGGTAACACAGGAGGGTATGTGGGTCCAGCGACACAGTACTGTCCATGAAAACCAGCTCGGCATGGCGATAGGGGGCAGGAACTGATCTGGCCTAGCAGATTGTTGGATAGTGCATCAGGAGCAGTGCAGCACTATGTAAGCTGTGACACTCATCTCGTAATCCCTGGCGAAGTGAGAGTCGTCTTCTGCACCTCACTCCGTAGCACTTGGGTTTGACACCAACATGATTACCCACTGGTATGGCAGAAGACTGGAAGGCCTGACGGGATGCTGGTGGACATCTGTTTAAATGTGCATTCATGGGATGCAAATGGAGTTTGTGCCACCAGCCACACTGACCCACCATTAGGAGAATTGCAACATAATTTTACCCCGGCAGGTTTCTGATCCTTCGGCTCCCACCAGATTCTCTGCACCCACACACCATCAAACTTGCCATGAATAGGTTGGGAAAATTCCACCCTAAGAGACTGAGGTAAATGCAGAAATTTAAGGCAAAGTTGGAGAGGAAAAGTGGCTTTCTCAGTCCGTCTTCCACACACACATACACTTTATCTCCTGCAGAAGGTGGTGGAAGCAAACAGCCACCTTCTGCCTTATCAAGTGAAAAGCAATTGGGGAGGGAAAAAGGAAGGTAGCTTCTCAAAGGAAAAGAGGTAAGATTCAGTTAAACATTTTAAACAAGTTATTATGTATATTATTTGTTTTTTCTTCTTTGTTTTCTATTCACACAAAGTGAACAAACTAACATGACATATTTCCACTGGTACTCAGCTCTAATCAGTGGGATCAGGAGGAGATTAAATTCCAGACTCACTTAATCCGGAAATTCTTAACAACCATGTCCTTCCCATTGCTCAGTGGAATTAGTTGGTTGTGTTCAAGGCTGGTGATTGGGATAAAGGGGAAATTCTGCAATCATCGTTTAACTTTTGTGCAGGTAAACACTGCTGAAGAGCAGTTACATTGGTTGGAAATCTTTGTCCTGACAGTTCTTTCTGTGGACACTTATCGGGAATCTCATTAAACAGGCATATCTCAAGTGCAAGGACCTACTTTAGAAGCACAATCATCATATAAAAGTGATAGACACATTTCTTTAATTTAGGAAGAGTCAAAGAGTTGCACAGAATAATGTGTACCGTAAAATATGTATTCATGCGTATACTGCCATGACCTGGACACAAGAAGTGATGTGTCGGTAACGTGGGAGTTCCCACTATTGAAAGAATTTGACAAGATATGCACATCAGTAAAAAATGTCAGTTGAAGAGAGACATTTTTAACACCACTCAACAGAAACTCAATGAATCGGCACAATCATATGCCTCAATGAAAATTCTGGCAAACAAGTGCGTATTCTGTACTCTCACCACTTAACTTGTAAGAGACAATACAGTGCGTCGAGTTCGCATGATGCTGTGTGCAAGCAGTTGTTCTGTGAAAAAAAAACTCACGTTAGAATCCACCATCAGAAACTAAAAGGTAAAGTTGCCATGGTCCCTGATGACCATGAGCTGCTTTCCCCTTTGAGGGGGAGAGCTAACTGGTGGTGATTTAACCTGAGGATCACCACAGCTCAGGCAAGGGATAAGGTTGAGAAGGCAGGCCTTCATGAATAACCTCAGCTGGTATGGGGATTAAACCCACACTACTGGCCTTGTTCTACATCACAAACCAGCTGTCTGGCCAAGTGAGCTAAACCAGCCCCAATTAACATCTGCATGCTAAATGAGCAGCAAATCCCGCTGGATGAAGAATCTTCACAGCTTACTATGTCTCTGGTAGGCAGTCACAGATTCCTTCACATGTCCTGTGATATCCACACTGGTTGTGAGGTCTTCCAACGGTCTATTGAACAGCTCATTGCAAGGCAATTTGTGAAATTATCATTGATGACATCCTGGTCTGGGGTCATACAACGCAAGGACATGATGCAGGTCTGCACTTGGTTCTTGACAGAATCAGAGCCATACCATTGACGCTCAACCCTGCTAAATGCAGTTTCAGGGTCAGCCAGGTGCCCTACATGAGCCACTTGTTTATTGTGGACGGTTTGAAGCCAGACCCAGACAATGGGTATACGACAAATGCCCACGCCTAAGGACATGCATGCCCTGTAGTGTTTCCTCGGCATGACAAATTATCTATCAAAGTTCATTCACTGTTACTGTGAGGTAACTGGACCCCTGTGTCACCTTCTGCAAGATGTAGAATGATATTGGCAGGACCACCACAAAGCTGCATTCAACAAACTCAAGGATCTGCTGCCAGTGTTACAATACTTCAATGTCCGAGCACCTGTACTCTCATCTGTAATGCCCGCAGACTCTGCACTCTGGAGTCGAGGCCAAACAGTCAGAATCCAAACCATACACGGCTCTGACAAACTGGCACTGGACCACAGCCATGCCCTCCAACCAAACCTCAGATGGTGCCGTGTGTGTCGGGAAACGGCGTAATCTGTAATTGGTACTCAAACCAGCAGCCTCAGAAGTTGACACACCAAGTCCACAATCTGCATCCCTGCATGGTGGTGGTGGAGCATCCTCCTGCTACCATTGCAACAAGCCCTGTAGCTACTGGGTACATCCCAGGCATGCCTGATGCCATCTGCCATGTGAACAATAACCCAGGTCCATCCCAAACACAGGCAACTGGTGTAATTACACACTCTGGGTGACTGAGCAGACCAAACCCAGCAACTTCACATGTACCAAAATGATTAAATAGTCATTTATTGCTTTATTGTTATCTTCAATAAAACATAAAACATGCTGAGGACACAGAGATTAAAAATGTAAAAGAAAAGGTTAGGTAAATCAAGGAAGTGAAGATTACAGGACATTCAGTTTATATTTTAAAACCTGAAGCTTGTCGGATGAAGGAAAGGTCGAGGGAGTTTTGATGTCACAAGAAAGAATAAATTAGAATTAGACTATGAAATTAGTCTACATTTTAGCACTCTGGAAGTCCAGGGAGGAGTAAAAATGGGTAGGTTTGCACATTTGCAATTTTTGAGGAGCTGGAGAGAAATATCCGAGCGCTGATTTTGATGCAACCGATAAAAGACACGAGTGTGAGAAAGGCTGAAGATTGGAATGAGAATAATTACATGGTCAGATGACAGGCGCTTGCTTGTTTACTGTCCAGGATTATGAGGAAGGGGGTAGAAGAGCATCCTCAGGTATGAGAGCAGTTTTTATATCTTGAGTAGAGTTGGGCTTTGTTGAAAGTTAAACTTGCTGATGATAAAAGGAAGGCACAGTAAGAAGTCTTACAACACCAGATTAAAGTCCAACAGGTTTGTTTCTAATCACTAGCTTTCGGAGTGCAGTTCCTTCCTCAGGTGAGTGAAGGAGCAGTGCTCCGAAAGCTAGTGATTCGAAACAAACCTGTTGGGTTTTAACCTGGTGTTGTAAGATTTCTTACTGTGCCCTCCCCAGTCCAACGCCGGCATCTCCACATCATGGATAAAAAGAAGAGCTTGGCACAAATGAGGGAATGACTTGAATGTAGGCTGCATTAACAATAAATAACTTATGGGACTTCCATTCATGATTAAATGAGAGAGATGGCCTGCAACACCTAAATGTGTTTGTTATCAGACATGGTTAAAAAAAAGTGGCATTAACAGCATCCACAGAGAGAGCTGTGAACAAAATTGTCTCACTCTGACAGTGAAGGGCCAAATGGCATAAGAAAATGTAAAACAGAATTACCTTCAATTTGGAGCTAATCATATCCCTGCTTTAGTTCCAGGTTCTCTTCCAATGAGGAGAATAACAACAATCCTGAGACAACCAGAGCTTCTGCACACCCCTCAAGTGCTGTGCAAGGTTATAAGATACATAGAATTGACACATTCCGAGTAACTTGCATGTCCAAATACATATAATTTTTTTTTTGCTCCAATCGGCACATCAGAAATATGCATTCATGAAAATATCTTGTAACCCATGATTGGTAAGCATTAACATTTTAATGTTATATTTGCTTACAAAAAGGGAGAAAGTAATTTCTTTGGTGCGCAGGAGGGAGTGGGAAGTCTGACAAACTTTTGGGAATGTAGAGGAATGGTATTATGCAGTTACTTGTAAAGAAAGTTGTCTACTGTTCAGAAATAAATTAAAGTTAGATTGCTTACATGGGACATAAACAACCGTACAAAGATTTTGAAACAGTTTGTCGATACATTTCCTATGGGTTAAAATTACAGTTTTCCCAATGTCTACAAACATTTTAATTTTTGCACTTCAGTCAATCAAGAAAGTATTATACCAGAAATATATATTTTTAAAGCATATAAAAGATACTCTATGACTAGAGTATGTTACTAAAATGGAACAGCTCTTTGATTGGAATAATTTCTAATAGTTCGTTACATGCACCTTCTTAAATAGTGTGTGAAATGAAAAAACCCTCATTATATTCATTAACCAGAAAAGACCAAAAAAATGTATGTTTGCCATTTATTTCAAGCCAAGGAAAGAAAAGCTTCCTATTATGTTGTGCATCATCACATTGCAAACATTTCAAAGCACTTCACATACAATTACTTTGAATTTATTTTGTTGTAGAAATGTGGATATGGGCCAATATAAAACTCAGAACAATAGATACTAAAGTTTTCTGCCATAATGTAAATGCAGGCATTAGATATTAACCTCCTGAAGCACTTACCCACCTACGCAAAGATTTCACTGAAATAGTAACCTTATAGGAAACTGATTATACAATGCTGAAATAAAAGAGGAGGTTTCATATTACTCAGCAGTTATCCACTGAGTCAACAACTTGGCTCATGATTTTATTCCACCTACATTTCGTGTTTCATAAAAGTCACATTAATACAAGTATTTAATATGATCAATATTATTTTACTGAATATCAAAACTCCAAAGGTAACATGAGGACAATGATAAATGCTCAACGTGCAGAATGTAACTGATAAGTCCGTCCTTGCCATTGAGCACAACTTGCACTTGCTATTCTTGGTTTTTGGGATACTGTGCAAGTTTTCAGGACCCTTCGATGGGGGCTAAAATTCAGCTCAGCAAGTTTTGCAGAGTGCTTGTCAACACACTTGGTATTATCAGAACAGGATTTGTCTGTTTATTTTCAATATTTAAGCTGACTTCCTGACATAACTGGATGGTGAGTATAGGGAAAATCCTCATTGATGAATCTTAAAGTTGTTTCTGCAATTTAACTGGACTTAAATATCCACAATATAAGTTGGACATAGACAAATAAGGCTGGTTTCAAAACTATCGATAACAAATCAATTAAAAAAAATATCTTTATTTGTTTTGTAATTATTTACAATAACATATGTTGTGTACAATACACAGAAGTGCTATTATAGTTACATAGCCAAACAGAAAAGAGAAAGAGAAGAAATACTACAAATGGAGTCTACAAACTTACTGTGTACATTAACGAATGTAACGTAATGAAAATAAATCATTCTTGAAAAATAAATTTAGAGTGTCCAATTATTTATTTTCCAATTAAGGGGCAATTTAGCATGGTCAATCCACCTGCCTTGCACATCTTTTGGTTGTGGGGGCGAGACCCACGCAGACACGGGGAAAATGTGTAAACTCCACACGGACAGTGTCCTAGGGCTGGGATCGAACCTGGGATCTCGGTGCCATGAGGCAGCAGTGCTAACCACTGCACCACCATGCGGCCCAAAGAAATCATATGGGGCAGACAGTTAGTTACGTCTCCTAGTGACAGAACCTATGTACAGGAATGGGGGTCCTCTATCTGCAAGCCCCTGGAGGTCGGCCCCCACCGGCGTATAGCTTTGCTCCCATCATCGCTGCCTCCTGGTACTAAAATGTACAATGTGAGGGGCAGGACGGTGCAGACTCGGTGGGCCGAACAACCTCTTCTGCACTGTATTATTCTGTGATTCTGTGAAGGGGCCGGACGTGTGTGTTTTGTTCTTGGATAACAAATCAATTTACAGTTAATCAGTGCGTAGCTAACTTGACACAACAATATTTATGTGACAAAGTCGCCATCATGACACAGAGAGTCAGCTGCTTTATCCATGCAAATAATAGTTTGTTGTTGCATCACGACTGATCAGTTTGTAAATTCTAATTTGATCATTTTGTCTACACAGTGTCACTGTGATCTCGCTCGTTTCAAGACACTATTATTTCATTGGTAGGTCCAGTCTGGGTAGCTTTTCAAGTGGTTGGACTCTCAGTGCCAGGAGGAGTCAACATCCTCCACTGGCTTCGTCCACATGTCACGCTTCAATACAATAGTTGAATGGTATGGCATTCAGTGGAATTATAATTATGATGTACATTGTGATCAAAGAGATCTGGCTGAACAGGGAGCCTGGGTCTTATAAACTGAATTAATTGTTAGCTACATCATGTCACTTCTCTGTAACTTCTATGTGTGGCAATTTACGGTATAATATACCTGCAGTGAACTGTGTTAGTTAAAAATGAGAGTCACCAAAGTGGATTTGCTGCATTCTTTCCAGTTGTGCGATTTTGTGGGAAATTTCTCTCACCAAAATAAATGATGATCAGGTTAACTGGTATTTAATGCTTAGTTAACACTCCCAACCTTCCTGTTCAGAAACAATTTTATAATTTGTAAGATGGAGTGGAATGGAAGAAACCTTTCTCGATAATTAGGCAGAGATATATATTTTTTAAAAGGTATTTAATACACACATAATTTTTAAAAATCATCAACTTGTGACCGCATTATCAATATGTGCGCAGAAAATTTGTGATCTGTGTGGGTTGGAAAAAATCTCAACACTTTCAAAGTCAGAATTTTTTATCCTCTTATAATGATTTTCAGCAGTTCTGATCTGTCAACATGCCGCCCACTCTTTTGGCCATTCCAGTAGAGCATAAAAGGTTGACTCATGCGACAGCTGCTCCTTACCATGTTGCCTAACACCACTGAACACTTCCATTTCAAAAATAATTACATTTTTTACCATTTGATGACCCACTTATATCACCAGTTTGGGGATTTTGCTTTTTATGATTCACATTAACATAAAGTCAACATTATTACACAAGAGTGAAGTTATTGAACAGATAGCACTTTGGCATCCTATGACTATCTCAAAAAACAGTCTTGTTACTTTGATTCCATATGCACTGCAATGGAAACACTTTGAAGCTGAACGTTTAACTCAAATTATGGCAGCACGGTAGCACAGTGGTTAGCACTGTGGCTTCACAGCGCCAGGGTTCCAGGTTTGATTCCTCGGTGGGTCACTGTCTGCGCGGAGTCTGCACGTTCTCCCCGTGTCTGCGTGGGTTTACTCCGGGTGCTCTGGTTTCCTTCCACAGTCCAAAGACGTGCAAGTTAGGTGGATTGGACATGCTAAAATTGCCCTTAGTGTCCAAAAAAGGATGGGAGTTATTGGGTTATGGGGATAGGGTGGAAGTGAGGGCTTAAGTGGGTCGGTGCAGACTCCATGGGCCAAATGGCCTCCTCTGCACTGTATGTTCTATGTTCTAATTGGCTGATCCCACTTTTAAGCTGGTACAAGTTCAATATCAAAATACTTTAAATTTGCAAATGTGGACTTCCGGTTGTGGCTATGCCTAGGTAGGTCGCACGTTCGGCAGCTCCCGCCGGGAACGGACTTTTGGGCTCTCCAGAGGGGCCCCAACGGCAATTGTTCGACGAATTCCAGTGTGGGAAGGTGACAGCAAGGTTCCCCCGACATTATATGGATTGGACCAGGAGTGGAGTGGTGGAAAAAAGTGATCTTGGGGCACCGAAAAGTGCGAGGGAGGAAAAGTAAGATGGCGATGGGTGGAGACCAAGCAACGTGGGCGCAGTGGTCGCAGGAGCAGCAGGAGTTTCTTAAACGCTGTTTGAAGAGCTGAAGACAGAAATTCTGGCGCCAATGAAGGCGGCGATTGAGAAGCTTGTGGAGACCCAGAAGGCCCAAGGGGCGGCGATCCGGGAGGTGCGACAAAAAGCCTCGGAGAACGAGGATGAGATCTTGGGCCTGGCAGTGAAGGTGGAGGCGCACGAGGCGCTGCACAAGAGGTGGGCGGAAAAATTCGAGGACCTGGAGAGTAGGTCGAGGAGGAAGAATCTTCGGATTCTGGGTCTCCCTGAAGGAGTGGAAGGGCCCGACGCCGGGGCATATATGAGCACGATGCTCAATTCGCTGATGGGCGCGGGAGCTTTCCCGAGGCCCCTGGAGCTAGATGGGGCTCATCGGGTCTTGTCCAAGCCAACGAGCTGCCAAGGGCTGTAGTGGTGAGGTTCCACCACTTTATGGACAGAGAGTGTGTCCTGAGATGGGCCAAAAAAGAACGGAGCAGCAGGTGGGAGAACACGGAGATCCGAATTTACCAGGACTGGAGTGCGGAGGTGGCTAGGAAGAGAGCGGGTTTCAACCGGGCTAAGGCGGTGCTCCATCGGAAGGGGGTGAAGTTCGGGATGCTGCAGCCAGCGCGATTGTGGGTCACGTTCCAAGATCGGCACCACTATTTTGAAACGCCCGATGAGGCATGGAGCTTTATACAAACTGAAAAGTTGGACTCAAATTGAGGGTTTGTCGTGGGGGGGTGTTTACGGTGTTTATTACGTTTGGGGAATGTTCTTTTGGTTTGAGTGCTGGGTGGGGATGGGTGAATGGATTTGAGGTGGGGGCTGTGGGAGAGTGTGGGCGTCGGTGTTGGAGGGGCAGGGCCCCACGGAGGAAGAGGGGAATGGAGATCCGGGGATGGGGAGTTGGGATAAGGCCGCAAAAAGGAGCTGCGCCAGAGGGGGCGGGGCCAGCTCAGGAAAGCGCAGGCTTTTCCCAGTGTTAGGGAAGGATGGGGGTGGGGCCGGGGGGGGGGGGGGGGGCGGTGCTGGAGAGGAGTGCACACCGACTGCCAAGGGTAGGGGGGATTCTCACACTGGTGGGTCGATGGGATGGCGGGAGAGGCCGGGGTCAGCAAGAGTCAGCTGACTTACGGAAGTGTCATGGGGGGAGCAAAATGGCTAGATGTGGATCTAGCAGGGGGAGGGGGGAGGGGGAAACAGGGTTGCTGCTGCATTGGCCAAAGGGGAGCTGGAAGTAGGAGAGGTAGTCGGGGCGGGTGTCCGCCACCTGGGGGACTGGAGGGTGCGGGAGGCGCGGGCACGTGACTGGCCTAGAAAAGGAGATGGCTGGTCGGTGCGGGGGGGGGGGGTGGGGGGGGGGGGCGCGAGTAGGCCCCAATCCGGCTGATAACTTGGAATGTGAGGGCCGGTCAAGAGGGCCCGGGTGTTCGCGCACTTAAAGGGACTGAAGGCAGATGTGGTTATGCTCCAGGAGGCACATCTGAAGGTGGCAGATCAGGTTCGGCTGAGAAAGGGATGGGTAGGACAGGTCTTCCATTCAGGGCTGGATGCGAAGAACAGAGGGGTTGCAATACTGGTGGGGAAGCGGGTGTCGTTTGAGGCAGTGAATATTGCAGTGGATAATGGAGGTCAATATGTGATGGTGAGCGGTAGGTTGCAGGGGGTGCGGGTGGTACTGGTGAACGTATATGCCCCGAATTGGGATGATGCCGGATTTATGAAAAGCATGCTGGGTCGGATTCCAGATCTGGAGGTAGGAAGCTTGATAATGGGGGGGGGGGGGGTCTTCAACACGGTGCTGGACCCAGCACTGGACCGTTCTAGGTCCAGGACGGGTAAGAGGCCGGCTGCGGCCAAGGTGCTCAGGGGGTTTATGGACCAGATTGGGGGGGGGGCGGGGGGGGGGGGGGGGGGGGGTGGATCCATGGAGGTTTGTCAGGCCACTGGCCAGGGAATTTTCCTTCTTTTCCCACGTCCATAGAGCCTACTCCCGGATAGATTTTTTCATTTTGAGTAGGGCGCTAATCCCGAAAGTGGAGGGAACGGAATATTCTGCCATAGCCATCTCGGACCACGCCCCGCATTGGGTGGAGCTGGAGTTGGGGGAGGAGAGGGTCCAGCGCCCGCTGTGGCGCCTTGATGTGGGACTATTGGCGGATGAGGAGGTGTGCGGGCGGGTGCGGGGGTGCATTGAAAGATATTTGGAGGCCAATGACAACGGGGAGGTGCAGGTGGGGGAAGTCTGGGAGGCGCTGAAGGCGGTGGTCAGGGGCGAGCTAATCTCCATTAGGGCCCACAGGGAGAAGAGAGAGGGGAGGGAGAGAGAGAGGTTGGTGGGGGAGATTTTAAGGGTGGACAGGAGGTATGCAGAGGCCCCCGAGGAGGGGCTACTCAGGGAGCGACGGAATCTCCAGACGGAGTTCGGCCTGTTGACCACAGGGAAAGCAGAGGCACAGTGGAGGAAAGCGCAGGGGGCGACGTATGAGTATGGGGAGAAGGCGAGTCGGATGCTGGCACACCAGCTTCGTAAGAGGGAGGCAGCGAGGGAGATTCGTGGAGTTAAGGATAGAGGGGGGAATACGGTGCAGAGTGCGGTGAGAATAAATGAGCTATTTAGGGACTTCTATGGGGATCTCTACAGATCTGAGCCCCCAGCGGGGGAGGAGGGGATGCGATGATTCTTAGATCAGCTGAGGTTCCCGAGGGTGGAGGAGGAGGAGGTGGCTGGTTTGGGGACGCCGATTGGGCTGGAGGAGCTGGTTAAAGGATTGGGGAGCATGCAGGCGGGGAAGGCCCCGGGGCCGGATGGGTTCCCGGTTGAATTCTACAGGAAATACGTGGACCTGTTGGGCCCGTTGCTAGTGAGGACTTTCAATAAGGTGAGGGAGGGGGGGACCCGACAATGTCTAGGGCGCTGATCTCTTTGATCCTGAAGCGGGACAAGGATCCACTGCAATGTGGATCGTATAGACCGATCTCGCTCCTCAATGTTGATGCTAAGTTGCTGGCAAAGGTGCTGGCTACGGGAATTGAGGACTGTGTCTCGGGGGTGATTCAGGAGGACCAGATGGGATTTGTGAAATACAAATGTGCGGAGGCTCCTCAATGTGATTATGATGCCCCCAGTGGAGGGGGAAGCAGATGTAGTGGCAGCTATGGACGCGGAGAAGGCCTTTGACCGGGTGGAGTTGGAGTATCTTTGGGAAGTGTTGCGGAGGTTTGGGTTCGGGGAGGGGTTCATCAGTTGGGTCAGGCTGCTATATAGAGCCCCGGTGGCGAGTGTGGCTACGAATCGGTGGAGGTCGGAGTACTTTCGGCTGTACCGGGGGACGAGGCAGGGGTGCCCCCTGTCCCCCTTGTTGTTGGCACTGGCAATTGAGCCTCTGGCCATGGCACTAAGGGAGTCCAGGAAATGGAGGGGACTGGTCCGGGGGGGAAAGGAACACCGGTGTCGTTGTATGCTGACGACCTGTTGCTGTATGTGGCAGATCCAGTGGAGGGGATGGCGGAGGTCATGCGGATCCTAAGGGAGTTTGGGGGCTTTTCGGGGGATAAACTCAATGTAGGGAAGAGTGAGCTCTTTGTGGTGCATTCAGGGGACCAGGGAAGGGGGATAGACGAGCTACTGCTGAAGAGGGCGGAAAGGAGCTTTTGGTACCTAGGGATCCAAGTAGCTAGGAGTTGGGGGCCCTGCACAAGCTCAATTTGACGTGGTTGGTGGAGCAGATGGAGGAGGATTTTAAAAGATGGGATATGCTGCCACTTTCACTAGCGGGTAGGGTGCAATCGGTCAAAATGACGGTTCGCCCGAGGTTTCTCTTTGTGTTCCAGTGCCTTCCCATTATGATCCCCAAGGCCTTTTTCAAACGGGCAAGTAGGAGCATCATGGGTTTTGTGTGGGCGAATAAGACCCCGAGGGTGAAGAGTGTGTTTCTGGAGCGTAGCAGGGACAGGGGGGGCTGGCGCTGCCGAATTTGTGCAGCTATTATTGGGCAGCCAATGTGGCGATGATCCGTAAGTGGGTAATGGAGGGAGAGGGGGCGACGTGGAAAAGGTTAGAGATGGCGTCCTGTGTGGGCACGAGTCTGAGGGCGCTGGCGACGGCACCGCTGCCGCTCTCGCCAACAAGGTACACCATGAGTCCGGTGGTGGCGGCGACGTTGAAGATCTGGGGGCAGTGGAGGCGACACAGGGGCGAGGTGGGAGCCTCGGTTTGGTCCCCGATTCGGGAGAATCATCGGTTTGTCTCGGGAAGGATGGATGGGGGTTTCGGAGCTGGCATCGGGCAGGGATTAGAAGAATGGGGGACCTGTTCATCGATGGGGCGCTGGAGGAGAAGTTTGGGTTACCCGCGGGAAATGCTTTCAGGTACATGCAAGTGAGGGCGTTTGTGAGGTGGCAGGTGAGGGAATTCCCGCTGTTCCCGACACAGGGGATTCAGGACAGGGTGATCTTGGGTGTATGGGTTGGAGAAGGCAAAGTTTTCGACGATTTACCAGGAGCTGAAGGAAGAGGAGGAGGCCTCAGTGGAGGAGTTAAAGGGCAAGTGGGAGGAGGAGCTGGGGAAGGAGATAGATGAGGGTCTGTGGGCTGATGCCCTGAGTATTCTTCCTCCTCTTGCGCCAGGCTCAGCCTAATACAGTTCAAAGTTACTCACAGAGCGGTTATGACAGGGGCGAGTTTGAGTAGGTTCTTTGGGGTGGAGGACAGATGTGGGAGGTGCTCGGGAAGCCCGGCAAATCACGTCCATATGTTCTGGTCGTGCCCGGCACTGGATGGGTTTTGGAGGGGTTTTGCGAGGACTATGTCCAAGGTGGTGAAAGCTCAGGTCAAGCCGAGCTGGGGGTTGGCACTATTTGGGGTAACGGACGAGCCGGGAGTGCAGGAGGCGAAAGAGGCCGGTATTCTGGCCTTTACATCCCTGGTAGCCCGGCGGAGGATTTTGCTGTTATGGAAAGATGCAAAGCCCCCTAATGTGGAAGCTTGGATCAATGACATGGCAGGGTTCATCAAGCTGGAGAGGATAAAGTTTGCCTTGCGAGGGTCTGTGCAGGGGTTCCTCAGGCGGTGGCGACCGTTCCTAGACTATCTCGCGGAGCGTTAGGAGGTCAGCAGCAGCCCAGGGGCGGGGGGGGGGGGGGGGGGGGGGGGTTCTTTTGGGGGGGGGCGTTTGGGTGGGTGGGGGGGGGGCTTCCCTATTGGTGCTTTTCAATGTCATATGGGGGGTTTATTGTATATGGGGGAAATCCAATGTATAATTTTGTATAATTTTTGATTGTTGTGTTCTTGTTTCTGTTCCTTTCTTTTTGTTTGGGGGGGGGGTTTGTTGAAAATATGTTGAAAATTTTGAATAAATATATTTTTTTTTTAAAAATTTGAAATGTGAAGGTTGACAGACAGCATTTATGGTTATGCTTCGTGATTAGAGAACTGACTTTTGAAAAGCTGGAACCTATCTGGTTTAGCACAGGGCTAAATCGCTGGCTTTGAAAGCAGACCAAGGCAGGCTAGCAGCACAGTTCAATTACCTTACCAGCCTCCCCGAACAGGCGCCAGAATGTGGCGACTAGGGGCTTTCACAGTAACTTCATTTGAAGCCTACTTGTGACAATAAGCGATTTTCATTTTATTTCAATTAATTGAACAATTAAAATGAAATATTGTCATGCGACTGTACTTTTAAGAAATGAGTGTTTAAGAAATGGGTGTTTATAAAAATATCTGTCGTGGATGTACCTTTAAGAAATGGGTGTTTATCAGTGATGTCAGAGTGTGTGGGGAGCTGGGCTGTCTGTCTCCTTTACTTTCGTTTTAGGCTGTTTGCTGCAGGGTGTGTTTTAGTTTCGTTTTGGAGACACTGCAGTCATGGCATGTGTATGAATCTCTGCAAGCTTATGAATGTCCATTTGGTGATTTCAACATGGTAACTGTTCTCAGTAGTGAAGTTAAACCTGATGTCTTTCTGTACAAAGGGTTCTTTTTGTCTTATGGATGTTGCAAGGAAAGATTAAGAGTTACTTATAGCGTACTGTATTCTTTGGCGGATTTATTCATGTTGATAGTTGTTAAGATGTTTACTGTGGGTTTATACAGTGTTAACTGGTTTCATAAATAAACATTGTTTTAATTTAAAGATACTGTAGATTTCTGCTGTACCACACCTGCAGAGGAGGCCTGTGTGCTTCCCCATAACCACAATCTATTAAAAGTTGTGGGTCAGGTGAACTCCATGATACACTTTGGGGTTCTCTAAACCCTGGCCCATAACAATATCAACATCAAAGTCCAAACTACATGGAAAGAAAATAGGTCTATTCTAAACTACACTGGATTATTAATAGATAGTAACACAGAACTGTAATGATATCTAGCATATAATCTTTGTATATCATCTTTGTATATATGAATGATCATGCAGAATAGTGTGTAATTACAGCATCCAGCCACTAGATGAAGTAACAGCACATCTTACAACACATACGGTGGTCCACATGATCTCAGGGAGTGAGTTAGGAGGGGGGGTTGGAGACAGTCGTGTTTTTCAGTTGTTCTGTGTAATGTAGTTATTTGATCTTATACTTAGCTTTTTTGGCATACTTAAGAATTCACAATTTATAGCGTAGTGTAAATAAATTGACTTTGATTTAGTACAAAGTCTGCATGTTCTTTGTAGCAATACTACAACCTTAATAATATTAATTGAAACAAACAAAGAACATCACAAGAACTAATGAAACTCACTTCTCAAACACATGGGGCGCAATGTAATGGGACAGAACCAGAGTCCCGTTTTGGGCGCATATAGCATGGCCCGCAGCACCGAGAACGACAACGCTATTTAATGGCACTTTGCTCCACTGAGGCCGCACTTTAGTCATTTCCTGCACTGATGAGCTCAGCTCACCGGTGCAGGAAGGGTATTCGTGGATCAGGGCGTTATATTTAAATGCCGTTCCAATCTTTTGACCCCCATCCACCCCACCACAGCCTCTGGACCCCTCCCACTCCACCCAACGTACCTCTTACGGGGTCCTCGAGCCTTTCCTCCTCACCCAACCTCTTACAGGCACGACACCCCCAGACCACTTCGCTGGATAGGGCAACCTTGGCACTGCCAGCCAGGTAGGTGCTGCCAGGATGCCAAAGTGCCAGGCTGGCAGTGTCAATATGCCCCAATGTCAATGGGAATGCAATGATACCACCCTCCTCAGAGCACAACCGCCCAGATTCATTTAAATATGCTGATCTGGATCTCGCCCAGTGAGGGCGAGATCTCGTTAAATCTCACAAGGCATTTTGAGCGTCCCAAATCTCGTGAGAGGCCTCTCGCAGGATTCAACAACCTCGTCGTCTCACCAGGTTACGGGTGAGAGGCCATTAAATTGCACCCATTTTAACGGTTTGATCCGGTCCGTCACTTGAACCCTGTTGGAATGGGTTTGCACAATTTATGCTTCGCCTACTTAACTGCATTACCTCAGAATGGTGCCAGTTTTAGCACTTGCTTAAATTTAAAATGTAGCAACGTTGCTCATATATGCAACTTCTCATTTACATTTACTGAATTCCAAATGTTTCATTTGTAATCCATGTGTTGCAAAAGCAAAAGAGAATCTAAGCGGTAAACACATATTATTTGGCTTTTAGTTCCAATTTTGTACCGGGGTTCTAGAATGACAAGCGATTTGCCCTGCCAGATTACAGCTCAGGCAATGATCGTGAAAATCAATTCCAATAACTTCACATAAACCCTGGGATAAAACACACTTTCAAACTTGAAACAAACATTTCCTGCAACTGCCATGAAGGCATTCCATGTTTAATAACAAAATACATTTCAAAAAGAGTTTATTTATTTCATGGCTAGAAATTGACATTATAATGAACACCTTTTAATTCTTTTTGAGGAGTTTAGAATTTTTCCTCATCAAGTGAAGTGCTTCAGTGTCTTTCAACACATTTGTTTAACATTTGTCATTCAGTGCCAATGTAAGCACTTGGCACAATAGCCCTTATCCCCCATGTGTAACTATTTTCACTTGAGTATCAATAATATCTCTGCCTCTGGAAGAGATTAATGATTTAATGTTTATTGTGCCCACATTTGGTCAGTTTTCTACTATGCTCAACTGGGTGGACGCAGTGTAAACTTCGTATAGGTACCAGAGCCAAAAGGTTTTCACTCCATCAGTCTGATTTTGAACTCGTATCCAAAAATGTGAATGCTCACTTACTAAACCACTGCATAACCCAATCCCCTGTATCGAATGACAATGCTAGACACATTTCCACTAGGTAAGGTAAAGTCACCATAGTCCCAGATAACCACAGGCTGTTTTCCCCTTTGAGGGGGAGAGCTGACTGGTGGTGATTTAACCTGAGAATCACCAGACATCAGGCGGGGGGGTCAGGTTGAGAAGACGGGGCCTTCATGAATAACCTCAGCCGCTACGGGAATTGAACCTGCGTCATTGGAGCCACTCTGCATCACAATCCAGCTGTCCAATCAACTGAGCTAAACTGACCCCCATTCACTCCATTTCCACTACAGGCTGTGAAAACTACAGAATATTCAATTATTTGATGCTTGTTACTTACACTCAGAAAAGACTCACCATGTAGTGATATTTTATCTCTGTGGATCACATCTGCAGTAACACGAAGAGCATTCATTCCCATGGGTGGCACAGAAGCACAGATGCTTGACAGCGCCAGGGAACCGAGTTTGATTCCCGGCTTGCGTCACTGTCTGTGCGGAGCCTGCACGTTCTCCCCGTATCTGCGTGGATTTCCTCAGGTGCACTGGTTTCCTCCCACAAGCCACGAAAGACGTGCTGTTAGGTAATTTGGACATTCTGAATTCTCCCTCAGTGTACCCGAACAGGCGCCGGAGTGTGGTGACTAGGGGATTTTCACAGTAACGTCATTGCAGTGTTAATGTAAGCCTACTTGTGACACTAATAAAGATTATTATCTTACCAAAGAAGACTGTCAGCCTTGATTCAATAGTAGTGTCCCCCGAGTTCGAGGTTGAATGTTCAGGTCCTACTCAAGATCTGAGCAAGCTGACAATTCAATTCAGTGTACCACCTTCAGTCAGCTCAATCATAGATGCCGTCTTTGAGATAAGATATTAAGCCTAGACTCACTCTCACGTACAAAAGACCCAAGGCACTAAAAAGCATTTAGGACCACCCTGAAGTTGGGAAAGGTTGGTATAAATATAATTTATTTCCTTCTTCAACAGAATGTGATCTTACCAGAGTGGATTTTAACGAAATCATGTTTACTTGCTGGCGAAGTAACTTTGCACTTAGTTCCTGGCGTAGCCAAAGCTCGATTTAAAAGGTTCCATATTTAGCCACTGTACAACGTTTCCTCTGAATGTTTATATCTAGATCAGTACAAGTTAAATGTTGTTTTCAGATGCAACTCTTTTATCAATCAAAATCTGAACTATGTAAACTTGTTACGTCATCAATTTCCCAGAGAGTCATTGGGTTGCTTCTATCAAGGTGATAAAGGATACTTACCACCACAATTGATTCAAACTAATCTCTCCTATTTTGAAAATATAATGGCATCTCCCACTTCGCAAATTTCGGTGCCAGTTATCTCCCCATCCTTCCTCTATAACAGGTTAATTTCTTGCCATGTTGTAGTTCAGTAGGGTCTGGGGATCTGTTGTTGCCAATCTGGTCAGTTTTCCAGTGCTCCAGTGAAGCCCAATGCAAGTTGGAGGAACAGTGGGCGAGATTCTCTGACCCCCCGCCAGGTCGGAGAATCGCCGGGGGCTGGCGTGAATCCCGCCCCCGCCGGTTGCCGAATTCTCCGGCACCGGATATTCGGCGGGGGGGGGGGGGGAATCGCGCCGCGCCAGTTGGCGGGCCTCCCCCCGCGATTCTCCGGCCCGGACGGGCCGAAGTCCCGCTGCTAAAATGCCTGTCTCGCTGGGGTAGATTAAACCACCTACCCTACCGGCGGGACAAGGCGGCGCGGGCGGGCTCCGGGGTCCTGGGGGGGGGGGGGGGGGGGGGGGGAGTGCAGGGCGATCTGGCCCCAGGGGGTGCCCCCACGGTGGCCTGGCCCGCGATCGGGGCCCACCGATCCGCGGGCGGGCCTGTGCTGTGGGGGCACTCTTTTCCTTCCGCCTTTGCCACGGTCTCCACCATGGCGGAGGCGGAAGAGACTCCCTCCACTGCGCATGCGCGGGAATGCCGTCAGCGGCCGCCAACGCTCCCGCGCATGTGCCGCCCAGAGATGTCATTTCCGCGCCAGCTGGCGGGCACCAAAGGCCTTTTCCGCCAGCTGGCGGGGCGGAAATTAGTCCGGCGCGGACCTAGCCCCTTAAGGTTGGGGCTCGGCCCCCCAAGATGCGGAGCATTCCACACCTTTGGGGCGGCACGATGCCCGACTGATTTGCGCCGTTTTGGGCGCCAGTCGGCGGACATCGCGCCGATGCCGGAGAATTTCGCCCTGTATCTCAACTTCCAATTGGGCGCGTTACAGCCCTCAGGACTCAACATTTAATTCAATAATTTTTGATTGTGGCTTTTCTCCTCTATCTTAAACCCTTTCTTCTAAATGTTCCATGCTTTTATTGCCTCAATGCAATAACCCTCCCTCCCACACTAGGCCATCTATCTCATGTTCTTAAAGTTGCTACATCTTGTTGTAATCTCTCACAGCTACAGTTTAATATCTAACACATTTCTCCCTCTCTTTCATTCTGATGAAGAGCCAAACGGACTCAAAATGTTAACCCTGTTTTCTCTCCCTACGGATGCTGTCAGGCCTGCTGAGCTTTTCCAGCATCCTCTGTTCTTGTTTCAGATTCCAGCATCCGCCGTATTTTGCTTATTTTAGATCAGTTTTCATTGTGGACTCAATAGTGGTCACTAGTGGTCTGTGTTACCATGGAGGCAACACAATCAAACCACAACCCCAATCCAGTTCTGATTACTGTCCAGCGAGCTGTGCTAGGCGTGACAATCCTGGTTAACTTTCCTCTCCCATTCTCAGGAGTGTTGACACCAACTGCTGCACTTACATTGCCAGCTCAATTGAGGTCAACTTTCTCGGTCCAGATTGGGGAATGCCCATCAGATCCTGACCCTAGAACTTGTTCCCTCAACCTCTTCACTTCAGTTTATGGTTAGAATTCGGGAGTTCATGAATGTGAAGAGAAAGATCCCACCCTCTCGACAAAGCTCCAGAAAACAAAACAATTAAACCCACTACTCTTCTGCTTGCTACCTGAATCAAAATAAATCCATATAAGAGTCAATTTGGTGTTGGCAACACAGTTGAAGTAATCGCAATTTATATGGTGAAAGAATTAAACTCTAAATCCAGCCCCTACACTAAAGAAAATAACTGTTGAGGAAAATTGATGCGTTAACGGGAATGTTGATGCGAAGTGGGAGAAAGGAATCGAAGATTATGCTTATCACATTACATGTCGAGGGGTAGGAAAAGGCTGATGTGGAGTATAAACATTGTGATGGACCAAACAGTCTGTTCTTTGCTCTTCAGTCAATGTAATTTACTCGCATCCATTAAAACACACCAACCAGATTCACATTCACAGGTTACAAGACTGACTTTTTTTTCACCCCCTCTTCAATGAATGGAGGAGTACTGGCCTTGTGGTATACCTTTTATAGTTATGAGACCAGGCACAGAAAAAGGCCAAGAGTGGAATCCATTCAGCTACATGACACTTTCCAAACACAGACTCTCAATCCTAATGCCTCTGTGGCTGATTGGAAAATCCAGCTCTCGAGATGACCAGTTCCAGCTGTGAGACCATGAGCTTGCTGAAATAAACACATACCAGCTACAGCAACTATTTTAATGAACTGAGAGAAGAAAATAGAAAGGAATGAAATGCTGGGGTAATATATTCATTGCATTAAAAAGCTGTCCACTTGGATGCATTAGCAAAACGCTGCTTCACAATTTGGAAGAACAGTTTTGCTCATATATCGTATGTACTGTATATAAGATGAACAAAGCAAACCATAAAATTGTTTTTAAAATGCACTTTATACAGTTTGAAAGACAAGTTCATGGCTTAAATTGTGAATACACTCAATGTACTTCAAGATCAGCTTCATGCAGAAAGTAACTATTGAGAACTAACCAATATTCTTATATGAAAATGGTACAAGAAAGAGACTATGCAAAAGGACACCGACTTTCAACCTATTGTTAGCTTCTCATATGTAACAGAAACTGTCTGGAATGAGAGCTCAGCAATGTGGAGCAGAGCAGGGGGGTAAATAGTTTGAGCAGGTTATAAATATCAGGTTTGGAAAATATTCCAACAATGTGCCCATTACAAAATGTGATGATTTCCACGGAATTACTTTTGGAGAGAAGTAGAAAAATAAAAGGGGCCTTCTTGCAGGCAACTGCAAAATTCACGCTTCAGGAGGAACAAGAGTGTAATAGGCGATTTCAAAACTGTACTCTGATTTACTTTATCTCTTCCTTTTCCTTATCAATATTGAATTCAAGTTGTTGGCCCAGATCTCCCAGTGAGCAGCGAGCGGGAGCACATTTAAAACTGTGCCTTTACCTTTTTACGCCATGGGGGACATTCCTGTCCCAGTTCCAATTTTTTAAAAAAAATTTAGAGTGCCCAATTCATTTTTCCCAATTAAGGGGCAATTTAGCGTGGCCAATCCACCTACCCTGCACATTTTTGGGTTGTGGGGGCGAAACCCACGCAAACACGGGGAGAATGTGCAAACTCCACACGGACAGTGACCCAGAGCCGGGATCGAACCTGGGACCTCGGCGCCGTGAGGCAGCAGGGCTAACCCACTGCACCACCGTGCTGCCCGTCCCGGTTCCAACTTGAATCCATCTTTGAGATGAGTTGGGAAGTCTAGTGGCAAAGCGTAACTACAGTGAAGCTATGAATCCATTGTTGTCATGAACTGAAGGAATGCCCTGAACATCTGACATCACTTCAGTGACTTGCATAGTTTGAAACTGTGCCCTTCTGTGTTAGGTCCCTCCACTTCCGACACTGCTCAGCTTCACTATCAACACAGCACATCAGCAGACCCCAACCCCCACCAATGCTCACCACCCCCCTGCACCCCTGATACTGCACAACTTCCACCACCCCCAGCAATGCTATTCTGACATCGAATCGACTAATGAGCCAGGAAATTTGGACGGTGGGCATCGTTTGGGGGGGGACGGGACTGCAGGGGTGGAATCAATGCCAGGTAATAATAATCTTCATTAGTGTCACAAGTAGGCTTACATTAACACTGCAATGAAGTGACTGTGAAAAGCCCCAGGTCGCCACATTCCGGCGCCTGTTCGGGAACAGGGAGGGAGAATTCAGAATGTTCAAATTACCTAACAGCACATGAAAATGGAAAAAAAATCTTTCGGGACGAGTGGGAGGAAACTGGAGCACCTGGAGGAAATCCATGCAGACATGGGAGAACGTGCAAACTCAGCACAGGCAGTGGTCCAAGCCGGGAATCGAACCCGGGATCCTGGCGCTGTGAAGCAACAGTGCTTTCCACAGTGCTACCGTTCCGCCCTATGTGATGTGGAGGATGAGCAGTGTGGTAGTATGCATTAGGGGTCATGTGGGACTGTGAAGCCGTGATGTCATTGGCTGACAGATCCCGGGTCCTGGTTGGACGTTGACCTCTAGCTCCGCCCTGAAGGTGGAGTATAAGTACCAGGAGTCCTGCCCCGCAGGCAGTCTACTACTGAACTGCGGGGTAACAGTCACGCTTAATAAAGCCTCATCGACTTCACTCTATTCGTCTCTCGGAGTCTTTGTGCGCTACAATTTATTAAACGTGACTAAAGGACTATGGAGCTCAGGATCATCCCAGAATGCTTGAGGATCAGCCCCCACGCAGTGAACGCAGCAGCAGCTTTCAAGCACTGGCAGACTTGTTTCGAGGCCTACCACAGAACGGCCACCGGCCGGGTCACAGAAGACCAAAAACTACAGGTCCTGCACTCGAGGTTAAGCACGGAGATTTTCTCCCTCATCGAAGACGCAGAGGATTTCCAGACGGCGTTCGCAGCACTAAAAAGTCTCTATGTTCGCCCAGTAAACCAGATCTACGCTCGCTATCAACTCGCAACGAGACGGCAAAGTCCTGGAGAATCGATAGATGAATTCTACGCCGCGCTACTAATTTTGGGACGGGCCTGCAGCTGCCCGCCGGAGAACGCAAACGAACACATGGACATGTTAATGCGCGATGCTTTTGTGGCAGGTATGAACTCCTCCCAAATCCGCCAAAGACTTCTAGAAAAAGTCGCTAGGACTCTCAGAGGCACGGACCCTAGCAGCCTCCCGAGACGTGGCCGCGCGAAATACCCGCGCCCACGACCGCGCGGCAGCCCATTGCGCTCCGTACGCACCCGTCGCGACAAACCCCCCCCCCCCCCCCCGGACACCCCACAGGCTTGCGCGGTTCAAATGCCAAGCCGCTCCGGGGGAGCCCGCTGCTATTTCTGCGGCCAAGCGAAACACCCCCGGCAGCGCTGCCCGGCCCGCGCAGCGATCTGTAAGAGCTGCGGGAAAAAGGGCCATTTCGTGGCTGTGTGCCGGTCCCGCGAGGTCGCCGCTGTCCCGGGAGAATAGGGAGCCCTGCACGCCGTTTACGCTCCCCAAACCCCCCCCCCCCCCAGCGCCCCATGTATGACCCGCCGGCGCTACCACTCTGGGTCCCGACCACCGCTCTCCCCGGAGAAGAGGGAGTTCTGCGCGTCTCTAACGCTCCCCAAAACCCCCCCCCCCCCGCGCCCCATGTATGACCCGCCGGCGCTACCAATTTGGGTCCCGGCCACCGCTGTCCCCAGAGAAGAGGGAGCCCCGCGCGTTCCTAAAGCTCCCCAACCCCCCCAGCGCCCCATGTGCGACCCGCAGGCGCCGCCATTTTGGGTCCCGGCCACCATGAGGGGAAGAAGGGTGCCGCCATCTTGGACCACCCCAGACCTGTGCGACGCATGGGGGCGGCCATTTTGTCCACCCCCGCCGCCATCTTATGACCCCCCAGCCATGTGCGATGTATGGGGCAGCCATCTTGTTCACCCCCGACGCCATCTTGGACGGCAACAACGGACCCCAGTGTCGACGGCTCCACGGGGTGCGAAGAAGACGCTCAACCATTACAACCACGTCTGGCTTCAATGACGCTGGACCAAGCACGGCCCCGGACGCTCCAGACGACGACGACAACGGTGCTGATAAACGGGCACGAGACACCATGCCTGGTCGACTCCGGGAGCACGGAGAGCTTTATCCACCCCGACACGGTAAGACGCTGTTCTTTGACCATCCATTCCAGCGCACAAAAGATTTCCCTAGCTGCAGGATCCCACTCCGTACAGATCAAAGGCTTCTGCATAGTTACCCTAACGGTGCAAGGGAGGGAGTTCAAAAACTACAGGCTCTACGTCCTTCCCCAACTCTGCGCCCCCACATTACTGGGATTAGACTTCCAGTGCAATCTACAGAGCCTAACCTTCAAATTCGGCGGCCCAATACCCCCACTCACTATCTGCGGCCTTGCAACCCTCAAGGTGCAACCCCCATCCTTGTTTGCAAACCTCACCCCGGATTGCAAACCCGTCGCCACTAGGAGCAGACGGTACAGCGCCCAGGACCGGACCTTCATTCGGTCCGAAGTCCAGCGGCTACTAAAGGAAGGCATAATCCAGGCCAGCAATAGTCCCTGGAGAGCACAGGTGGTAGTAGTAAAGACAGGGGAGAAGCAAAGGATGGTCATAGACTATAGCCAGGCCATCAACAGGTACACACAACTAGACGCGTACCCTCTCCCCGCATATCCGACATGGTCAATCGGATTGCCCAATATAAGGTCTTCTCCATCGTGGACCTCAAGTCCGCCTACCATCAGCTCCCCATCCGCCCAAGTGACCGCAAGTACACAGCCTTCGAGGCAGACGGGCGATTATACCATTTCCTAAGGGTCCCATTTGGCGTCACAAACGGGGTCTCGGTCTTCCAACGAGAGATGGACCGAATGGTTGATCAACACGGGTTACGGGCCACGTTCCCGTATCTCGACAATGTAACCATCTGCGGCCACGATCAGCAGGACCACGACGCCAACCTCCAAAAATTCCTCCAGACCGCTAAAGCCTTGAACCTCACGTACGACGAGGACAAGTGCGTTTTTAGCACAAACCGGCTAGCCATCCTGGGCTACGTAGTGCGCAATGGGATAATAGGCCCCGACCCCGAACGTATGCGCGCCCTCATGGAATTTCCCCTCCCGCACTGCTCAAAAGCCCTAAAACGCTGCCTGGGGTCCCCCAGTACGCAGACAAGGCCCGCCCCCTAATACAGACCACGACCTTCCCTCTGTCGACAGAGGCTTGCCAGGCCTTCAGCCGCATCAAAGTGGATATCGCAAAGGCCACGATGCGCGCCATCGACGAGTCCCTCCCCTTCCAGGTCGAGAGCGACGCCTCCGATGTAGCTCTAGCGGCCACCCTTAACCAAGCGGGCAGACCCGTGGCCTTTTTCTCCCGAACCCTCCACGCTTCAGAAATCCGCCACTCCTCAGTGGAAAAGGAAGCCCAAGCCATAGTGGAAGCGGTGCGACATTGGAGGCATTACCTGGCCGGCAGGAGATTCACTCTCCTCACGGACCAACGGTCGGTAGCCTTCATGTTCGATAATGCACAGCGGGGCAAAATCAAAAACGACAAGATCTTAAGGTGGAGGATCGAGCTCTCCACCTTCAACTAAGAGATCTTGTATCGTCCCGGAAGCTGAACGAGCCGTCCGATGCCCTATCCCGCGGCACATGTGCCAACGCACAAATTAACCGCCTCCAAACCCTCCACGAGGACCTCTGCCATCCGGGGGTCACTCGGTTCTACCACTTTATTAAGTCCCGCAACCTCCCATACTCTTTAGAGGAGGTCCGTACAGTCACAAGGAACTGCCACATCTGCGCAGAGGCAAACCGCATTTTTTCAGGCCGGATGGTGCGCACCTGATTAAGGCTTCCCGCCCCTTTGAACGCCTTAGTCTGGATTTCAAAGGACCCCTGGCCTCCACCGCACCGACCGCAACATATACTTCCTTAATGTGGTGGACGAGTACTCCCGCTTCCCATTCACCATCCCCTGCTCTGACATGACCGCGGCCACAGTCATTAAAGCCCTGAACACCATATTCACATTGTTCGGTTGCCCCGCATACGTCCACAGCGACAGGGGGTCCTCCTTCATGAGCGACGAGCTGCGCCAGTTCCTGCTCAGCAACGGTATAGCCTCGAGCAAGACGACCAGCTACAACCCCCGGGGGAACGGGCAAGTAGCGAGGGAGAACGGCACGGTCTGGAAGACCGTCCTACTGGCCCTACGGTCCAGGGACCTCCCAGTTTCACGGTAGCAGGAGGTCCTCCCGGACGCCCTCCACTCCATCCGGTCACTACTCTGTACTAGCACTAACCAAACACCTCATGAGCGCCTCCTTGTCTTCCCCAGGAAGTCCTCCTCTGGAACGTCGCCGTCGCACCAGAGGCCAGTTGGGCCAAAAGGCCGATTTTTATATTGTACATTGTATGTAATCTATGTAAATCTCTCTTCTTTCACAGTATTCAACAATTGCCCAGCATTCTTTTGAATTATTTTTACTTGACCAGCCAAAATTCATAATACAGGACATCACCAGGATTGAAAAGGACCAGAAAAAATATAAGGGCTGAGATGTTGCTAAACTGAGGACTTAAAATGTTATACATTTCTAGGAGAAGATGACTGAAGGAGGCAAGGTAACGTGAAGGAAAAATATTTTATGTATTGCAGCAATGGTTGCCTTAACAACGACTTCTATTTTATTAACATAATTGTCACGTTGCATGAAATACAAGATGGCCAAAGCAAATCAGGAAACATTTTAGAGGTAGCCTTACTACATAATACTTGCCAGCAACAGATATAAATTTTATGTAAACAAAAAGAAGTTAGAAACACACGAAGAAAATGATGGTATGCAGCAACTCATTTGTTATCTTTGCTTGTGAGATAAAAACATTTTCAAACTCATTTTCACTAATAGTCGTATAAATGAGACGCCTTCCTGTTTACATGACAAGCAAGCTCATCAGACTAATCACATTCCAGAGATTTCAAGCAATGGCACGACTGCTGCATCCCACAATGTGTTACTCGGCTCAACGCAAATTGCACACCTTAAATAATAATAATAATCTTTATTATTGTCACCAAGTAGGCTCACATTAACACTACAATGAAGTTACTGTGAAAAGCCCCTAGTTGCCACATTCCGGCACCTGTTTGGGTACACAGAGGGAGAATTCAGAATGTCCAATTCAATAAACAGCACGTCGTTCAGGAGGAAACTGGAGCACCCGGAGAAAACCCACGCAGAGAACGTGCAGACTCCGCGCAGACAATGTCCCAAACCGGGAATCGAACCTGGGTCCCTGGCGCTGTGAAGAAGCAGCACGCACTTCAGTACTCTGATACTGTAACACACTATCATCTTCCCCCTCCAATTATTCAGTGCAAAGAATGCTCATAGTCACCGGAAATTTACCTCCATGCGTAGTAAATAACTGTGGAATACACTCACCAAGGTTTACAGAAGCAGTGAAGTTAATATATCATTCTATGCTGTGGCAAATAAATGTTCCAAGGAGACTTCTGGTAGGATTTAAACTCAGGGGATAATCAGTTGCACTGCAGGATTTAAATGCAAACTTGGGAAATCTGATGCAAATATCTGTAAATATAGGAGGTGGGTGAGTGAGCTGGAGGCTCTTAAGCTTTAAAAGAATAAATGCACACAAAATCTGTAAAATTAACTCAGTTTTCCTGAAGAACATGAGTGAACTAGTTGGGTTTTTAAGACAATCCAGTAGCTGCATGGTCACCATTATTGATAGAACATAGGACTTAGGAGCAGGAGTAGGCCATTTGGCCCTTCAATCCTGTTCTGCCATTTAATAAGATCATGGCTGATCTGGTGGTGGTCTCAACTCCACTTTCCTGTCTGCCCCCGCCCCCCCCCCAACTCTTGACTTCCTTGCCCCCCCCCCCCCCCCCCCCCCCATAACTCTTGACTTCCTTATATATCAAATATGTATCTAGCCTTGAACAAATTCAATGAAAATGCCTCCATTGCTTCCTGGGGAAGAGAATGCCACAGACTAACAACCCTCTGAGGGAAAAAGAAAAAGTATCCTAGGCCCATGAATCTTCAGCTGCTTCATAAGGTTGGAAGTGGGCATATTTGCTGATGATTGTACCAATGTTCACCATCATTCGCGACTCCTTGAATACTGAAGCAGTCCATGTTCAAATGTAGCAACATCTGGCCAATATCCAGGCATGGGCTGACAAGTGGAAAGTAAAATTTGTGCCACACAAGTACCAGGCAATGACCATCTCCAACAGGTGAGAATCTAATCATGCCCTCATGACATTCAATGGCATTCCCATCACTGAATCCCCCACTATCAACATCCTGGTTACAATTGACCATACAAATGCTGTGGCTACAAGAGCAGGTAAAAGGCTAGGAATCCTACGGTGAGTAACCCATCTCCTGACTCCCAAAAGCCTGTCCATCATCTACAAGGCACAATTCAGGAGTGTAATGGAATACTCTCTGATGCGCAATCAATTACTCGCGAGACAAGGTGAGTCATAACTAATAGGCTTTAATCTGCGAGAACTGTTCCCCAGCAGCTTCGATACAGAAAGTGAAGGCTACTGGGACGGCATCGGTTCTTATACTCCGCCTCTCAGGGCGGAGCTATGTATATCAGCCAATGGTAGACTCCTGGGTCTAGCCAATGGTCATCCACCTCTCAGGTACTGCAATACCTGGTATTACCACACTCTCCACTTGCTTGGACAACACAGATGCTCAACACCATTCAGGACAAAGCAGTCCACTTGATTGCTACACCTTCCACAAACTTTCACTCCCTCCACCACCAAACAGTGGTAGCCATGTGCACCATCTCCAAGATACACTGCACAAACTCACCAAGGTTCCTTGGAGAGAAGCTTCCAAACCCACGACCACAACCAGCTACAAGGACAAGAGCAGCAGATATCTGGGAACCCCACGAGATGGAGGTTCCCCTCCAAGTCACTCACCACCCTGACAGTCTGTTCACTGTCGCTGGTTCCAAATCCTGGAATTCCCTTCCTAGCCACACTCTGGGTGCACCTACACCTCAGGATCTCCAGCGGTTCAAGAAGGCAGCTCATTGCCATCTTCTCAAGTGCAATTAGGGATGGGCAATAAATACTGGTCAAGCCTGTGATGCCCAAATCCCATGAATGAATTTTAAAAAGTTTTCATTACAATGGAGTCTCTTGTTCTTAAAACTGTCTCCCCTAGTTCTACTCTCCCCAACAAAAGGAAACTTCCTTCCGATATCCACCCCATCAGTCCCTTTTTTAATTTCAGATTTCATTAACTGAATTTAAATTCCTCAGCGGCATGTTGGGATTTGAATTCATGTCCCAGGGCTCCAAATTACTTGTTCACTAACCTTTCACTTATATTTAAGGGACAATTGCCTCCATCATAGAAAGGATACTGCTTCATGGAGCTCAGCTGGATTTCAGCTGGAAAGAGATTCTCTTTTTCCAGTAGTATATCTAGGAGGCAAAGAACAAAAGAACAAAGAACAGAGAAAAGTACAGCACAGGAACAGGCCCTTCAGCCCTCGCCGACCATGCTGCCCGACTAAAATACAATCTTCTACACTTCCTGGGTCCGTATCCTTCTATTTCCATCCCATTCATGTATTTGTCAAGGTGCCCCTTAAATGTCACTATCGTCCCTGCTTCCACCACCGCCTCTGGCAGCAGGTTTCAGGCACCCACTACCCTCTGCGTAAAAAACTTGCCTCGTACATCTACTCTAAACCTTGCCCCTCTCACCTTAAACCTATGCCCCCTAGTAATTGACCCTCTACCCTGGGGAAAAGCCTGAGCTGTATCCTCGGGGATTGAAAAACCAATCATGGTTCCTCTGGTCCTTCATAACAGTATCCAGGATAGTTACCCACACCTGGAGGCACAGCCAGCCTAATGTAAAGGGGTGCCTCCAACAGTCACCCAATACAGCGCTTATAATCTTGAGTTGGGTCCTTCCCCGTTTCACTACATGTGATGTTGGCAAGGATCCGTCTCCAGACCCCTTGCCATTCTCCATTCAGGAAGAACAGGAGGGACTTGTAGTTGGGTAGGGCAGTTTGAAAACTCTTGAAATGATGGAGAACACAGTTTTCTATGGAAAAAGACGACTTCTCAATGAAGAACACCAAATATGAAAGTGATTAGAGGGTCAGGTGTAATCAGCTAATCCATAACAGCAAAAGAATGTTAGCTAACAAATAGCCCAATCTTAACAGGTGTTGGTGTGGTGCGGAAGACCACGGAAACACAGAAAATAGGAGGAGGCCATCCGGCCCCTCAAGTTTGATCCTCCATTCATTAAGGTCATGACTGATCATCTAACTCAACAGCCTAATCCCACTTTCTCCCCATATTCTGCGATCCCCTTCGCCCCAAGTGCATTGCAGTATTTTCGACTCAACTACTTCCTGTGGTAACGAATTCCATACGCCGAACACTCTCTGGGTGAAGAAATATCTCCTCAGCTCTGTCCTAAATGGTCTACTCTGTAACCTCAGACCCCTGGTTCTGGACACCGTCAGGAACATCCTTCCTGCATCTAACCTGTCTAGTCCTGTTAGAATTTTATAGGTTTCTATGAGATCCCACCCTCATTCTTTTGAACTCCAGCAAATACAATCCTAACCGATTCAATCCCTCTTTATCCGTCAGTCCTATCATCCCAGGTATCAGTCTCATAAACCTTCACTGTGCTCCCTCGATACAAGAATATCCTTCCTCAGATAAGGAAACCAAAACTGCACACAATATTCCAGGTGTGGCCTTACCAAGGCCCTGTATAAAGTCAACATACCATTTGCCTTCTTTACTGCCTGCTGTACCTGCATGCAATGGAAATTAATTATCCAATATTTAAATACCCAATTCCAAATTAGAAGTGGAAAATTAGAGAGGGAACACATTGAGAATATAATTTAAGTTACAACCTCACATTTGTATTGCAACCTCGGTGTAGTACACAGCCTGTGTCAGTATTGGGTTAGAATATTCCTCTTTGTTGTGAAGAAAACTCATCTCTTGCTTCTTGATTTAGCACAAGGTTCATGAATGCCAAAATCCACCTTCACACTTTGAAGGTATATGGCTGGACTCAATCTTCTAAACGATGATGGCTGAAGAATCATAGATTTGTTTGCCTTCAAAAGCGTGAACCACCTCTATAGATACAAAGTTGTGGATAAACTCCAGTTCCCCCCCATCTTTTAAAGGTGCAGAGATCGATACTTGCCCTTGAGAAGGTCCTGAACTGCCGCAATCCATGTGGTGTAGGTACAGGGAGTTACTTTGGTCGGGGTTTGATGCAACTGAGCGGCTACTTAGGCAATTGAAGAATCAACAACATTGGACTTTGGAATCATGTGTAAGCTGATTTCCTTCCCTCAAAGACATTACTGAACCAGGAATTGACAATGGTTTCATGGTCACCATTACTAAGACTAGCTTTTAAATCCAGATTTATTATTGGAATTTAGATTTCACCAGCTGCCGTGGTGGAATTTAAATCCTTGTTCCAGAGCATTCGCCTGGGCCTCTGGATTACTGGTTCAGTGACATTACCACCACGCCACTTGCTTTTTCGTTTCATTATTTCAGCGCATTATTTCTTTCATTCATACAAAATCTGCAGTCAGAAAATGTGCCAAACCAAATCACGATCACAAACATGAGTTGTCAAACCAAATCTTTGCATGGTTCCCCCTCCCTTTCCAGAAGAGTTTGGCAAAAACCTGTTTATAAGAGCCTGTCTCAGCCAGAGTTTCAACCAGAAAAGCCGTTACGGTCATGATGATGCAAACATGCAGCCAATGAACACATAGAATAGGACACGACCAATGAGCAGTCAGGACACTCAGGGGTGATATTTCACTATAAAAGGGATGAGGCACTCACACCCTGCCTCTTTCCACAGACCAACAGTAGCTGAGAGCAAGGCTGGTTCAGTTAGACTGAGTTACTACATTTAGATTAGCAGAGAGTCGAACTCATTGAGAACTGTGCTAATAGTTCAATAAAACACACTGAACTCACTTCAAAGTCTGGAGCATCTTTTACTCAAAACTGTATCAAGTGGCAGCTTGTGTTATTCCAAATTACATAACACAACAGTTACTATTTTGTCAATGTTTCATGTCTATCCAATAAATCTGCAAATAATAGCTCCACTTGTGGTCCATTTTTCTGTGAATTGAACTCTCTCCCAGGCAATGAACATCAGCCAATGTCAATGTCTTCAGTGAAGGAGGTTCGGAGTGATGAAAACATACAGAAAACGAGGATGAAATAACCTTTTATCAATGTGTGCTAGACATTAATAGACCTTTTGTGAAAATAATCACTTAGCAGCAAAGTAGTATAAACTGTCAGCATGTATTAAAAAATTCAGAAAACACAGTATCACAACTCTCAACAAAATTATGGTTTATACTCAATGACAAATGGTAAATTATGACTGACTTGTCACAATCATGCCCACTGACACAGAATTCGAAGAAAGTGGAAAGAAAAATAGATTGCACAAGCTGGAATCTGGCTGGCTAAAACTAATTAAAAGTAGCTTCAGTAAATGGCACGAATCACACATAAAATGGGAAGCAGTATGCAGGAAATGTGTTATCCTCTTGGCTTACTTTAGATATTTGTTTTCAATGACTGTGAAATACCACAAGGTAAGAAAGAATAATTGTAATTTCTTGAGCACTTTTTAAGCTAACTCTTTCTAAATAAAGGTTTACACTTCCAGTGCTGCATGAACCAGAATTCTGGAAATAGAAATCAGAGAACAGATAGGATCCATTTAAGCCCTCTAGTCGTTCGCTTTACCAGATTATACCACATTGAACATCTTGAGGAAACTTCAAAAGGAAGTAGCTACTGAAAGTTCCATCAGTCCTTTACCTCAAGCTCAGATTGGACAACCGACACAAGACCACAATGAACCTCCATGATTGTCACGGGACTGGTCTGAGGCAACTTCAGAGTACTCTAGTACAAATGGATATGGATGCCCTCGTATATGAATCGCAGAAAACTAGCATGTAGATACAACAGGTAATAAGGAAGGTAAATGGAATTTTGGCCTTTATAGCTAAAGGAATGGAGTTTAAAACTAGGGAAGTGCTGCAGCAACTATACAAGGCATTGGTGAGACTGCACCAGGAGTACTGTGTCCGGTTTTGCTCCCCTTATTTGAGGAGGGATATACAATCATAGAATTTACAGTGCAGAAGGAGGCCATTCGGTTCATTGACTCTGCATCGGCCCATGGAAAGAGCATCCTACTTAAGCCCAAACCTGCACCCTATCCCCGTAACCCAGTTATCCCACCTAACCTTTTTGGACAATAAGGGCAATTTAGCATGGCCAATCCACCTAACCTGCACATCTTTGGACTGTGGGAGGAAACTGGAGCACCCGGAAGAAACCTGCGCACACATGGGGAGACTCTGCATAGACAATGAACCAAGCTGGGAAGCGAATCTGGGACCCTGGAGCTGTGAAGCATCAGTGCTAACCACTGTGCTACCGTGCCACTTACATATAGGTGCATTAGAGGCAGTTCAGAGGAAGTTCACTAGATTGATCTCAGAGATGAGGGATTTATCATATGAAGAGCGATTGAGCTGTTCAGGCCGATACTATCTTGAGTTCAGAAGAATGCGAGGAGTTTATTGAGGCATACAAAATGATAAACATTATTGATAAAGTAGAGCAGATGCCTCCTCTTGTGGGGCAATTTAGAATGAGAGGTTGTAATTTTAGGTTAAGGGGTAGTTTAAAACAGCGATGAGAAGAAATTACTTCTCTCAAAGGGTTGTGAATCTGTGGAATTCACTACTCCAGAATGGATGCCAAGACACTGTGTAAATTTGAGGAGCTAGACAGATTTTTAATTCGTAATGGGTTGAAGGGTTATGGAGAACGGGCAGGAAAGTAGAGATGAGGCCGAGAGGAGATCAGACATGATCGTCTTGAATGACGGAGAGGACTTGAGGGGCTGAATTTCCAACTCCTGCTCCTGGTTCTTATGTTCTAACTGAAAGACAGAACAAATTTGACTTTGGTAATACTGAGATGATAGAAACACTTGCTGCACCTGTGCTGAACAGTGAGTACCTGGCAGAATTTGCATGCATTCTCAGGTTATTATTGGGCTCAAGAATACTGTGACTAAAAGAGGCCTTGGAAACCTCAGCTGCAATTGACTTGGAGGCAAAAACTCCTGGGGCAGAGAATTGGGCTTTGGGGCAATATCGGTGTTGACTCCAGGCACCGATCTGAACTCCATGCTCCAACCTCTCACTGGCAGCTTGAACAAGTTCCACGCTATGTGCCAGCGAGAGCATGGAAATAAATGCAAATAGGTCTGTAATGACCCATTTGCATCTAATTAGCAGGTCTGGTGCCCTATGCACTGCCCTCGCGTGATTCTCTGATCCCTGCAGCCGGTAATCACATGGGCAAGGTTCACTTGTGGTCTCTACAATTGTGGCCCTGATGTGGTGGACCTCACGGTGGCCAAGGGGGCCCCCTTGACCCACTGTGAGGTCCACCACGCCAGGGCCATAATAGTAGAGACCATCTGGTAGCTCAGTCGATAGAACATCAAACTTTTAATCTGAGGGTCCAGGGTTCAAGTCCCTGTGAGGGCTTTGATTTTTGAGGGCTGTTTAGCACAGGGCTAAATCGCTGGCTTTGAAAGCAGACCAAGGCAGGCCAGCAGCACGGTTCAATTCCCGTAACAGCCTCCCCGAACAGGCGCCGGAATGTGGCGACTAGGGGCTTTTTACAGTAACTTCATTTGAAGCCTACTTGTGACAATAAGCGATTTTCATTTTCATTTCATTTCATCTCCCCCTCCACTCGCAAATCATCCCTGACAGTTCAAAAATACCATCTGTCCCTTTGATCCATTCATAGCCCTTCACGTTTCAGTGGCCTAAGTGGTGAAATCCAAATGTTTGTAAACATTGCATCAAAGAGATGCAAGTTGCACTCAGTGCATTCCAATCACTCGAGGTGTGATTTCACTGCACTTCCCTCTCCTTGATGGTCTATCACAACCCACCACTGGAAAGCCATGAATGGGTTGCAGACAGTGAATCTGTGGGAACCAGGTGCTGGTACAGGAAACCGGAGCACCCGGAGGAAACTCACGCAGACACGGGGAGAATGTGCAAACTCTGCACAGACAGTCATCCAAGGTCGAAATCGAACCCAGGTCCCTGGCTATGAGGCAGCAGTGCTAACCACTGGGCCACCATGCCGCAAATGTAGAGATATGTGTATCTATACTCTGGAAGCCTGTGCACCTCTACCCCAACTTAATACATATTTCCCAAGGAATATGTGATGTCCCTTCAAAATGTATTACCTGACATTAATGAATGCCCATTTTTCTTAAAGTATTCCTGTATTTTAAGCTACGTTGGCAAATTTGGCATTGGATGCAAACTTTGAAATTGTACATCCATGACCCAAATTCAAAGTGATCCCAACACTAATCCTTGTGGAATACCACACCCCATCTTTTAATCTAAATATTAATCATGGTGTAGGTTCAATGAAAAGTTTGGAAACTGGTAAAAAAAAATACTACGGAAGCGGCACAGTGGAAGACTAGAGAATCATGGCTAAATGCACAGCTCAGTCTAGATTTCAGCGTGGTAAAGCCAACAACAGAAAAGTAGGAACTGAATTTCCTGTAGGAGGCAGTCTTCCAGCGTATGTAGAAGAAAATTTACTGGAGATTTCAAATTGTCTCTCTATCTAATTAATACCAAGATTATCAGAGTCACGGGCCAAACAGGTGCAGAAATGGTCACAATTGTTATTTCCAAGGTAAAAACAGCGAGTCATCGTTTGTAGTCATGTGCAGTCTCAATAGATGGTTCCAAGCAAAAGTTATTTATTTATTAAGAAAAGTAAATCTCACAGTTTGGATTTCTTTCTCTGTGGGTTAGTTGCATGCTTTTACAAAGTGCACATTGCACCAAAGCATGGCTTCACACATCACTACCCACAAATATACCATGCACTCAATACATCCACATGGTTTGGAGATCCAAAAAGCAACGGGAAAGGGTGCACCACTATTGCAATACAGGGCAGCACGGTGGTGAATGGGTTAGCCCTGCTGCCACACGGTGCCGAGGTCCCAGGTTCAATCCCAGCTCTGGGTGACTGGGTCAGAAAATGAATTGGGTACTCTGAATTTTTTAAAAAACTATTGAAATACAGACATGGAGTTGAAATTTTGGCAATTGTTTTGGAAATGCTGGGCAGGGTGGTCAGGCAACACTTGCATCCATGCAATTGACATTCTTATGAAGTTAAAAGGAAACCAAAATAAGGCACTTAACATTTGAAAAGTTTGGCAGTTTTAAAGTTCTGTTGTAGTGATGGATATCATTAGTTGACAGTTTTCTATTTTTGGACACAGATGTTTGAGCTTTGCGTTGACTGAGTATGTGATACTTATCAGGACTGTCATAAATTATGTCAATTTGACCAGCATACTGCGGATAAACAAAGCAATCATATGTCCATCAATTTAAACCTTTCAACTCCAATGAAAAGTGTGATTCCATTTATGTTTTTGTCTAAAGGTGGTTTGAGTTATATACAGGATCTCTTTACCTTCATTGTAACTGCTGAAAATTGGATATTCCTCTTCAATTTTCTCCCCTAGCATCTTGGCTCTAAAGCATTGATTTATTTACTGTGATATGCTCCCACTGACGGAAGTAATTTGCCATTAGCATGAACATTATTCATGTGAGAGCCTTATTAGGGTGTGCCAACATACTATCTAACCACAGAAGACATCACAGCTAAGTCTGGCTGATCTTGCTCTCACCAGGCATCCAAACCCCAGGAGGGTGTATTAGAACATACAGTGCGTTTCTATTAGGTCCCACAGAGAGAAGAGGGATAGGGCAGAGAGGGAGAGGCTAGTGGGACAGATACTTAGAGTAGACAGGAAGTACGCGGAGACCCCCCGAGGAGGGGCTGCTAAAGGAGCGCCGGAGATTGCAGGCGGAGTTTGATTTGCTGACCACTGGGAAGGCGGAGGCACAGCTGAGGAAGGTGAAAGGGACAGTCTACGAGTATGGGGAGAAAGCAAGTAGGATGCTGGCGCACCAACTTCGCAGGAGAAAGGCGGCCAGGGAGATCGGGGGAGTGAGGGATAAGGAAGGTAATACGGTCTTGGGCCCAGAGAAGATCAATGAAGTCTTCAAAGTGTTTTATTGTAAACTGTACGAGTCAGAATCCCCGAGGGGACAGGAAGGGCTGAAGCAATTTATGGATCAATTGAGGCTCCCAAGGGTGGACGAAGATCTGGTGGAGGGACTGGGGCCCCCGATTGAGTTGGAGGAGGTAGTTAATGGCCGAGAGAGTATGCAGTCGGGCAAGGCCCCGGATGCGGACAGCTTCCCCGTAGAATTTTATAAGAAATTCTCGGAGCTACTGAGCCCACTCCTGCTAAGAACCTTTAACGAGGCAAAAGAGAGAGGAACCCTACCCCTGACGATGTCGCAGACATTGATCTCGCTCATTTTGAAGAGAGAGAAGGATCCACTTCAATGTGGGCCCTGCAGGCCGATATCACTTCTGAATATGGATGCCAAACTGCTGGCTAAAATTTTGGCTACCAGAATAGAGGACTGCGTCCCGGGAGTGATTGAGGAGGACCAGATGGGTTTCGTCAAGGGCAGGCAATTGAACACAAATGTGAGGAGGCTCCAGAATATTATTATGATGCCCTCAGAAGGAGGGGTTGCAGAAGTAGTGGCTACAATGGATGCAGAGAAAGCCTTTGACAGGGTGGAATGGGAGTACCTGTGAGAAATGTTAGGTAGGTTTGGATTCGGTGAGGGATTCATAGGGTGGGTCAAGCTACTGTATCAGGCCCCGATAGCAAGTGTACCCACGAACCGGCTGAGGTTGGAGTATTTTAGACTGCACCGAGGGACGAGGCAGGGGTGCTACTATTTGCCCTGGCAATTGAGCCGTTGGCCATAGTGCTGAGGACTTCAAGGAACTGGAGGGGACAGGTCCGGGTCTTTGGGGGGGGGGGGGGGGGGGGCACCGGGTTTCCCTCTACGCAGACAACCATCTATTGTATATTTCGGACCCGCTTGAGGGGATGGGGGAGGTCATGCGGATCCTAAGGGACTTTGGGAGCTTCTTGGGGTACAAGTCGAACATGGGGAAAAGTGAGCTATTTGTAATCCACGCTAGATATCAGGAGGAGAGACTGGGGGAGCTCCCGCTCAAGATGGTGGAGAGAAGCTTTCGTTACCTAGGCAAACAGGTGGCTAGGAGCTGGGATGCCCTACACAGGCTCAATCTATCTCGGCTTGTAGAGCAGATGGAGGGAGACATTAAAAGGTGGGACATGCTCCCCCTTTCCCTGGCGGGAAGGATGCAGAATGTGAAGATGACAGTCGTCCCCAGATTCCTGTTCGTTTTCTAGTGCCTACCCATCTTCATCCCCAAATCCTTCTTCAAGCGGGTGAACAGGATTATCACGGGATATGTGTGGGCAAACAAGACCCCGCGAGTTAAAAGCCTGTTTTTGGGGGGGTTGGCGCTTCCGAACCTCTGTAGCTACTATTGGGCGGCTAATGTGGCCAGGATTAGGAAATGGGTAATGGAGGAGGGGTCGGCGTGGGGGCGGCTAGAGGCGGCGTCATGCAAAGGCACCAGCCTAGGGGCACTAGTAACGGCACTGTTGCCATTCTTGCCGGCACGATATACCACAAGCCCGGTGGTGACAGCGGCACTGAGGGTCTGGGGTCAGTGGAGAAGGCACAGGAAGGAGGAGGGGGCCTCAGCTTGGACCCCGATACGGAATGACCATAGATTTGCTCCGGGCAAGATAGACGGGGGGTTTCAAGGCTGGCATAGGGCAGGCATTAGAAGGATGGGAGACCTGTTTATAGATGGGACTTTCCCTAGCTTGAAGGCGCTGGAGGAGAAGTTCAGCCTGCCCCCGGGAAATGCCTTCAGATACCTCCAAGTCTGCGACTTTCTCAAAAAACAGGTGGGGACATTTCCGTTGCTACCCTCTCGAAGGATACAGGACAGGGTGGTTTCTGGCATCTGGGTCGGAGAGGGGAAGGTACCAAAAGCTGCAGGAGGCGAAGGAAGCCTCAGTGGAGGAGTTGAAGAGCAAGTGGGAGGAGGAGCTGGGTGAGGAGCTAGATGAGAGCCTGTGGGCTGATGCCCTGGGCAGGGCGAATTCTTCCGCATCATGTGCCAGGCTCAGCTTAATTCAGTTTAAGGTGGTACACCAGGCTCACATGACGACAGCGAGAATGAACAAGTTCTTTGGGGTGGAGGACAGGTGCGCGAGATGTTCAGGGAGTCCAACGAACCATGCCCATATGTTCTGGGCATGCCCGGCGCTCAAAGAATTCTGGCAGGGCTTTGCGAGGGCTATGTCCAGGATTTTGGACACGCAGGTGAAGTTGAGTCCAACAATAGCGATATTTGGGGTGTCGGAGGATCCGGGAGTGCAGGAAGCGAAGGTGTTGGCCTTTGCCTCCCTGGTAGCCCGGAGGCGGATCATGTTAATGTGGAGAGACTCGAAACCCCCGAGTGTGGAGACCTGGGTTAGTGACATGGCTGGGTTCCTCAGCCTGGAGCGAATAAAGTTTGCCTTGAGAGGGTCCTTGCTGGGGTTCTCCCGGCAGTGGAAACCTTTCCTCAACTTTCTAGGGGAGCAGTAAAATGTCAGCAGCAGCAGCAATTTGGGGGAGGGGAGGGGGGGGCTCAGGTGGGGGAACTGTCTATTTGATGTATATTTTCTTTTTGTATAATGATAACAGCCACCTAGTTTTGCTAAATATTTTTCGTTTATTTTTCTGTTATTAGTTATGTAAAAATTCTGTTTGAAAAAAGCTTTAATAAAAACAAATTTTAAAAAAAGAACATAGTGCGAAGGAGGCCATTTGGCCCATCAAGTCTGCATTGATCCACTTAAACCCTCACTTCCACCCTATCCTCATAATCCAATAACTCCTCCTAACAATTTTGGTCACTAAGGACAATTTATCATGGCCAATCCACCAAACCTGCACATCTTAGGACTGTGGGAGGAAACCGGAGCACCCGCAGGGGACACACGCAGACATGGGAAGAACGTGCAGACTCCGCACAGACAGTGACCCAGCAGGGAATCGAACCTGGGACCCTGGCGCTGTGAAGCCACAGTGCTGATCACTGTGCTACCATGCTACTACCGTATTGCACCATAAGTGGCAGTTCTGGTCAATTGTCCTTTTACTATTTCAGAGGTATCAAAGCTAATTATTTTTTTTAATATAAATTTAGAATACCCAATTATTTTTTCCAATTAAGGGGCTATTTAGCGTGGCCAATCCACCCTGCAGATCTGTGGCTTGTGGGGGAGAGACCCATGCAGATATGGGGAGAATGTATAAACTCCACTCAGTCAGTGACCCAGGGCCAGGATCAATCCCGGGTCCTCGGCGCTGTGAAGCAGCAGTGCTAGCCACTGCACCACCATGTTGCACTCCATGACAATTACTGCTGCCCTACTCAGTTGGGATCTGTTAACTCAGCTCAGACCGGCAATTGATCCTGCAGCTCTCCTCGTCTATAGACCTCACAGATTAGATTTCTCTCTCTGAACCGCCAGGGTACCTAAGCTCTTTAAGGATCCATGGATTTGGGAAATGTTGATCCTTTCTGATCTTGCGGTGGCTTCTGTGCCTGTTCCATGGCAGTGTACATGCATCCACCTTGCAGTATCAATATGTCCTGTTAGAGATTTGGAAGGCAATTACAATGCTATCCGTACAACAGCTCTCCTGTGCATGTAGAAGAAGGAAACACCTTTGCTTTTGAACAGAAAAAAACATCTATTAACAGAAGCTCCTTAAACTATAGATTTGCCAAATGCAATGACTCAATGATTGGCTGCGTACAATATGATATTTTTCCAGAATTGGGAAGGTGACAGTACGATTTCCCCGGCACTGTATGGATTGGACCAGGAGAGGAGCGGTGAAAAAAGTAATTCTGGTGCAGCGTAAAGTGCGAGGTAGGAAAGCCAAGATGGCGGGGGGTGGAGACCAGGCAGCGTGGGCGCAAGAGCAGCAGGAGTTTCTCAAGCGCTGCTTCACGGAACTGAAAGCAGAGCTGCTGGAGCCGATGAAGGCTTCGATCGACAAGCTGGTCGAGACCCAGAAGGCCCAAGGGGCGGCGATCCGGGAGATGTGGCAGAAGGCCTCGGAGAATGGGGACGAGATATTGCGCCTGGCGGTGAAGGTGGAGGCGCACGAGGCGCTGCATAAGAAATGGCAGGAGAAGTTCGAGGACATGGAGAATCGTTCGAGGAGGAAGAATCTGCGGATTCTGAGTCTCCCGGAGGGAGTGGAGGGGTCGGATGCTGGAGCATATGTGGTCATGATGCTGAATACGTTGATGGGCGCGGGTGCCTTCCCGGGGCCCCTGGAGCTGGATAGGGCCCACCGAGTCCTGGCGAGGAGGCCCAAGTCTAACGAGCCGCCGCGGGCGGTATTGGTGCGGTTCCACCGCTTGGTGGACAGGGAGTGTGTCCTAAGATGGGCAAAAAAGGAGCGGAGCAGCAGGTGGGAGAATGTAGAGGTCCGTATATACCAGGACTGGAGCGCGGAGGTGGCCAAGAAGAGGGCCGGGTACAATTGGGCTAAGGCGGTTCTGTATCGGAAGGGGGTGAAATTCGGGATGCTGCAGCCGGTGCAACTGTGGGTCACGTTTAAGGACCGGCACCATTACTTTGAGACTCCGGAGGAGGCGTGGACCTTTATTCTGGCCGAAAAGGTGGACACGGACTGAGGGTTGGTTGTGAGGGGAGGTCGCGAGGGGCTACTGTGGTTACTGTGCTTTGGGGAATGTTGGGGGATGCTCTATTCTGTATTGTTTCCTTGGGTGCTGGGTGAGGTAGGGTGAATTGGTTCAAAGTGGGGGGTTTTGTGAGTGTGGGCATCGGTGGTTGGAAGGACGGGGCCCCGTTGGGGGGAGGGGAGATGGGATTAGGCCGCAAAAGGGAGATGCGCCAGAGAAGGCGGGGCCGGTCTGATGGAAAGCGGGGGCATTTTCCCGCGCTAGGGAAGGAAGGGGGGAGGGAAGGGCGGTGTTGGAGAGGAGCGCCCGCTGATGGACAGGAGGGGGTGGGAGACTATCACACTGGGGGGTCGATGGAGTGGCGGGAGTGGCCGGGGTCAGCAGGAGTCAGCTGATTTACGGGAGTGTTATGGGGGGAGCAACACAGCTAGGGGGGGGCCTAGCTGGGGGGGGAACTGGGTTGCTGCTGCATTGGCCAAAGGTGAGCTGGAGCTCGGAGAGAGAGTCAGGGCGGGGGTCTGCCGCTGGGGGGAAATGGAGAATGCGGGAGGCGCGGGCACGTGGCTGGCCTAGAAAAGGGGATGGCTAATCGGCAGGGGGAGGGGGGGGGGAAGCCCCCTGATCCGGCTGATAACTTGGAATGTGAGAGGCCTGAACTGGCCGGTCAAGAGGGCCCATGTGTTCGTGCACCTGGAGGGACTGAAGACAGATGTGGTTATGCTCCAGGAGGGTGGCAGATCAGGTCAGGCTGAGAAAGGGGTGGGTAGGGCAGGTTTTCCACTCGGGGTTGGATGCAAAGAATCGAGGGGTGGCGATTTTAGTGGGGAAGCGGGTGTCGTTTGAGGCGCTGAACATCGTGGCAGACAATGGTGGTAGGTACGTGATGGTGAGTGGTAAGCTGCAGGGGGTGAGGGTGGTATTAGTGAATGTAAAAGCCCCGAATTGGGGCGATGCCGGATTTATGCGGCGCATGTTGGGCCGGATTCCGGACCTGGAGGCAGGGAGCTTGATAATGGGGCGGGGACTTCAACACGGTACTGGATCCAGCATTGGACCGCTCCAGGTCCAGGACGGGTAAGAGGCCGGCGGCGGCCAAGTTGCTGAGGGGGTTTATGGACCAGATGGGAGGAGTGGACCGATGGAGGTTTGTCAGGCCGGGGGCCAGGGAATTTTCTTTTTTTTCCCACATCCAGAAAGCTTACTCCCGGATAGACTTCTTCGTTATGAGCAGGGCACTAATTCCGAGGGTGGAGGGCACCGAGTATTCGGCCATAGCCATCTCAGACCATGCCCCGCATTGGGTGAAGCTGGAGCTAGGGGAGGAGAGCGCCCAGCGTCCGCTGTGGCGCCTGGATGTGGGCTTGCTTGCGGAGAGGAGGTGAGCGGGCGGATCCAGGGGTGCATTGAAAGCTATCTGGAGGCTAACGATAATGGGGAGGTGCAGGTGGGGGGTGGGCTGGGAGGCACTGAAGGCGGTGATTAGGTGAGAGCTAATCTCCACACGGGCCCACAAGGAGAAGGAGGAGAGGTGAGAGAGGGAGAGATTGGTGGGGGAAATTTTAAGGGTGGATAGGAGGTACGCAGAGGTCCCCGAGGAGGGACTACTCAAGGAGCGACGAAGCCTCCAGGCCGAGTTCGACCTGTTGACCACCAAGAAGACAGAGGTGCAGTGGAGGAAAACGCAAGGGGCGGTGTATGAGTACAGGGAGAAGGCTAGCCGGATGTTGTCACACCAGCTTCAGAAGCGGGAGTCAGCTAGGGAGATTGGGGAGTTAGGGATAAAGGGGGGAACACGTTGCGGAGTGCGGTGGGAATAAATGGGGTATTTTGAGACTTTTATGAGGGGCTGTATAGGTCTGAGCCCCCGGCGGAGGAGGGGGGGATGCGTCGATTTTTGGATCGACTGAGGTTCCCGAGGGTGGAGGAGGAGCAGGTGGCTGGGCTTGGGGCACCGGTAGGGCTGGAGGAACTGACTAAGGGGCTGGGGAGTATGCAGGCGGGGAAGGTACCGGGGCCAGATGGGTTCCCGGTGGAATTTTACCGGAAGTACATGGACCTGCTGGGCCCTATATTAGTGAGGAATTTCAATGAGGCGAGGGAGGGTGGGGCCCTACCCCGGATGATGTCCAGGACGCTGATATCGCTGATCTTGAAGCGTGACAAGGACCCATTACAGTGTGGGTCGTATAGGCCAATCTCTCTCCTCAACGTGGACGCGAAGCTGTTAGCGAAGGTGTTGGCTACCAGAATTGAGGACTGTGTCCCGGGGGTGATTCACGAGGACCAGACGGGTTTTGTTAATGGAAGGCAGCTGAATACCAACGTGCGGAGGCTCCTTAATGTAATCATGATGCCTACAGTGGAGGGGGAGGCAGAGATAGTGGCGGCCATGGACGCGGAGAAGGCCTTCGATAGGGTGGAGTGGGGGTACGTCTGGGAAGTGTTGAGGAGGTTTGGGTTCGGGGAAGGGTTCATTAGTTGGGTTGGGTTACTTTACGAAGCCCCGGTGACGAGTGTGGCCACAAATCGAAGGTGGTCGGAATACCTTTGGCTGCACCGGGGGACGAGGCAGGGGTGCCCCCTATTCCCCTTGCTATTTGCATTGGCAATTGAGCCTTTGGCTATGACTCTAAGGGAGTCCAGGAACTGGAGGGGGCTGGTCCGGGGAGGGGCGGGGGGGGGGGGGGGGGGGGGGGGGGGAGGAACACCGGGATTCATTGTATGCCGATGACCTGTTACTGTGTGTGGCAGACCCAGTGGGGGCGGGGGATGCCGGATGTGATGCGGATCCTCAGGGAGTTTGGGGACTTTTCCGGGTATAAGCTCAACGTGGGGAAGAGTGAGCTCTTCGTGGTACATCCAGAAGACCAGGGAATGGGGATAGACGAGCTTCCACTGAAGAGGGCGGAAGGGGGTTTTCGGTATCTGGGGATCCAGGTCGCCAGGAGCCGGGGGGCCCTACACAAGCTCAACTTGGCGAGGCTGGTGGAGCAGATGGAGGAGGAGTTTAAAAGGTGGGATATGCTGTCACTCTCCTTGGCGGGTAGGGTACAGTCGATGAAGATGACGGTGCTCCCGAGGTTCCTTTTTAGATGGGACGTTTGCAAGCCTTGGGGCGCTGGAAGAAAAATTTGGGCTTCCCCCCGGAAATGCCTTCAGGTACATGCAGGTAAGGGCGTTTGTAAGACGGCAGTTGAGGGAGTTCCCGCTGCTTCCAGCACTCAGGATCCAGGATAGGGTGCTTTCGGGGGGGTGGGTTGGAGAGGGCAGGGTCTTGGCGATCTACCAGGAGATGCAGGATGAGGAGGAGACCTCGGTGGAGGAGCTGAAGGGTAAATGGGAGGAGGAGCTTGGGGAGGAGATAGACGAGGGTACGTGGGCGGACGCCCTGGGTAGGGCTAATACTTCCTCTTCTTGCGCCAGGATTAGCCTGATACAATTTAAGGTTCTTCACAGAGCGCATATGACAGGGGCGATGCTGAAAGGTTCTTTGGGGTGGAAGACAGGTGTGAGAGGTGGTCGGGAAGCCCAGCAAATCATACCCATATGTTCTGGGCGTGCCTGCCGCTGGATGGGTTCTGGAGGGGTATTGCAAGGACGATGTCTAAGGTGGTGAACACCCGGGTTAAGCCGAGCTGGGGGCTAGCACTATTTGGGGTATCGGGCGAGCCGGGAGTGTAGGAGGCGAATGAGGCCGGTATTCTGGCCTTTGTGTCCCTGGTAGCCCGGCGAAGGATTCTGCTACAGTGGAAGGATGCGAGGCCCCCCCGAGCGTGGAGGCCTGGATCAGCGACATGGCAGGGTTCATTAAATTGGAGAGGGTAAAATTTCTCTTGAGGGGTCTGTGCAAAGGCGGTGGCAACCGTTCCTAGACTTTCTAGCGGGGCATTAGGAGGTGGTCAGCAGCAGCAGCAACCCGGGGGGCGGGGGGTGTACTTTGTGTTTTCTACTGTGTTTATTATTGCTTAATGGGGGGTTTGTATATTGGGGGAATTCGTGATGTAGTTGTAAGATGTTTATTTATGTTTCCTTTGTTTTTCTTTTTTCTGTAAGGGGGGGTTTTGTTGAAAATATGTAAAAATTTGAAAAAGATTATTTCTAAAAAGAAATATTTTTCCATAATTAATTTAACAAAATTAACTTTTTGAAAAGGGGGAAAAGAGCATTTCTCCTGTTTGTTTTTGTCTCAAGCGCTATTCAATAAATTCAAAGCTTACAGAACTATACTGCATGAATACCTTCTTTCGTCCCAAACTTGTGACCTGGCCCTTCTCTGTGCAGTGCAGGGTACAGGAGTCAACTTTAACGACTGCTAAAAGGATCCAGGAAACTCGAAGAGCATTTCCATAGCCATTATTTTGTCTTTATTAAATACAGCTCAAAAGGTCAAATTTGAAAATAGATATTCATGCATGTATTTTAAAATATACATATGTATTTTCTTTTGCTACTGATACCTGCTGCCAAGCTGGAATTGTTCAAATTATTTCTATGTCCTTGAATTCAAATTGGGTGGCAATTTCAGCAAGAGATAAAAAGATAGTATTACAGTGTGGGAAACTATGTCTCGCGGGACGAGAGGCATGGACAATATCTTATCCATTAACTGTGTATGGACCCACGCCAGTCAGATAAGTGGCTTCCTAAATGAAGACTACACCCCATTTATAAAGTATAATTTCAAAGAAAAACAAGACATCATGCCACTAAACTCCAGACATTTCTTCCTTTCAGTTCATTCAACTGATAAGTTCTTTTTACATCATTCAGATTTAGCAGGGTTCAGTTTTCAGCATTTCGTACTTTGCTGAAGCTCAGACGAGGTCATGTGGAAGTAAATCTGTACAACCATGTGATAAGAAGTGATGAAATACTTTCTGACACAGCAGGAAATGTAACACCTGATGAAAAATTGGTGTCAAGAGTGGATAAGAACCACAGGAAAACCGAGGATTTACTCATTTGACCTAATTCAACAAGTCTGCTTCAATTTCAGAAAATGTTACTGTTAATTAAACCGTGTCTTGCTGAGTTCTCTGATGGCTCAGTGGATAATGACATTGTGTGGCGTGGTACTGATCCATACAGATCAGCTAGGTCCCAGGTTCAATCTTTTGTTTGCACAGACTTAGCTGATTTCAACTCAGGGCAACAGAGGGAAAGCAATCAGCCAAAATTCTTGCGCTGCCAAAGGAAATGCTTGTGCTCAGGCAGTGGTGCAGGGAGGATTAGGCTCAGCTGCCATCATGGTCAAAGAAGGATCATCATGAGGGCACTTGTGGAGCTTCCAACCTAGTACGGGGCACAGTTTCATCAGGGGAGTGGAAAATTATCTTCTGGGCGTTCATGCCTGGCAGTAATTAGCACCTACTCCAAACCCGAGCAGTCACTTGCAAAGCCGGGAGAAGGGAATGTGTACTTTCAGAAGGTGGGGTGGGCAGCCCAGCAAAGTGGTGGTGGCGGTGGTGGCATTGGTGAGTAGCAAGTTGTTCATTTTAAATCTAGGGTATGGGAGGGATGCTGTAACAACACACTCAATCTGAAGAGTATTGCTCCTAAATCACAAATTTCTTAGTAGAATTGAATTTACACCTCAACGGATTTGGGCTCAGCACTTCTTGAACTCTTCTTCTGCCACCTTCATTTCCATGCTCGCTCTCTCCTACCCTGTTCAACAGATCCTTTTACCCATTCCCCCCTCACTCCAGTATTCTCCCTCCACCTGGAGCCCTCCCTCTGGCCGATTACCTGCTCTTGATCTTTTCATTGAGAACTGTCGGCTTGGCATCAATTTCTTTTCTCCTCTCACCCACTCTGTCTCCTTCTGAATTTGCTGCACTCCACTCTCTCAGGTCCAACCTTGACTTTGTCATCAAACCCGCCAACAAGGCAGGGCTTCACATGCACCTCCTTCAATCTGGTCTATTACATTTGTTGCTCCCAATGCGGTCTACACCACACTAGAGAGACTAAACGCAGACTGGATGACAGCTTCACAGAACACCTTTTGTGTTAATTCTGCAAGCAAGGGTCTGCAAGCAGGACCCAGACCTTCCTGTCGTTTGCCATTTCAACTCACCTTCCTGCTCTCAAGACCGTCCTTGGTCTGCTGCAACGTTCCAGTGAATCCCAAAGCAAACTGGAGGAACAGCATCTGATCTTCCAATTAGGCACGTTACAGACCTTCCAGACTTAACACTGAGTTCAAGGAAACAAGGTTCAGACAGGGCGCTGGAGGGATACAAGATAGCCAGGAGGGAACTGAAGAAAGGGATTAGGAGAGCTAAGAGAGGGCATGAAAAATCTTTGGCAGGTAGGATGACGAAAAACCCCAGGGCCTTTTACACATATGTGAGAAATATGAGAATGACTAGAGCGAGGGTAGGTCCGATCAAGGACAGTAGCGGGAGATTGTGTATCGAGTCTGAAGAGATAGGAGAGGTCTTGAATGAGTACTTTTCTTCAGTATTTACGAATGAGAGGGGCCATATTGTTGGAGAGGACAGTGTGAAACAGACTGGTAAGCTCGAGGAGATACTTGTTAGGAAGGAAGATGTGTTGAGCATTTTGAAAAACTTGAGGATAAACAAGTCCCCCGGGCCTGACGGGCTATATCAAAGGATTCTATGGGAAGCAAGAGATGAAATTGCAGGGCCGTTGGCAATGATCTTTTCGTCCTCACTGTCAACAGGGGTGGTACCAGGGGATTGGAGAGTGGCGAATGTCATGTCCATGTACAAAAAAGGGAATAGGGATAACCCTGGGAATTACAGGCCAGTTCGTCTTACTTCGGTGGTTGGCAAAGTAATTGAAAGGGTACTGAGGGATATGATTTCTGAGCATCTGGAAAGACACTGCTTGATTAGGGATAGTCAGCACGGATTTGTGAGGGGTAGGTCTTGCCTCACAAGTCTTATTGAATTCTTTGAGGAGGTGAACAAGCACGTGGACGAAGGCAAAGCAGTGGATGTAGTGTACATGGATTTTAGTAAGGCATTTGAGAAAGTTCCCCATGGTAGGCCTATGCAGAAAGTAAGGAGGCATGGGATAGTGGGAAATTTGGCCAGTTGGATAATGAACTGGCTAACCGATAGAAGTCAGAGAGTGGTGGTGGATGGCAAATATTCAGCCTGGAGCCCAGTTACCAGTGGCGTACCACAGGGATCAGTTCTGGGTCCTCTGCTGTTTGTGATTTTCATTAATGGCTTGGGTGAGGGAGTTGAAGGGTGGGTCAGTAAATTTGCAGACGATACGAAGATTGGTGGAGTTGTGGATAGTGAGGAGGGCTGTTGTCGGCTGCAAAGAGACATAGATAAGATGCAGAGCTGGCTGTGACGTGGCAGATGGAGTTTAACCCTGAAAAGTGCGAGGTTGTCCGTTTTGGAAGGACAAATATGAATGCGGAATACAGGGTTAACGGTAGGGTTCCTGGCAATGTGGAGGAGCAGAGAGATCTTGGGGTCTATGTTCATACATCTTTGGAAGTTGCCATTCAAGTGGATAGAGCTGTGAAGAAGGCCTATGGTGTGCTGGCGTTCATTAACAGAGGGATTGAATTTAAGAGCCGTGAGGTGATGATACAGTTGTACAAAACCTTTGTAAGGATACATTTGGAGTACTGTGTGCAGTTCTGGTCACCTTATTTTAGGAAGGATGTGGAAGCTTTGGAAAAGGTGCAGATTTACCAGGATGTTGCCTGGAATGGAGAGTAGGTAGAACGAGGAAAGGTTGAGGGTGCTAGGCCTTTTCTCATTAGAATGGAGAAGGATGAGGGGAGAGTTGATAAGAGATTTATAAGATGATCAGGGGAATAGATAGAATAGACAGTCAGAGACTTTTCCCCCGGGTAGAACAAACCATTACAAGGGGACATAAATTTAAGGTGAATGGTGGAAGATATAGGGGGGATGTCAGAGGTAGGTTCTTTACCCAGAGAGTAGTGGGGCATGGAATGCACTGCCTCTGGAAGTAGTTGAGTCGGAAACATTAGGGACCTTCAAGCGGCTATTGGATAGGTACATGGATTACAGTAGAATGATGGGGTGTAGATTAATTCATTCTTAATCTAGGACAAAAGTTCGGCACAACATCGTGGACCGAAGGGCCTGTTCTGTGCCGTATTTTCTATGTTCAACAACTTGAGACTGTGAACTCTCCTCCACCTTGATCCCATTTTATTACTATCAATTTATTTTCATTTCTTCCATCAATCCCTCACCATTGTCTCCCCTTCTCACACCCCACCAAGGCCATCTGTTCTTTGATGCACTGCTTACCCTTGTTCTGCCATTAACACATTCTGGTCTCATTAAAGTGCCACTATCACCAGCATTTATATTCCCTTTGTCTTTTTCTCCAAAACATCTTTGTCAATTGCCACCTATCGCTGGCCCCCGATCCAGCCCCCCTGCTCCACGCATCCCCGCACCCTCCCCCAACAACTGTTCACATCTCTTCCTATTTCCAGTTCTCTCCAGCTTTGACAGAGAGTGATCAAGACTAAAACTTTAGCTCCGTTCTCTCTCCACAGATGCTGTCAGACCTGCTAAGATTGTCCAGTATTTTCTGTTTTAGTTTATTTTGCATCTTATTACTAATAGAATTCAGGGTAGGGATTCATTTTCATTACTGCAGGAGTTTCATGTTACAACAATCACCTCAGAGCAAGGAACCTCTTTATTTATTCTATCTTCGCCTGAATGTGCAGAATAAAACAAATAAAATGTAAATTGGTTGTTCAACAGTGACCTCCTGTGTATTCTCTGCATTCCAGTATAAAACACTTAACATTGAAGTTAAATTAAGGTCATAAGGTAGGGAAATTAAAACGATGAATTTTCTTGAACATTGGACAATCTGACACAATCCGACAGAATCCTTTCTCAATTTGTTCGGAACATAAAGCATTGCAATGAGTCATGAGGAGCCATTACATTGTTAATCCTTGAACTGACGCACAATTCTATTACAGACAGCAAATTGGTCTATTCAAAAACTGCATGTTTGCGTTCAAAGCAGTTCATAAATAACGTTTTCCAAAAAAGGATATTACCTCGATTTGCAACTATCAACACAGTACGATACATTGTACAGTGCTTAAAAGGACCCACACATAAGGCTTGAAGTGCATTTCATTTTATTGTTCGTTTGTGCCCACTCAGGCAGTGTCCACGTTCTTGCCTCACATCCTGGAGACTGTTAGCTTATCAGATGAAACTGAAGTGCCATTTCACATGACTGATTAAGTATGTAGATCAGTTAAAGAGGATTCCAAAACCCCTTCTGTTATTTAACCCTTCCTTGCTGCACCTTATCATTGCCCTCCAATTTTTGTTCTTTCTTTCTAGTTCTGATGAAAGGTGTGATTTCAAACATTATGGGCGCGATTTAACGTAAATGAAACAGAGTTCCATGTCGAGCTCGTTTAGCCGGGTGAGGACAAGAACGACCTCACTATTAATCCAGACTCTGCTTCATTTTGGGGCCTCGGCGAGGAACGGCCCGCTGAGGCTGCACTTAGTCCCATTTCCTGCACTAACAAGCTCTGTTCACCAATGCAGGAACATTGCCACAAAAAGACAGAAAAGAAACGTGCAAATGGATTTTAACAAGCGGGTTAAAAGACGGGCAGAGCCAGAGCTCGCAAAAAGCGCAGTCGCACCCACGCCAACATCACGCGACCCCTTTTTGACAACAACCTACTTCTGGTTCCAGCATTGTTCTTCTGGTTCTGGTATTGTTCAGAATACCCACTGCAGCCCCGGTTGCTGGCTTTCCCAGAGGAACAATATCACCCCACCCATTAGTGCTTTGGCAGGATTACCAAATCTACTGCCCTTTCACTATCCACCAACTTACTCCCAAGTACAACCAGCCCCCTCCAAAAAAATGACAAGTGCTGGAAGATCAAAATCACAATCATGCCAGAATAGCCGGTGCGATTCACACCAATTTTCGCGCCCGAAATGACACTTACTAATTTTTTGGGAGAATTCTACCCCACATCGGGAATACTGGATGGGATTCCCTGGGCGGGATTCTCCAACCCTCTGCGCCGGAATCGTGGCTCGCGCGGGGGTGGAGAATAGCCGTTCACGCCGGAAGTCCGGTGCGATGGCACTTTCGCGATTCTCCGCGGACCCACCAGTCCCGCGTACGCGGTCTACGCGGCGAACTCCCGCCGACGTGGTTTACATGTGGTATCACCAGGCAGGAGCTGGGATGCGCGGCCGCGGTCCATGGGGGGGGGGGGGGGGATCTGACTCCGGGGGGGCCTCAGCGGTGGCCAGGCCCGTGATCGGGGGCCACCGATCGGCGGGCCATTGTGATCTGGGAGGGCCTGCCTTCCTCTGCGCGGGCCCACTGTGTGGCTCCGCAATGTCGGCGGTGCCCGCTCCTAAGTGGGCCGCTGCGCACATGCGTAGACCCGCTTGTGGCCGCCATGTGCATGCTCGGCCGCGCAGTCTGGCTCGCAGGGCCCCGCCGGCAGCCACAGCACACCGGGGCTCTGCTAGCCCCCTGGAAAACGGAGAATCACCAGGATCTTTGAGGAAAAAGTCCGGATGATTCTCACCCGTTTTCCGGTGGGTGTGGGGACTTAGTCCCCAGAAGGGAGAATCCCGTCCCAAGTCTGTTCATGCTGGCAAGTTTCTCCAGTCCTGCTGCATTGAATAGTTTTGGCTGAGCGCCAAATTCCCCATTCTCACTGGCAGCGGTGGCAGGGCAAATTCGGACTGGAGAATCCCAGCCACTGTGTACAGTAATGATTTCTTTGTTGAGTTGAAGCAGTTCAGTGAAGGTTTACCAGGCTAATACCGAAAATGAGGAAAGATTGGACATGCGAGGCTTGCATCTGCTGAAGTTTAGAAGAGTAAGAGGTAACTTGATTGAACAGATAAGATCCTGGGGAGTCTTGACAGGGTGGCTGTGAAAAGGAGGTTTCTTCTTGTGGGAGAACCTCAAACTGGGTCACTGTTTAAAAATAAGGGAGGGATGCACCCATTTAAAATGGAGATGAGGAGAATTATTTTCTCTCAGAGGGTCATGAGTCTTTGGAACTCTTCTTCAAAAGGTGGCCTGAGCAGAGTGTTTTTTTTTTTTAAAAGCAGAGGTCGACAGATTCTTGATAAGCAAGGGGGTGAAAGATAGGGGTAGGTGGGAATGTGGAGTTGAGGTTACAATTAGATCAACCATGTTCTTATTAAACCAGCTCCCGGAGCAGGCCCGGGAGCTGGTTTAGCTCAGTGGGCTAGACAGCTGTTTTGTGATGCAGAACAAGGTCAGCAGCGTGGGTTCAATTTCCGTACCAGCTGAGAATTCTGAATTTTTCCTCTGTGTACCCGAACAGATGCCGGAATGTGGCGACGAGGGGCTTTTCACATTAACTTCATTGCAGTGTTAATGTAAGCCTACTTTTGACAATAAAAATATAAATTGATATGTTCATGAGGATCGTTCATACAAATTTACCAAACCTTAGCGGGGCACAACAATTTAAACTGCACGAGAAGAGTGTGCTGATTGGTTGGCAAGATTACTCGGATTGGTGGAGGCATTGCCATGGAGAATGCAACTTGGAGCAGTTAGCTGCCCAGCTTTCTTCAAATTGAAACTGGACAGTTTGGCTCTGATTGTTCAAGGCATCACCCTGGGGAAATGAACAAAGGAATGGCTGTGCCCTAAGCTTTTGTTATGATGAAAAAAATGCAAAGTGCACACATGTTCCTTCTGCCTGCAAAGGACAGGGCCCTGTGTGTGAATATATGTGGCTTCCAGCATGCACAAATGAGCCACAGTATGAAAATCTTAAATTGGTTTTCAGTGTAATTCTTAGCGCAACCAGGATTGATTGATTAGCAGGTGTTGTCCAATCTTAGAATCACATCTAATATTGGGCAATATGTTTTGAGTTTTGCAAGCACAGGCTGGTTAAGTACAGTCAGCTCTTTGCTCTTACAAACAGTCAAAGGAATGTGCTGTTTGATACGATCTGCCAATTGTTGGGACGTATGACCTAAATACGACATCACACTGGCACTAAAATTCATACATTAAATTGCACATGTATGTGGTGGGCAGAAAATCGTTTTGCTTTGATGGCAAACATTACTTATGTTGATACTGCATAGGCAACACAGTGCAATGACTAGCTTCACCTCTAGCTCAAATCATGTGTTAAACAGGTTAATGATTGGCCTTATTGGCAACCTCTTAAATGGGCCCCAAGCCATTTGCTGACAATGCATGCCAGATCTGAATTAAGGAGCATCATAGCCATCCTGTGGGATAATGGAAAACCTCATCAGATCATCGCTCACTGTATATTGTGCAAACTCATGAATAAGCCCAAGGCCACCATTTCAACCCTGAAAAGTGTCCAGTCTACCTCAGATTACCCTGTAAGGGTAAGATGTTTCAATAATTTGAGCAAAAGGTGAAGCTAGCCATTCCATGCTGTTAATCCAGAAGCATGGACGAATGACCCAAAGACGTGGGTTCAAATCTCACCACAGAAGCTGGGGAATTTAAATTTAGTTGGATAAAATTTGGAATAAAAAGTTAAAACCAGGAATGGTCCCAATGAAACTACCAGATTATGTAAAAACCCATATGGTTCACAAAAATAGTATGGGAGGAAGTCTGGCATCCTTGACTAGGCTGCCCCACAGATGACTTTGGACCTAGAGAAAATGTGGTAAACTCTCAACTGCCCTCTGAAATGGCCTGGCAACCCATCCAGCTGTATTAAAGAAGGGCAACGAGGAATGGGCAACAGAATCCGGCCTTACCTCCAACGCACACATCCTGTAAATAAATAACAAAGGAAAAATAACACTGGCTTTGTCATCTTCCACTAGATTTGTCTGAGCACATTTAAAATGACACTTTTCTTTAGGCTGTTCCCTACATATTTTAGACAGGATCCTCCATTCGGAGACTATGTTCTCCTGCTGGAGTTGGGAGCGGCGCCAGAAACGATTCAATGTCCCTTGCCATGCAGACTGTTACATGGTGGGGACCGCAAGGGATTCAGTCGTGGATCCCGCTCTCAGGCCACAGTTTTGATTGAGCAGCCGGCCCCCACAATGCAAATCCTGTGCCCCCGCCCCCACCATATGAAATGTTGGGTCACCCACCCCCCGCAACAGAATGCACGTATGTGGGTAACCTGATCCGCTGCCCCAGCCCCACCCACAACCCCCACCAGAGACCCCCTCTAGACCACCCACGAGAGTAACCATCAGAGGCCCCCACATAGAAGGGTACCGCCCCACCCCACCCCCGATATCAGGGAATCCCCCATAACAGGGAACCGCCCATAAAAGAATCCTCCTCCATAGCAGCAAACGCCTCCACCCCCCTCACCATCATTCACCCTTGCATGGAAGCTAACGAGCAACACAGGCAAAACATGCAACAAAAAAAATCACATCTTTTTCACTCACCTGTCTCTTACACCTGTTGTTTCAGACAGATGTCTAGAAACAAAAAGCTGTAACTTAACAGAAAGTCATAGCCACATCACCAGTCTTTAAACCCCCTCAGATAGTTTGATCTGCAAGGTTTCTATTTGCTTCAAAGAGAAATAGCTTTTACTAGCCTGCAATTGACAGCTTCCAGACAGCCACATGTCTGGATTGATTATTTTCATTTCCTTTTACGCTTGAATGGGTCTCAAGTAGCCTGCTTTGAACCTAACTGCAATGTTTATAAACATCATCGAGCTATAATTGACAGCTCACGACCACACCAAAAGCAGATAAGTGCTTTCTGTTGCCAGTGGGGACCAGAGCATTGGAAAGGCATCAATCTTGCTTTTACTCCAATGCTAGATTCTCTGTCACATCGGGAATTCTGCTAGATTTAGATTTGTCATGTGTACCAAGATACAATGAAAAAAGCTTCTTCTGCGTACAGTCCAGGCAGATTGTTCCAAACTGATAAACATAGGACATACGATAAATATACAAGTAAATACATAGACATAGACATCCAGAGAAACATACGGAATGTAGTGCTACTCAGTAGAGAAGATGCATGGAGAGGTCAGTGTTCTGGGTCAGGGTTTAGAGAACCCCAAAGTGTATCATGGAGTTCACCTCACCCACAACTATTAATAGATTGTGGTATGGGGAGCACACGGCCCACTCTACAAGTGTGGTACTTCAGAAATGGAAAAGTTATTTTTTAAAGCAAAACTATGTTTATTCTATGAACTCAAGTTAACCTTTTTAAAACAAAGCGAATGTCTTAGCAACCAGTAAATCAAATACACCCCCCAAAGAATACAACACTAAGTAATCTGTATGCTGTTCTTTTAACACCCAGAAGAATTAACAAACCTTTAAACATAAGCACATCAGGGGACTTCCAGTGGCGGCGGGCGGGAGGCAGCCGCACATTGGAGGGCTCCCATTCAGGAATGGCATTTTCGGGGTTTAATGCCCGGTCCCAGGGGCAACAGAGGCTGCAAAAGCAGGGAGAAGGCACAGTGAAGGGAAATGTCGAAAACAAGTAAAAAAACGGCCGTGAAAAAAGCAGCTGAAAGTCCGCCGGGGAGTGGAAAGGTCACCGCGGGACGGCAAGAAAAGTGGAGGCTGGGGCACCAGGGGAGGCCGCATTGCCCACAGCTGAAGAGGTGACTAAGGTGATGGCCGCGGAACTCGAAAGGCAGTTCACAAAGCACATGGAGGCAATGAGGAAGGAGATCGGGGCGGTATTGAAAGTGCTGGTGGAGGAGGCGATTGCCCCGGTGAGGGCGGCGGTACTGAGTGCAGTGGCGGAGGTGCGGGAGCAAGGTAAGGTGCTGAAGGAAGTGGAATAGACATTGTCGCAGCACAGTGATCAAATTACCTCGATGGGGAAGGAGATGCGGAAGGTGATAGAGATCAACAAGGGTCTGTGAGCCAAAATGGATGACTTGGAAAACAGATCCAGGCGACAGAATCGGAGGATTGTGGGTCTTCCCGAAGGAGTGGAAGGCCCGAGGCCGACTGAGTATTTTGCCACGATGTTGACGAAGCTATTGGGGGAGGGAGATGATCCCTCCCGATATGAACTGGATCGGGCTCATCGGTCGTGGAGGCCTGTACCAAAGGAGAGTGAGCCGCCAAGAGTAGTAACTTTGTGTTTTCGTAGGTACAGTGTGAAGGAGAAGGTCCTGTGCTGGGCAAAGCAGAAGCGGGTGGTGCAGTGGGCTGGAGCTGGTACACGCATATATCAGGACTATACGGTGGAGCTGGCAAGGAGGCGGGCTGCCTTCACCCGGGTGAAGAAGGCACTGTACATCAGTAAGGTGCAGTGTGGCATAGTATACCCAGCTAAGTTGAGGGTGACCTACAAATCCAAGAACTTTTATTTCGGGACGGCAGAAGCAGCGGAGGAGTTTGCGAAGGCAGAAGGACTGTGGCTGAATTGAGAAGTGGTCATGCACCGATGTAGCCTCATGTAACTGTATTTTTTTCACTGCAGCTGGTCTATGTGCTAACGTTGTATATACTTGGACAAGGGAAGAGTTGGGATTTTCACTTGCAATGATGGTTCTTTGGGGCTTGGGTGTGTATGCGGGGCTTGTGTGCTAAAGGGGATTTCTTGGTTTTCCTGGGACCGGGCAAGGGGGAAAGAGACCAGGGCGGGGGCCTTCACGCTGGCCGGTCTAAGCCGGCCAGTGAATGGGGGTAAGGTGGGGGGAGGGGCTGCGGCCATCGGAGCCTGGCAGAGCAGGTTCCGATGAGTCTAGCCGGCGTGAAAAGTTGGAGGGGAGGAACAGAGGTTGGGGGGAGGAGTTTTGTAAGAGGAAGTGGAGGGGAGGAGTCGAGTGGGGGAGGGAGGGAGGACCTGCAATGCGTGGGTGTCATTTATGGTACTCTTTCGGGGATTGGATGGGATTGAATGTTAGGGGAAGTGGGGTGGAGACTCTATAGGTCAACGGTGACCATAGGCGATTCCTGATTCCTTTTTCTTTTTTTTCTCCTTTGTCCCACCGTGGGTTTGTTTTATTTGATGCTTATATTGTCAGGTGGGTCGTTGCTTGGGGTGGTGGGAGGATGGGATCGTTGTTGTTGATAAGGGAATTGACTTGGTATTTGTTACCGTTTACTGCTTGTTGGTGGGGTGGACATTTTGAAGAAAATGTGAAAATGGAGAATAAAAATATTTTACAAAAAAAAACATAAGCACATCAGAGTTTACAGTCACTACTGAAAACATTTATATTCTTCTGAATTCACCAAATGATTAAGAGATAGTCCTTCATGGCAGAGAGCTCAACAATACAGCTGCTTTGGCTGCCTTCAGCTGCAACACACTGAAAAACGAAACCAAAAAGTCAGAGACACCCAAGCTTTTCTCAAAGTGAAACTAAAAAGCAGAACCAGAGCTCAGCTCCACCCACACTCTGACATCACTGCAGTAACATGAGCAGCTAACCATTTCTTAAAGCGTCATTCTCATGACATCAGTTCAGTCCATAAGAGGGTCATACAGGAGTCTGGCAACAGCGGGGAAGAAGCTGTTTTTGAATCTGTTAGTGCGTATTCTCAGACTTTTGTATCTCCTGGAAGGTAGAATAACCGGGTGGGAGGGGGTCTTTGATTATGCTGTCCGCTTTCCCCAGGCAGCGGGAGGAGTAGACAGAGTCAATGGATGGGAGGCAGGTTCGTGTGATGGACTGGGCTGTGTGCAAGACTCTGCACTTTCTTACGGTCTTGGGCTGAGCAGTTGCCATACCAGGCTGTGATGCAGTCAGATAGGATGCTTCCTATGATGTATCTGTAAAAATTGGTAAGAGGCAATGTGGACATGCCTAATTCCCTTAGGTCCTGAGGAAGTATAGATGTTGTGCTTTCTTGGTCGTAGCGTCAAACTAGGTGGACCAGGACAGATTGTTGGCACACTCAGGAATTTGAAGCTGTCAACCATCTCCACCTCAGCACCATTGATGCAGACAAGGGTGTGTACAATACTTCGCTTCCTGAAGTCAATGACCAGATCCTTAGCTTTGCTGACACTGAGGGAGAGATTGTCGTCATTACACCACTCCACTAGATTCTCTATCTCTCTCCTATACTCTGACTCACCTTTGCTAGAAATCTGACCCACTACGGTCGTGTCATCAGCAAACTTGTAGATGGAGTTGAAGCCAAATTTTGCCACACAGTCGTGTGTGTGTATAGGGAGTATAATAGGGCCTTACGAGGCACCGGTATTGAGGACTATCGTGGAGGAGGTGTCGTTGTTTATCGTTACTTATTGTGCTCTATGGGTCAGAAAGTCAAGGATCCAGTTGCAGAGGGAGGTGGCAAGTCCTAGGTTTTGGAGTTTGGATATGAGCTTGGCTGCGATTATGGTGCTGATGGCAGAGCTGTAGTCAATGAATAGGAGTCTTACATAGAAGTCCTTGTTGTCGAGATGCTCCAGGGATGAGTGTAGGGCCAGGGAGATGGCGTCTGCTGTGGGCCGGTTGCCGCGGTATGCGAATTGCAGTGGATCAAGGCGTTCTGGGAGCATGGAGGTGATGCGCTTCATGACCAATCTCTCAAAGCACTTCATTACGACTGATGTCAGGGCCATCGGACGGTAGTCATTGAGTCACGTTGCCTGGTTTTTCTTTGGCACCGGTATGACAGTGGTCTTCTTGAAGCAGGTGGGGACCTCGGAGCAGCGTATGGACAGGTTAAAGATGTCTGCAAACACATCTACCAACTGGTCCACGCAGGCTCTTAGTGCACAAACAGGGATCCTCTCCAGACCCGTCGCCTTCCGAGGGTTCACTTTCAGGAAAGCCGATCTGACTTCGGAAGCTGTGATCGTGGGTATGGGTGTTTTATGGACTGCTGGGGCACTCAACAGCAGATCGCCGGTTTCCTGCACGAAGCGAGCATAGAATGCATTGAGTTCATCGGGGAGGGGTGTGCTGCTGCTGGAGATACTGCTCGGCTTCACTTTGTAGCCCGTTATGTTGTTTAGGCCTTGCCACAACTGCTGAGAGTTTTTGTTTATACTCTCCACTCCTCACTTTTCCTCACAAAATGATTACTTCAATCCCATGCACATCCCCAGTCCTGTCCATGTCATTGTGAGGCCTCTCCAGTGTTCTGGGTGCACGTACGGAATTTATAGAGCTCAAAAGTTTTGTTGTTTCTAGGGGAGCAATGCTGATCGAATCGTTTAAGCACTTCGTCAAAACGTTTGCTATCAGCCTCGTCTTCAAATGCAAAAGTATTGAAGATCTGAATTGATTGGGGACCTGCCACATTGAGCAGCAATGCGATACGCCTCTCATCGGGCTGTGCCTGCAGACCAAGGGCTGCAAAATAAAATAACTGCTGCTTAAACACCCTCCAATTTTCGTCTACATTACCAATAAACTGAAGCTGTTGAGGTGCCTCGATACCTTCCATTCCAGACTTCTAGGTTTTGCCGTGCATTGAGCACATGCCAGTCGCTTGCAAGGTTAGACACAAAGAATTGTCTCCTTTCTTATCCGGCTGAGTTATCTTCCGTGGTTTGAATTTTCTTGTACAGAATCTTCAAGTTCTGGTTAAATCATCAATTCTGGTACCATGTCATGTTCTGTAGACTGGCCGAAGTGAATGATGAACTACAGAACATGTAGTTTAAAATAGCTTATTATAGAACAAACTGTGTGGTAAGATAACCAGGATAAATAAATTAACAAACAACTAACACTAAGCAACTCTGGTAGAACTACTGCAAATACGTCTATCTACCAGCACTCCCACTCCCAGATCACATGGTGACGTGATGGGTTTACATTGCCACCTACTGGTCGTAGGTCATGTGTAACATTATGTACAAACTCTCATCATGCATATCATCACGCCAATGACCTTCAATTTTCTTTTTAAAATCAGTAAAATGTATAATTTGAGATTAGCTATTTCTGTACTCGTGCTGCTTCAGTTTAGAATGAAATCAGTGAGTTGGCCCACTGTGCACACTAATAATTTTGGCTCCTCAATCCTATGATTGCTTCAAATTGTTTCTACGGAGTCTCTCAGATAAAGGCACCCAAATTAATGATGCTCGTTTAGTGAATCCAGGAACCTAAACTAAAACAGAACCAACACATATGTGGTTATACTGTTTCAAACTGGATTACATTTCCAGATCCTCGACCTGTGAATGAGTGGTGGTGGTTGAAACATACAAGATCTTGAGGGGTCTCGGCAGGGTGGATGTGGATTGGTTGTTTCCTTTATGGGAGAATCTAGAACTAATGGTCACTGTTTTAAAAAAAGGGTCACCCATATAAAATGGAGATGGGGCAATTTTTTTTTCTCAGAGCGACACGAGTCTTTGGAATCCTCTTCCTGACAAGGTGGTGAAAGCAGAGTCGTTGAATATTTTTAAGCAAAGATGGATAGATTCTTGGTAAGCAAGGGGGTGATTGGTTATCGAGAGTAGGCAGGATGCAGACTTGAGGCTACAATCAGATCAGCCACTAAGTGGTTCAAGGGATTGATTGGCCTACTCCTTAATTTTAGTCAAGTCCTAAAGTTAACTAAACTGCTTGCATCTGCATTATAACATTCTTTGGCATTAAAAAAACCTAGGTTGTATCTCTCAATCTTTTCTCAGTAATTTCAGCAACTGCATCTCTTCTCAAGTTTGATCTTCAAATACTAATAATATTTTTATTACCCATCTTTAAACTAATATGAATGCACAAATATCATTTTGAGGGCAGAGTATACCTTGCCAGCAATGTACATAAGCTTAAATGATACATACTCCGCCATAAAGTGCAAAGTGTTGCTTCAGCATTTTTACAGGTTTGTGTCAATCTCTCCTTTTGTAAATCTTGCTTTATGCTGTAAATTAAATACCTCAGCTTTAAGATGCCTTGAAGGGATAACATTTTACATGGTATAATGAGGTATTTGTTGATGTGAAGTTGCCTATTGTTGAGTAGCTCACACATTCTTTGTGCAGTCATGTGAATTACAATCTCAAATATTTTCAGGACATCACATCTGAACCTCATTAGCACACTCACGCACAGATCGCTGCTCTCCCCGGCCACCTTGAAAAGCAAATGCATTTTTCAGCATGTGCACTTTACAATTGTGCCACAAGGGGAAAGAACTTGAACCTCCACAAGAGGAATTCTATGATGTGGCTTTTGCTATTATCGAGATTCTTTAACTCCAGAATGATGCCGATTGATAAAACATCTTAAATAAAAATTGCCCGGACCAAAATGTGTAACTAATTTTACAAATACCGCCCAAGATACTCAAATAAAAAACCAACAGTTCAACTGGATACAGAATGTTAAAACGCCACCTTTTGAAATACACATACTGAAAAATAAGTTTTGAATATAAAAAAACAAATGGCTTAAACAATACTCATGTATTTTTGAAATAAATGAAGAAATGCACAACATTGCATTCTGGTTGATGCTACACCAGTATGTGTTCTTTTGTTTTAAAGAATGACTGAACTTATTTCCTAATACTGACAGGAAAATGTAAATCAATGTTTGCTTACAGTAGGTCTGTTGTTTCCTGGAATAGATCAAGAATTTGCAACTTGAAAATTATATTTAAAAAGGATTCAAAGCACCATTTTGGGAAGATGGCGATCTGGGGCTGTTCCAGCTTTTCACAAATTGCACATAGTGCCCCAAATATAACAAGGATTTCTATTTGTATAACATTTTATTGAAATTACTTTGCAAATGCATATCTTTCACTGTGATACGTTTTAGTTAGCGGAGATAGTGCATGGGAAGATGGGGCAGCAGGTCTATTTGTTTAGCACAGAGATGTATAACATTTTTTTAAAGTTGGCCGAAAAGCGTTTGTGGAAACTTCAACACAACACAAACGGGCTCTATCAAATGTACATTTGCAAAGCACTCCACACATGGGACGGGATTCTCCCTTCTGGCGGGAAAACCGGCGCCAACCACTCCGGTGTCAACAACCCCGAAAGAGAGGAATTCTCCAAATTTTCGGGGGCTAGGAGGACGACGGAGAGGTTGGCGCCGCTCCAGCCGGCGCCGAAGGGCCGACACGAGTTCGCACATGCGCGGAATGGCCGGTGTGATCTCGTGCATGCGCAGGCTGGCCGGGGTATTTCTCTTCTCCGCGCTGGCCCCAGGCAATATGGCGGAGTCCTACAGGGGCCCGGAGCGGAGGAAAGAAGTCCCCTCATGGAACAAGCCCCGATCGCGGGCCACGCCAACGTGACCCCCCCCCCCCCCCCCCCCCCGTGTCCCGCCCCACATACTCACCTGCCAGGTCCCACCATGCGCGAGGTGAGTAATTCACGCCGGTGGGACTGGCCAAAACTGGACGGCCACTCGGCCCATCGGTTCCCAGAGAATTTGCCAGGGGGCCGCTGACAACGGCTCCTGCCCGGCGTGGCGGGAATCCCGCCGCCGTCCAAAAAATGGCGCTGGAGAATAGGGCAGCCGGTGCAAGGCAGCGGGCGGGATTCGCGCCTCCCCCTGGGATTCTCCGATCCGGCGGGGAGTCGGAGAATCCCGGCCATGAAGTCTAGGAAAGCTTTTAAAGAGCGAATGATATAAGCAGAAATAATAGAATTGTAGAAAATGGAGACTGTCTGGTTTCTTCCCACAGTCCATAAATATGCAGATTTGGTGGGATTATGGGCATCGGATGAGGGAGTGGGCCGAGGCAGAGTGCACTTTGAGGGTCGGTGCAGACTCGATGGGTCGAATAGTCTCCTGCTGCACTGTCAGGATTCTATTGATTCCTTTAACTGAGAAGGGTTGGGGAAGCAGTATTTCAAACCAAATAAATGGATGATAGGTTAACAATCTACTGAAGCTGCGACTCAGTGGTAGCACTCTCTCCTCCAAGCCAGAAGGCTGTAGCACTAGTATCATTCCAGAGGTTTGAAGACATATTGTTATTGACACCTGTGTGTGTTTCTGCTGCACTGTGGGGGGAGACATTAAATTGAGGCTCAAAATACCCTCTCAGGTGGACGTAAAAGATCCAGCAGCACTATTTGAATAAGAGCAGGTGATTTTCCCCAGCGGTCTGCCCAACATTCATCCCTCAAACACCACTAAAGATTTACATCAGACCTTGTTGGGTGTAAATTAATTACTGCACATTGTACATTACAACTTGCCTTTAATGTAGTACAATGTCCCGAGGCACTTCACAATGGCACCCAAACAAAATTGGGATATCTTATGGTAAGTGACCTAAAAATGGTCAAAGAGGTAACTTCACAGAGCAGAGAGGTTATTGAGGAAATTCCAAAGCTCAGGGATGAAGGCATGGGCATCCATGATGGACTGTTTCAAGTGGCAAGAGGCTAGAATTGGAGGAGTGAAGACACCTCAGAGGATTGTGGGGCTGGGGGAGATTACAGAGATAGTGAGTTGTGAGGCAATGGAGGGTTTTGAAGACAAGGGTGAGAATTTTAAAATTGCTAGACCGGCAACTAATATAAGTCAATGAGCAAAGGGGTGATAAGTGGATATGACTTGATGCAAGTTAAGATATGGGCAGCAGATGAGACTAAGCTTATATACAATTGGAGATGGGAACTTGACCAGGACAGCAATGGAATGGTCAAGTCTAAATGCAACAATGGCACGGATGTGCTGCGACAATGAACTGGAAGTAAGCAAAGAAATGGAGCGAGTTTGCGATCGGGTGATCGTCTCAGGGTCAAATATGACACCAGGGTTATGACTGATTTACAACATCAAGGCTTTTTGTAAATTTTCACTGAGGAAGATACAGGAAACCTCCCAGATGCAGAGATATAAGGACGAAGAACAATGTGGAGTTGAAGGAAATCAGAAAAAGTTTGAAGGTTGTATCAGAGATATTAATGGGATGAAAAGTTGATAAGTCCCCGGATCAGCTATTGTGCATCCCAGAGTGTTGAAAGAGATTTCGCTAGAGATAGTGGATGCATTGGTGATCACCTTCCAAAATTCTATAGATTCTGGAATGGTTCCTGAAGTTTGGAAGGTAGCAAATGTCACCCCACTGTTTAAGAGAGGGAGGGAGAGAGAAAACAGCGTAGTACAGACCTGCTAGCCTTACATCAGTGGTAGGGAAATTGCTGGAATCTATTATAAAGGATGTGATAAATAGACACTTGGACAATCATGATCTGATTGGGCCTAGTCAGCATGGATTTATGAATGGGAAATCGTTTTGGAGTTTTTTTGAAAATGTCACTGACAAATTTGATAAGGAAGAGTAGATGGACATCGTAGATTTGAACTTTCAGAAGGCTTTTGATAAAGCCCTCACAGGAGGTTAATTAGCAAAATAAAAGCACAGGCGATAGGAGGCAATATACTGGCATGGATTGAGGATTGGCTAACAGGCAGAAAACAGTGGGAATAAATGGGTCATTCTCACGGTGGCAGACTACTGTTAGTGGGATACCGCAGGGATCAATACTTGGGTCCCAGCTGTTCACAATATATATCAATGATTTGGATGTGGGGATCAAATGTAATATTTCCAGGTTTGTGGATGATTCAAAGCTAGGCGGGAAATTGTGTTGTGAGGAAGATGTAAAGCAGCTACAGGAAGGTTTGGACAGATTTGGTGAGTAGGCATGAACATGGCAGGTGGAATATATTGTGGAAAAATGTGAGGTAACCCATTTTGGCAGAAGGAACAGACGTGCAGAGTACTTCCTAAATAGTAAGAAATTAGAAAATGTAGATGTACAAAGGGACCTGGATGTCCTTGTCCATGAGTGACTGAAGGCTAACATGCAGGTGCAGCAAGTTATTAAGAAAGCTAATGGAATGTTAGCCTTTATCACAAGAGGATTTGAGCACATGAGTTGTGAGGTTTTGCTTCAATTATATGGGGGCTTGGTTGGACCGCACCTGGAATACCATGTGCAGTTTGGTCCCCTTACCTCAAAAAGTATTATTGTCAGAGACAGTGCAAGGAAGGTTCACCAAACCTGTTCTGGGAATGGTGGGACTGTTTTGTGAAGGGAGATTGGGCAAAAGAATGAGAGGTGATCTCATTGATATCTGCAAAATACTTAAAGGAGTAGACAGGGTAGATGCAGGTGAGATGTTTCCCAGTGCTGGGGAGTCTAGAACCAGGGAGCACAATTTCAAAATAAGGGGGATGCCACTAAGGACCGAGATGAGGAGAAATTTCTTTACAAAGAAGGTTGTGAATCTTTGCAATTCTTTACCCAGAGGACTAAGTCATTCAGTATGTTTAAAGCAGAAATTGATAGATTTCTGATCAACAATAACAAAGGGTTATGGGGATATTGGAAGTAAGAAGGCATTGAAGTGTCCGATCAGCCATGATAGTATTAATTGGCGGAGCAGGCTCAATGGGCTGAATGGCCGACTCTAAACTGTTTGGTTAGTTGCTAAATAGAGTCATGGAGTCAGTGGCTAGAGATTTTTTTTAAATTCTTTCACGCGGTGTGCATTTATTGCCAGCATTTATTGCCCATTCCTAATTGCCCTTGATAAGGTGGTGAATGTGATTTGTGTTGAGGACTGAAAATAACAGCTTTGGCCTTCCCAATATTTAGCTGGAGCAAATGTCTGCAACATTAGTCATTACATTTTAAAAACACGCAACTGGCTGCAAAGCACTTTGGGACCCGAGGTCATGAAAGACGCAATGTAATTGCAAATCTTTCTTCCTTACAGGATTGGGCGTATGGCTTGAGAGGATTATTCAAGTAAGCTGGGTGTGGGAATGAGGGATTTAAAATTAAGATAATGATATTGAAACTGTTGCAAAAACAAAGGAAGCAAGCAGAACTTGGTGAATGTTCAGGAAAGGTTTTGTGTCACCAGCCTGAGTGTTCAACCAAAGAGATTGATTTGTAATATATTCATATACCATCTTATGTTAATAAGACAAGGTGTCAGAACATGCGCAGTACTCAACTATGCAATAAACTCAGATGTGAACTGGCTTTCTCAGTGTCAGTCTCCTTTATGTGCCATGTCCAATATGCAGCAAATAGGTGACAAGAATGGGACGCAATGGCTGAAAATTCACTAACATGGGCAGCAGAGACCAGGGTGTACAGGACCACGCGGTTGCTAATGACATTGTCACTCAGGGGGCGGAGATTTGTAACAGATTGTTCATAACCTCACCATTTCCATCACTGCACAGCCCTACTTCCACAGGCTAGGCTCAGTCATTGATCTCCCGGAACTGGGTTCGCTTGACATCATTAATCACCAACTAGACTGGTTCTGGGTGAATTGGTTCAGCCTAAAATTATCGGAGATGTTTTTCACTGAACACTCGCATTCGATCTCACCTGCCTCACGTACAGGATGGATGCAAGAGACTCTGTATCAGTGTCCTGACCAGCTACAGTAGTGTACTTACTGTGTCACTACAGGACACTATGGCTCAATTTACCATTCAGCTCATATATTGAAAGAATGGGTATTTTTTTTTTAAGCATTAAAAGCATTTTGAAGTTGAATGTGAAAGAGGCCTATGTGTCAGAGTAAGACAACTCTTCAGTATAAAAAAAGTAATTTTGCAAATAGAAATTGGCTCAGACGTATATGGTACATGAACAAATCTTCTTGCTCTCAACTAGGCAAAAGATGTACTATTCAAAACAATCATCACCAGGTAGGTGGAACATTCACCCTTAGCCACGAGAGATAGTGGAAAGGTACAAATGTGGAACCAGGAAACAGAAAAGTAGTTAATCAGTTGACAAGTTGTGGCACTGAAGAAGTTCTCACTAGATTGCAGTTCAGCACATTATTAGACCACATGCATTGTGTGACAGATTTGCACGTCGATTGGTGGATGAAAGAATCCAATTGAAGTTACTGAACACACTGATGTACCGTCAATTACCACGAGACGAGAATGGTGAAACAATCGAGGCTTTATTGCACAAGATGTTGTGCCTCCTGCAGCTGGAACCAGAATGGGAGCAGCGCAGGAAAGCTTACACTTTTATACGCCGCCTGCTGGGAGGAGCCAGCAGGCAGGGATTTACTGTAGTACCTTTAATACACAGGCAGTGCCGTAATACATACAATATATCACTAGTGGTGTTTACCACATTCACCCCCTGTTTAAAAAAGAGTCCGGCAGGGGTGAAGAACAATATTACAGATTAAGTCTGTCGCTGCGACCACCTCAGTCATGGAGGTGATGTGGGCGCCGACGTGGTCACCTGCGACTCCGGGAGCGTGTTGTCCTCTCCTTCGTCACCATGTAATGGATCCAGTGGGAGGACGGATCCTGCTGGGGTGGGGGCTGCGGTGAGGTGCGCTGGAGGGAGGGTGGGTGGCGCAGGGGTGACTGAGGCAACCGGGGGGGGGGGGGGGGGGAGAGCGTTATCAGGCCGGGGGTCATGGGTGGGGACCCAGCGGGTGCCAGGTCCCGGAGGGAGACTGTGTCCTGGCGCTCTTCGGGGTGTGCCACATAGGCGTACTGCGGGTTGGCATGGAGGAGATGGACTTTCTCGACCAAGGGGTCCGATTTATGGCTCCGCACATGCTTCCGGAGGAGGACGGGTCCAGGAACTGTCAGCCATGTTGGGAGCAAGACCCTGGAGGTGGACTTCCTGGGGAAGGCAAACACACATTCATGAGGGGTCTCATTAGTGGCGGTGCAGAGGAGCGACCGGATGGAGTGGAGCGCGTCGGGGAGGACCTCCTGCCAGCGGGGGACCGGAGATTATTAGACTGAAGGGCCAGCAGGACGGCCTTCCAGACCGCCCCGTTCTCCCTCTCCACCTGTCCGTTTCCCCGGGGGTTGTAGCTGGTGTCCTGCTCGAGGCGATGCCCTTGCTGAGCAGGAACTGACGCAGCTCATCGCTCATGAAAGAGGATCCCCGGTCGCTGTGGATGTAAGTGGGGAAACCGAACAGAGTGAAGGTGCTGTGCAGGGCTTTAATGACCGTGGCAGAAGTCATGTCGGGGCATGGGATGGCGAAGGGGAACCGGGAGTACTCAGCAATTACGTTGAGGAAGTACACGTTGCAGTCGGTGGAGGGGAGGGGCCCTTTGAGTCCATGCTGAGGCGCTCAAAGGAGCAGGAGGCCTTCACCAGGTGCACTCTATCTGGCCGGTAGAAGTGTGGCTTGCACTCTGCACAGACCTGGCAGTCTCTGGTTACAGTCCTGACCTCCTCAATGGAGTAAGGCAGGTTGCGGGCCTTGACAAAATGGAAGAACCGGGTGACCCCCGGGTGGCAGAGGTCATAGTGGACAGCCCGGAGTCTGTCCACTTGTGCGCTGGCACATGTACCGCGGGATAGGGCATCAGGGGGCTCATTGAGCTTCCCCGGGCGATACAAGATCTCAAAGTTATAGGTGGAGAGCTCGATCCTCCCCCTCAAGATCTTGTCATTTTTGATCTTGCCCTGCTGCGTATTATTAAACATGAAGGTAAGCTACCATTGGTCAGTGAGGAGAGTGAATCTTCTGCCGGCCAGGTAATGCCTCCAATGTCGCACAGCTTCCACAATGGCTTGGGACTCCTTTTCGACAGAGGAGTGCCGGATTTCGGAGGCATGGAGGGTGCGGGAAAAGAAAGCCACGTGTCTGCCCGCCTAGTTGAGGGTGGCGGCCAGAGCTACGTCTGATGCATCGCTCTCCACCTGAAAGGGGAGGGTCTCGTCGACCGCGTGCATCGTGGCCTTGGCGATGTCCGCCTTGATGTGGTTGAAGGCCTGGCGGGCCTCAGCTGTCAGGGGAAAAACTGTGGACGTGCTGAGTGGGTGGGCCTTGTCCCCATAATGAGGGACCCACTTGGTGTAATACGAGAAAAACCCCAGACATCAATTCAGGGCCCCATCCGCCCGGAGGACAGCCAATACACTGCGTTCGAAGCGGATGGTCGCCTGGTGGTAGGCGGACTTCAAGTCTACTGTGGAAAAGACTCGATACTGTGCAATTTGATTGATCATGTCAGATATGCGTGGGAGCGGGTACGTGTCGAGCTGCGTGTACCGGTTGATGGTCTGGCTGTAGTCAATGACCATCCTGTGCTTTTCCCCAGTCTTCACTACTACCACTTCAGCTCTCCAGGGGCTGTTGCTGGCCTCGATGATCCCCTCCTGCAGGAGCTGTTGGACATCCGACCTGATAAAGGTCCTGTCCTGGGCACTGTACCGTCTGCTCCTAGTGGCGACGGGCTTGCAGTCCGAGGTGAGGTTCGCAAACAGCGAGGGTGGATCGACCTTAAGGGTCTTGAGGCCGCAGACGGCGAGGGGGGGGGGGGCCAAATTTCAAAGTAAGGCTTTGGAGGTGGCATTGGAAATCAAGGACGAGCAACAGGGCAGCGCAGAGGTGGGGGAGGACGTAGAGCCTGAAGTTGCTGAACTCTACGCCCTGAACGGTGAGGGTCACGACACAGTACCCCCGGATTTCAACGGAATGGGATCCGGAGGCCAGGGAGATTTTCTGGGTGACGGGGTGTACCGTGAGGGAGCAGCGACTTACCATAGCAAGGTGGATGAAACTTTCTGTGCTCCCGGAGTCAAAGAGGCAGGTCATCGCGTGCCCGTTGATTTCCACCGTCATCGTAGCGGTCGCGAGGTTGCGGGGCCGAGACTGATCCAGGGTGATGGAGGCGAGCTGCGGAAGATGCTGGGAGGTCCCGGGCTGATCAGCAGTGGCGGAGGTATCAGTAGGCAGCGAACGGCCAGACGAGCAGGGGTCCTGAGGCGCGGCCCAAAATGGCGCCGAAGATGGCGGCGCCCACGGGGCGCACATAGTGGGCAGCATCAAAGATGGCTCACCCGTGAGTAGAGGACTTGGAGCTTCTGTGGGTCTGAGAGTTCTTCAGTGGCTGCTCTGAGGTAGCCTTCGAAGCAGGCTAGCCAGTGGTCGAAGGCGGACGTGGCGTTGGCTGCGTGAGGGCTCAGCTGCAGGTGATCAGGCTTGATTAGGAAGTCCATCTTTTAAAATCTTGTGCAATAAATTGATGTACCGTCAATTACCACGAGACGAGAATGGTGAAACAATCGAGGCTTTATTGCACAAGATGTTGTGCCTCCTGCAGCTGGAACCAGACTGGGAGCAGCGCAGGAGAGCTTACTCTTATTCACCGCCTGCTGGGAGGAGCCAGCAGACAGGGATTTACCGTAGTACCTTTAATACACAGGCAGTGGCGTAATACATACAATATATCACGAGTGGTGTTTACCACACACAAAAATTTAGATTTGAACTGATGTGCAAGAGTGCCTTTTCCATGGAGGTGGCAAAGAATGCTCGGGAATTTTGTTCAATGCAAGTGACTTCTGCCCCCAGTCAGGAGGCTTCCGCCATGTCAAAGATGGGTAACTCTGGTCACAACAGCGCTGGTAATAACAGGTTAATCACTTGTTAAAAAAACAAAGAACAAAGAAAATTACGATGTGGAGATGCCGGCGTTGGACTGGGGTGAGCACAGTACGAAGTCTTACAACACCAGGTTAAAGTCCAATAGGTTTGTTTCGATGTCACTAGCTTTCGGAGCGCTGCTCCTTCCTCAGGTGAATGAAGAGGTCTGTTCCAGAAACACATATATAGACAAATTCAAAGATGCCAAACAATGCTTGGAATGCGAGCATTAGCAGGTGATTAAATCTTTACAGATCCAGAGATGGGGTAACCCCAGGTTAAAAAGGTGTGAATTGTACCAAGCCAGGACAGTTGGTAGGATTTCGCAGGCCAGATGGTGGGGAATGAATGTAATGCGACATGAATCCCAGGTCCCGGTTGAGGCCGCACTCATGTGTGCGGAACTTGGCTATAAGTTTCTGCTTGGCGATTCTGCGTTGTCGCGGGTCCTGAAGGCCGCCTTGGAGAACGCTTACCCGGAGATCAGAGGCTGAATGCCCTTGACTGCTGAAGTGTTCCCCGACTGGAAGGGAACATTCCTGCCTGGTGATTGTTGCGCGATGTCCGTTCATTCGTTGTCGCAGCGTCATAATGGTCTCGCCAATGTACCACGCTTCGGGACATCCTTTCCTGAAAGAAAATTACAGCACAGGAACAGGCCCTTCGGCCCTCCCAGCCTGCGCCGATCCAGATCCTTTATCTAAACCGGTCTTCTATTTTCCGAGGATCTACTTCCCTCTGTTCCCCGCCCGTTCATATATCGGTCTAGATGCATCTTAAATGATGCTATCGTGCCCGCCTCTACCACCTCCGCTGGCAAAGCGTTCCAGGCACCCACCACCCTCTGCGTAAAAAACTTTCCACGCACAACTCCCTTAAACTTTCCCCCTCTCACTTTGAAATCGTGACCCCTTGTAATTGACACCCCCACCCTTGGAAAAAGCTTGTTGCTATCCACCCTGTCCATACCTCTCATAATTTTGTAGACCTCAATCAGGTCCCCCCTCAACCTCCATCTTTCCAACGAAAACAATCCTAATCTACTCAACCTTTCTTCATAGCTAGCACCCTCCATACCAGGCAACATTCTGGTGAACCTCCTCTGCACCCTCTCTAAAGCATGCACATCCTTCTGGTAATGTGGCGACCAGAACTGCACGCAGTATTCCAAATGTGGCCCAACCAAAGTCCTATACAACTGTAACATGACCTGCCGACTCTTGCACTCAATACCCCGTCCGATGAAGGCAAGCATGCTGTATGCCTTCTTGACCACTCTATCGACCTGCATTGCCACCTTCAGGGTACAATGGGCCTGAACTCCCAGATCTCTCTGTACATCAATTTTCCCCAGGACTCTTCCATTGACCGTATAGTCCGCTCTTGAATTAGATCTTCCAAAATGCATCACCTCGCATTTGCCTGGATTGAACTCCATCTGCCATTTCTCTGCCCAACTCTCCAATCTATCTATATTTTGCTGTATTCTCTGACAGTCCTCCTCGCTATCTGCAACTCCACCAATCGTAGTATCATCTGAAAACCTGCTAATCAGACCACCTATACCTTCATCCAGATCATTTATGTATATCACAAACAACAGTGGTCCGAGCACGGATCCCTGTGGAACACCACTAGTCACCTTTCTCCATTTTGAAACATTCCCTTCCACCACTACTCTCTGTCTCCTGTTGCCCAGCCAGTTCTTTATCCGTCTAGCTAGTACACCCTGAACCCCATACAACTTCACTTTTTCCACCAACCTGCCATGGGAAACTTTATCAAACGCCTTACTGAAGTCCATGTGTATGACATCTACAGCCCTTCCCTCATCAATTAACTTTGTCACTTCCTCAAAGAATTCGATTAGGTTTGTAAGACATGACCTTCCCTGCACAAAACCATGTTGCCTGTTACTGATAAGTCTATTTTCTTCCAAATGTGAATAGATCCTATCCCTCAGTATCTTCTCCAACAGTTTGCCTACCACTGACACCAAGCTCACAGGTCTATAATTCCCTGGATTATCCCTGCTATCCTTCTTAAACAAAGGGACAACATTAGCAATTCTCCAGTCCTCCGGGACCTCACCCGTGCTCAAGGATGTTGCAAAGATATGTGTTAAGGCCCCAGCTATTTTGTCTCTCGCTTCCCTCAGTAACCTGGGATAGATCCCATCCAGACCTGGCGACTTGTCCACCTTAATGCCTTTTAGAATACCCAAAACTTCCCCCTTCCTTATGCCGACTTGACCTAGAGTATTTAAACATCCATCCCTAGCCTCAACATCCGTCATGTCCCTCTCCTTGGTGAATACCGATGCAAAGTACTCATTAAGAATCTCACCCATTTCCCCGGACTTCACGCATAAATTCCATCTTTTGTCTTTGAGTGGGCCAATCCTTTCTCTAGTTACCCTCTTGCTCCTTATATACGAATAAAAGGCTTTGGGATTTTCCTTAACCCTGTTAGCCAAAGATATTTCATGTCCCCTTTTAGCGCTCTTTATTGCGCGTTTGAGATTTGTCCTAATTTCCCGATATTCCTCCAAAGCTTCATCAGTTTTAAGTTGCCTAGATCTTATGTCTGCTTCCTTTTTCATCTTAGCTAGTCTCACAATTCCACCCGTCATCCATGGTTCTCTAATCTTGCCATTTCTATCCCTCATTTTCACAGGGATATGTCTGTCCTGCACTCTAATCAACCTTTCCTTAAAAGACTCCCACATTTCAAATGTGGATTTACCCTTAAACAGCTGCTCCCAATCCACATTCCCAAGCTCCTGCCGAATTTTGTTATACTTGGCCTTTCCCCAATTTAGCACTCTTCCTTTAGGACCACTCTCGTCTTTGTCCATGAGTATTCTAAAACTTACGGAATTGTGATCGCTATTCCCAAAGTAATCACCGACTGAAACTTCAACCACCTGGCCAGGATCATTCCCCAATACCAGTCCAGTAAGGCCCCTTCCAGAGTTGGACTATTTACATACTGCTCTAAAAAACTCTATTGGATGCTCCTTACAAATTCTGCTCCATCTACGCCTCCAACACTACACGAGTCCCATTCAATGTTGGGGAAATTAAAATCTCCCATCACGCCCACCCTATTGCTCTTCCATTTTTCTATAATCGGTCTACATATTTGTACCTCTACTTCACGCTCGCTTTTGGGAGGCCTGTAGTAAAATCCCAACAATGTTATGCACCCTCCCTATTTCTTAGCTCTACCCATATTGCCTCAGTGCTCGAATCCTCCATCGTGCCCTCCTTAATCACAGCTGTGATATCTCTGACCAGCAATGCAACTCCTCCACCCCTTTTACCTCCCTCTCTATCCCTCCTGAAGCATCCATACGCTGGAATATTTAGTTGCCAGTCTTGCCCTTCCCTCAACCAAGTCTCAGTAATACCAACAACATCATATTCCCAGGTACTAATCCAAGCCCTACGTTCATCTGCCTTACCTGCTACACTTCTCGCATTGAAACAAATGCACCTCAGACCACCTGTCCCTTTGCGTTCATCATCTCTTCCCTGTCTACTCTTCTCCTCAGTCACATTAAGTTTATTATCTAGTATCTTACTGGCTTTAGTTGCTGCCTCTTTACTGACCTCTAACTTCCTAATCTGGTTCCCATCCCCCTGCCACATTAGTTTAAAACCTCCCCAACAGTGTTAGCAAAAGCACCCCCTAGGACATTGGTTCCAGTCCTGCCCAGGTGTAGACCATCCGATTTGTAATGGTCCCACCGCCCCCAGAACCGGTTCCAATGTCCAAAAACTCTAAACCCCTCCCTCCTGCACCATCATGCACGCATTCATTCTGACTATTCTTGAATTTCTACTCTGACTGTCTCGTGGCACTGGTAGCAATCCTGAAATTACTACCTTTGAGGTCCTACTTTTTAAACTTATCTCCAAACTCCCTAAATTCTGATTGTAGGACCTCATCCCATTTTTTACCTATATCGTTGGTGCCTATATGCACCACAACAGCTGGCTGTTCACCCTCCCCCTTCAGTATGTCCTGCAGCCGATCTGAGACATCCCTGACCCGTGCACCCGGGAGGCAACATACCATTCGGGAGTCTCATTTTCGACCACAGAAACGCCTGTCTACTCCCCTTACAATTGAATCCCCTATGACTATAGCCCTGCCAGTCTTTTTCCTGCCCTTCTGTGCAGCAGAGCCAGCCATGGTGCCATGAGCCTGGCTACTACCGCCTTCCCCTGGTGAGTCATCTCCCCCAACAGTATCCAAAACGGTATACCTGTTTTGGAGGGAGATGACCGCAGGGGACACCTGCACTGCCTTCCTGCTCTTTCTCTGCCTTTTGGACACCCATTCCCTGACTCCCTCACAAATCCTAATCTGCAGTGTGACCAACTCATTGAACGTGTTATCCACGACCTCCTCAGCGTCGCGGATGCTCCAAAGTGAGTCCATCCGCAGCTCCAGAGCCATCATGCGGTCTAACGGGAGCTGCAGCTGGACACACATCCCACACATGAAGGAGTCAGGGGCATCGGCCGAGTCCCTGAACTCCCACATTGTTATCGCTGTAATGGCTAACACGAGGCATGGGCATGTTGGGACTGAAATGTCAAACGCTTCAATTGCCAAAACAAAGGCCACATTGCAACTGCTAGCTGAGTGAAGGTCATAGAAGTCATAGAACCCCTACAGTGCAGAAGGAGGCCATTCGACCCATTGAGTCTGCACCGACCCTCCGAAAGAGCACCCGAGGCCCACTCCCCGCCCTCGTCACCCCAGTTAAGCCCAGGGCAGCACGATAGCATAGTGGTTAGCACAATTGCTTCACAGCTCCAGGGTCCCAGGTTCGATTCCCGGCTTGGATCACTGTTTGTGCGGAGTCCACATGTTCTCCTCGTGTTTCCTCCGGGTGCTCCGGTTTCCTCCCACAGTCCAAAGGTGTGCAGGTTAGGTGGATTGGCCATGCTAAATTGCCCTTAGTGTCCAAAAAGATTATATGGGGTTACTGGGTTATGGGGATAGGTTGGAAGTGTGTGCTTAAATGGGGTGTTCTTTCCAAGGGCTGGTGCAGACTTGATGTGCGAATTGCCTCCTTCTACATTGTAAATTCTATGATTATGAAAACTATCATAGAAGTTGGGCAAACCTAACTATTGCAGTATCCAAGTCAGACAAAACCAGAAGACAATGTAGGGAATATAACGTCACAATCAATCAGGTAGTGGATGATGAGCAGTATCGATTACCAATCAACCAACATTTAAATGCTGCGTTTGCATGCAAACTATTCATAAAGCTGTATTTGTCCCATGGTTATAAGCACAGCTAAATTGAGTTAGCTTTTCACGATAAAGACACATATTGGATTCTATTCCTACATGAAGTTTCCTTGTGGTGTACTGGACAGATCACCCAGCATCGACCCAAAAGCACCAGAAATGACAATGGCAATCCCAGCCTTATTGACCTTGCAAACTCTTTCTTCCTAACATGTGGGGGCTTGTCTGAAAATTGGAAGAGCTAGCCAACAGACAAAACAAGAAACAGTCTGATATAGTCAGACTCATGGAATTGTACCAGACAGACAATGTCCCAGACACCACCATCGTCAACCCTGGGTATGTCCTGTTGCCCAATAGGACAAACCCACCAGGGGTGGCTGCACAGTGGTATATAGTCGGGAGAGAGTAGCCCTGAGAGTTCTCAACATCAGCTTTGAACCCCACGAGGTCCCGTGGCATTAGGTCAAACATGGGCAAGGACACCTCCTGCTGGTTACCAACCTCTGCCTCCTTCCCTCAGCTAATGAATCAGTACTTCACCATGTTGAAAACCACTTGGAGGAAGCACTGAGGGTTGCAAGGTGCAGAATGTACCCTGGTTGTAGGTATTCAATATCCTCCACCTAGAGTGGCTCCATAGCATCACTACTGACCGGATCCTAAAGCACATAGTTCACAGACTCGGTTCCGAGGCAGGTGATAAATGAACCAACTAGCGAGAAAAATCTACTTGACCTCATCCTCACCAACCTGCCTGACTTAGATGCCTCTGTATATGACAGTATCGGTAGGAGTGACCACCGCAATGTCCTTGTGGAGTTGAAGTCCCACCTTCACATTGAGGATACCCTCCATCGTGTTGTGTGGCACTACCACTGTACTAAACGGGATAGATTTCAAACAAATCTAGCAACTAAAAACTGGGGAACCATACTGTGCTGTGGGCCACCAGCAGCAGAATTGTATTCAACCACAATCTGTAGCCTCATGGTCGGCATATCTCTCACTCCTACCATTACCACCAAGACAGGGAATCAATACTGGTTCAATGAAGCGTGAGGTAGGGCAGCACTAGATATATTTAAAGATGAACTGTCAACCTGGTAGGACTACTTGCATGCCAAACAACATAAGCAGCAAATGATAGATAGAGCTAAGAAATCCCACAGCCAATGATCAGATCTAAGCTCTGCAGTCCTGTAACATCCAGCCATGAATGATGGACAATTAAACAACTCACTGGAGGAGGAAGCTCCACAAATATCCCCATCCTCAATGATGGGGGAGCCCAGCACATCAATACAAAAGACAAGACTGAGGCATTTGGTACAATCTTCAGCAAAAATACTGAGTGGATGATTCATCTCGTCCCTCTCCTGAGGTACCCAGCATCACAAATGCCAGTCTTCAAGAAATGGCTGAAGGCACTGGATACTGCAAAGACAATGGGCTCTGACAATATTCCAGCAATAGTACTGAAGACTTGTGCTCCAGAACTGCCTGCACTCTTAGCCAAGCTGTTTCAATACAACTACAACATTGGCATCTATCCGGAAATGTGGAAAACTGTCCATGAAATGCAGGACATATCCATTCCAGCCCATTACCGCCCCATTAGTCTACTGTTGATCATCAGTAAAGTGAAGGAAAGGGTCACCAACAGCACTGTTAAGGGACACTTGTTTAACAATAACCTGCTCACTGACACGCAGTTTGGGTTCCACCAGGGCACTCAGCTCCTTGGTTCAAACATGGATAAAACAGTTGAACTCAAGGTGAGGTGAGAGTGACTGCCCTTAACATCAAGGCAGCATTTGATAGCGCATGGCATCAAGGAGCCCTCGCAAAATGGGAGTCAATGGAAATCAGGGGGAAAATTCTACTGGTTGCAGTCATATGGCACAAGGGAAAGTGGTTGTGATGTTGGAGGTCAAATCATCCGAGTCCCGGACATCACTGCAGGAGCTCCTCAGGGTAGTGCCCCAGGCCCAATTATCTTCAGCTGCTTCATCAATGATTGTCCTTTCATTATAAGGTCAGAAGTGGGGATGTTAGCTGATGACTGCACAATGTTCAGCACGATTAGCGACTCCTCAGATACTGAAGCTGTTTGTGCCCATATGCAGCAAGACCTGGGCAACATTCAGGCTTGGACTGATAAGTGGTAAGTAACATTCACGCCATACAAGTGCCAGGTAATGACCATCTTCCACAAGCAAGAATCTAACCATGGCCCCTTGACATTCAACGGCATTCTCATTGCTGAATGTCCTACTATCAGCACCCTGGGGGTTACCATTCGCCAAAAACTCAACTGGATCAGCTATATAAATAGTGACTACAAGAGCAGGTCAGAGGCTGGGAATTCTGCAGCGAGTAATTCACTTCTTGACACCACAAAGCCTGTCCCACCATTTCCATGGCAGAAGTCAGGAGCGTGATGGAATACTCTGCAATTGCCTGGATGAGTGCAGCTCCAACAACACTGAAGAAGCTTGACACCATCCAGGACAAAGCAGCCCGCTAGATTGGCACCCCATCCACCGCCTTCAGCAAACATTCACTCCCTCCACAACCATTGCAGAGTAGCAGCAATGTGTACCATCTACAAGATGCACTCCAGAAACTTACCACGGCTCTTTCAACAGTACTTCCACCTCTGGATGTCTAACATCTAGAAGGCAAGGGCAAGCCGACACAGGTGAACACCACCAGCTGAAAGTTCCCCTTCAAGTATGCAGGTGCAGCAGGCGGTAAAGAAGGCAAATAGTATGCTGGCCTTCATTGCGAGAGTATTTGAGTACAGGAGCAGGGATGTCTTGCTGTAATTATACAGGGCCTTGTTGAGGCCACACCTGGAATATTGTGGTGCAGTTGTAGTCTCCTTACCTGAGGAAGGATGTTCTTGCTATAGAGGGAGTGCAGCAAAGGTTTATCAGACTGATTTCTGGGGTGGCGGCACTGACATATGTGGCGAGATTAAATTGGTTACGATTGTATTCACTAGGACCTCACGGTGGCACAGTGGTTAGCACTGCCGCCTCACGACGCCGGGGGCCAGGGTTCGTTCCCGGACCTGGATCACAGTCCGTGTGGAGTTTGCACATTCTCCCCATGTCTGCATGGGTCTCACACCAGTGGGCCAGGAGGATGTGCAGGGTGGGTGGATTGGCCACGCTGGATTGCCCCTTAATTGGGAAAAAAAGAATTGGGCACTAAATTTATTTTAAAAAGGATTGTATTCACTGGAGTTCAGAAGAATGAGGGGGAATCTCACAGAAACCTATAAAATTCTAATAGGACTAGACAGGGTAGGTGCAGGAAGGATGTTCCCGATGGTGGGTGTGTCCAGAACCAGGCAGGGGTCACAGTCTGAGGATTTAGGATCGAGATGAGGAGAAATTTCTTCACCCAGAGAATTTGTTACCACAGGAAATAGTTGAGGCCAAAACATTGTATGTTTTCAAGAAGCAGTTTGAGATAGCACTGAGGGCGAAGGGGATCAAAGGATAGGGGGAAAAAGCTGGATTAAGCTATTGAGTTGGCTGATCAGCCATGATCATAATGAATGGCGGAGCAGACACAAAGGAGGGGGAGTCCCATTTTGGGCACGTTTAACGGGTTGTTCCTCGGCACCTGCAGCACCGACAGCGACCCCACTATCAAACAGGACTCTCTTCTTTTTTATTGGTGTTGCGAGAACGCCCCGCCGAGGCCGCACTTACCTTCATTTCCTGAGTCGGGCATGGCGAGGCCGTTCAAATGGACCCCAAGTGTGGGATTGACTGTTGAGAAACTCCCCAGACCCCCAAACAATGGCTAAGTGTGGGTGAATACAGGTCTGAACCTCACCCAAAAAGCCAGCAGGAAACACCCCGCCAAACCCACCCAAAATAACACTCAGTTACTTTTTGTGAGAATTGCGCCCATTGTCTCTGTTCAGACATTACAAACGGAAGTCACCAAATTTTCCACCATCTAATTTGAGAGGGCACAGAGTCTATTATTCCATGTTGCATTCTTTTTTTTAAAAAAAGTAGTCTGCTGCCCAATTATCTCGACGGTCAGGCATGACCGTCACAAGATACAAATTACGATCTAAAGCTAGCAAGTGGCGCTGCAAGCTATGGTATTGGAGCAGTGATCAGTCACATCATGCATGATGATCAAGAGACGTCCAGACAGCATTCACATTGCATATCCTGACCAAGAGCGAACAAAACAACTTGCAAATACGGAAGCACTTGGAATCAGCTTCAGAATCAAAAAGTTACAATCAAAAGAAGAAATAATTATTAAGAGGCGGTTTGGCACACATTTCCACCCAGTGTTTTGGCTGTAGTTGCTGCTTGTGAATCCAACCCAACATGCTCCCCTTCTCCTTCAACCCTGTAACCCCGCACACAGTAAAAAGAAGAAAAAAGCAGAATTCATCTATCCTCCAAATTGAAATCACTGAGTAGAGTGCCTTGAGTGACAAACTTGTCAATACACACTAATCCAAAGGCCTTTGGTAATTACTTTGCACAGGGCAAAATACAGACAGTTCTACCTTCCTATATTATACTCATTTGATATTACAGAACTTGAGTATTGCTGAAAAAAAAGAGATAAGCTGACAAAGCTTTTCAACTTGGACTCAGCAGGACAGACGCAACACCTACCACATTACAAACAGAACAATAATGTGTACTGCATGAAAAACGGGTGCTGATTGATTGACACATGGACTCCGAGTGGTTACAGTGTTACCATGGAGAACTTACCAGGGAACAGTTATTGATCGCCAAGCTTTTGTTTAAATTCAAAAAAGGCAAGTCTAGTCTGGCTGGTCGAGGCTTGCCATGGGGAATGCACCAGGGAAATGCTGCCCCACCCCCAAGTCTTTATTTAATTTAGAAAGCTGCAATGCTTGGACATGTTATTTCTGTTTGCAGAGGACAGGGCCTGTGTATGAATAAATGTAGCTTCTAGCAAGCACAAATGATGGCAGCATAATTGATAATCTTAAATGGATTGTTAGTGCATGTTCTTAGCACTCTAGGGATTGTTCAGTAAGTGCTGTCCAATTGCAGAAACACATCTAATGTTGAACACTATGTTTTGAGTTTTGCAAGCACAGGCTGGTTGGACATGGTCAGTACTCTGTTGAGAACATCTGAAGGGATACAATTGTCAGTCATTGGGTCATACGGCCTACATATCTGCCATCACACTGGCACTGAAATTCATATGCCACATTACTCATTTGTGTGGTAGAACATAGAACATTACAGTGCAGTACAGGCCCTTCGGCCCTTGATGTTGCGCCGACCTGTGAAACCACTCTAAAGCCCATCTGCACTATTCCCTTATCGTCCATATGTCTATCCAATGACCATTTGAATGCCCTTAGTGTTGACGAGTCCACTACTGTTGCAGGCAGGGCATTCCACACCCTTACGACTCTCTGAGTAAAGAACCTACCTCTGACATCTGTCCTATATCTATCACCCCTCAATTTAAAGCTATGTCCCCTCGTGCTAGACACCACCATCCGAGGAAAAAGGCACTCACTGTCCACCCTATCCAATCCTCTGATCATCTTGTATGCCTCAATTAAGTCACCTCTTAACCTTCTTCTCTCTAACAAAAACAGCCTCAAGTCCCTCAGCCTTTCCTCATAAGATCTTCCCTCCATCCAAGGCAACATTCTGGTTAATCTCCTCTGCACCCTTTCCAATGCTTCCACATCCTTCCTGTAATGCGGCGACCAGAACTGCACGCAATACTCCAAATGCGGGCGCACCAGAGTTTTGTACAGCTGCAACATGACCTCATGGCTCCGAAACTCAATCCCTCTACCAATAAAAGCTAACACACCATACGCCTTCTTAACAACCCTCTCAACCTGGGTGGCAACTTTCAGGGATCTATGTACATGGACACCGAGATCTCTCTGCTCATCCACACTGCCAAGAATCTTACCATTAGCCCAGTACTCTGTCTTCCTGTTATTCATTCCAAAATGAATCACCTCACACTTTTCTGCATTAAACTCCATTTGCCACCTCTCAGCCCAGCGCGGCAGCTTATCTAGGTCCCTCTGTAACTTGTAACATCCTTCCGCACTGTCCACAACGCCACCGACTTTAGTGTCATCTGCAAATTTACTCACCCATCCTTCTACGCCCTCCTCCAGGTCATTTACAAAAATGACAAACAGCAGTGGCCCCAAAACAGATCCTTGTGGTACACCACTAGTAACTGGACTCCAGTCTGAACATTTCCCATCAACCACCACCCTTTGTCTTCTTCCAGCTAGCCAATTTCTGATCCAAACTGCTAAATCACCCTGAATCCCATGCCTCTGTATTTTCTGCAGTAGCCTACCGTGGGGAACCTTATCAAACACTTTACTGAAATCATATACACCACATCAATTGCTTTACCCTCATCCACCTGTTTGGTCACCTTCTCAAAGAACTCAATAAGGTTTGTGAGGCACGACCTACCCTTCACAAAACCGTGTTGACTATCTCTAATCAAATTATTCCTTTCCAGATGATTATACATCCTATCTCTTAAAAAACTTTCTAAGATTTTGCCCACAACAGGAGTAAGGCTCACTGGTCTATAGTTACCGGGGTTGTCTCTACTCCCCTTCTTGAACAAGGGGACAACATTTGAAATCCTCCAGTCTTCTGGCACTATTCCTGTAGACAAAGATGACTTAAAGATCAAAGCCAAAGGCTCAGCAATCTCCTCCCTAGCACCGCAGAGAATCCTAGGATAAATCTCATCCGGCCCAGGGGACTTTTTTCACACTTTCCAGAATTGCTAACACCTCCTCCTTATGAACCTCAAGCCCTTCTAGTCTAGTAGCCTGAATCTCAGTATTCTCCTCGACAACATTGTCTTTTTCTTGTGTGAATACTGACGAAATATATTCATTTAGCACCTCTCCTATCTCCTCGGACTCCACGCACAACTTCCCACTACTGTCCTTGACTGGCCCTACTCTTACCCCAGTCATTCTTTTATTCCTGACTTATCTATAGAAAGCTTTAGGGTTATCCTTGATCCTACCTGCCAAAGACTTCTCATGTCCACTCCTGGCTCTTCTTAGCTCTCTCTTTAGGTCCTTCCTAGCTAACTTGTAACTCTCGAGCGCCCTAACTGAACCTTCATGTCTCATCTTTACATAAGCCTCCTTTCTTCCTCTTGACAAGTGTTTCGACTGCTTTAGTAAACCACGGTTCCCTTGCTCGACCACTTCCTCCCTGCCTGACAGGTACTTACTTATCAAGGACACGCAGTAGCTGTTCCTTGTACAAGCTCCACATTTCCATTGTGCCCATCCCCTGTAGTTTTCCTCTCCATCCGATGCATCCTAAGTCTCGCCTCATCGCATCATAATTGCCTATCCCCCAGATATAACTCTTGCCCTGCGGTATATGTCTATCCCTTTCCATCACTAAAGTAAACGTAATCGAATTGTGGTCACTATCACCAAAGTGTTCACCTACCTCCAAATCTATCACCTGTCCTGGTTCATTACCCAGTACCAAATCCAATATAGCCTCGCCTCTCGTTGGCTTACCCTCGGCAAACCCTCCTGAACACATTGGACAAAAACGGATCCATCTAAAGTACTCGAACTATAGCGTTTCCAGTCAATGTTTGGAAAGTTAAAGTCTCCCATAACAACTACCCTGTTGCTTTCGCTCCTATCCAGAATCATCTTTGCAAGCCTTTCCTCTACATCTCTGGAACTTTTCAGAGGCCTATAGAAAACCGTGCGGGCAGCACGGTAGCATTGTGGATCGCACAATTGCTTCACAGCTCCAGGGTCCCAGGTTCGATTCCGGCTTGGGTCACTGACTGTGCGGAGCCTGCACATCCTCCCCGTGTGTGCGTGGGTTTCCTCCGGGTGCTTCGGTTTCCTCCCACAGTCCAAAGGTGTGCAAGTTAGGTGGATTGGCCATGATAAATTGCCCTTAGTGTCCAAAATTGCCCTTAGTGTTGGGTGGGGTTACGGGGATAGGGTGGAGGTGTTGACCTTGGGAGGGTGCTCTTTCCAAGAGCCGGTGCAGACTCGATGGGCCGAATGGCCTCCTTCTGCACTGTAAATTCTATGGTAAATTCTATGAAAACCCATAACAGGGTGACCTCTCCTTTCCTGTTTCTAACCTCTGCCCATACTACCTCAGTAGACGAGTCCTCATCAAACGTCCTTTCTGCCACCGTATCTCTGTCCTTGACTACCAATGCCACCCCTCCCCCTCTTTTACCACCTTCCCTGAGCTTACTGAAATATCTAAACCCCGGCACCTGCAACAACCATTCCTGTCCCTGCTCTATCCATGTCTCCGAAATGGCCACAACATCGAAGTCCCAGGTACCAACCCATGCCGCAAGTTCACCCACCTTATTCCGGCTGCTCCTGGCGTTGAAGAAGACGCACTTTAAACCACCTTCCTGCCTGCCGGTACACTCCTGCAGCTTTGAAACCTTACTCATGACCTCATCTACTCTCAACCTCCTGTATACTGGAGCTACAATTCAGGTCCCCAAGCCCCTGCTGAACTAGTTTAAACTCTCCCGAAGAGCATTAGCAAATTTCCCCCCCAGGATATTGGTACCCCTCTGGTCCAGGTGTAGACCATCCCATTTGTAGAGGTCTCACCGACCCCAGAATGAGCCCCAATTATCCAGAAATCTGAAACCCTCCCTCCTGCACCATCCCTGCAGCCACATGTTCAACTCCTCTCTCTCCCTATTCCTTGTCTCGCTAGCACGTGGCACGGGTAACAACCCAGAGATAATAACTCTGTTTGTCCTAGATCTAAGTTTCCACCCTAGCTCCCTGAATTCCTGCCTTATATCCCTATCCCTTTTCCTACCCACGTTGTTGGTACCTATGTGGACCACAACTTGGGGCTGCTCCCCCTCCACCTTAAGGATCCCGAAAACACGATCTGAGACATCATGCACCCTGGCACCTGGGTGGCAACACACCAACCGCAAGTCTCTCTCGTTCCCACAGAATCTCCTATCTATCCCCCTATCTGGTAGGCAGTATGTTTCTTGGCTTGATGGCAGCATCCTGTTAATGGTAAATACCACTGAGCAACAGGTGAAACTGGCCATCTCTTACTGACGCTATGCAGTAGCAACACAAGTTGCCACTCAGTTGAAGGACAACTAAGGATCAGCAATAAAATGTTGGCCTTGTCAACTCACTTCCCATGAAAGAATAAAAAGATGCATAATTTTGAAATCAGAACTCTGGCCATCAACCTGAAACAAATAAATGTGTGTTCCTTTCCATGGGTGCTGCCTGATTTGTTGCTATTTCCAGCATTTTCTGATTTTATTTGAAATGATGTGTTCAGTAAATCACATTATATGCAATTGTGGCATTTGCAGATGTATTACAAGGTTGCCATATAACCACTTGTTAGTCTGCTAATACAACTTGGTAACAATAATTTGGCCAGATTGCCTTTTTTTTGAAAAATAAACTGTGTTGGTTGAAAATTCAAAATTAATGAGGAGCTAAAGGTCAATAGTTCATAATATGGCTTTCACGAAAAAAATAGTATGATTGTTAATCCTACACAAAGAATGCGTGGAACATTTCATGTGTAGCATCCAGAAAATAGCAAATAGTAACGGCATGGCTGACCAAAACATTTAAACAACTAATTTTTTTGTTGGTCTGCTGCAAGGGAACAGAAAATTCAGAATTCTATGAGGCTAACATGACAGAATTAGGTTTACTGGTATTGACTATGCAATGAACTGACTAATGACACTGAGGCTTTTAAATAAGAAGTCAATTTCAAGAATATTTTCACACTATGTACCGTACAGGGCATCCAATCTATGGCCTCTGGGCCAAATATAGGTTACATGAGGAAGCTTTGTGCTTCCCTAACCCATACACACAGCTACTTACATTGCCAGGGTCTGTTCCCTGGTGTGCCTGGCAGCATCTTGCTGTCACTCAATTTCCTTCACCACCCGTTGGCCATTACATCATTCCTGATGGGCTTGTTTAGGAGTCCAAATTAAAAGAAAATTAAATTAGCATTGGGATCTTAACAGTTCAAGTCTCTTCCTGATGCACGGGTGCTTGCTTTTTCCTCACCTGGTGCCCCCAATTTGCACTTGAATGTAAAATGGAAGCTTACAGGGTGGTACGGTGGTGCAGTGGTTAGCACTGCTGCCTCACGGCTCCGAGGACCTGGGTTCGAACCCGGCCCTGGGTCACTGTCTGTGTGGAGTTTGCACATTCTCCCAGTGTCTGCATAGGTCCCATCACCACAATCCAAAGATGTGCAGGTTAGGTGGATTGGCCACACTAAATTGCCCCTTAATTAAGAAAATAAAATTGGAGCTAAAATATGGCCCATTAGGTTCCATTGCATGCACCTGAGCATCACTTACAGAGAAAACGTTGGGACAATGATGCACTCTGCTCGCTCAGCCTCTGGTAAATTGCATACTCGTATTTTCAAGCATCATGGCATCAGGTCCAACACTAAACTCAAAAATCCATCATGCTGTGGCTCGCCCAACTCTTCTCTACGGTGCTGAAGCTTGGACAAGTTATTGATGGCATATCAAGGCCCCAGAACAACATCAGCATTGTCTTTGAAGGATCGTGTAAATCAAGCGGGAGGGCAAGCAAACAAGAATGAGCATCCTCCAAGACACAGACTTTTGAAGCATAGAGGCCGTGATAATCTCACATCAGCTGAGATAGATGGGACATGTTGTCAGAATGCACAACTCAAGACTGCCAAAGAGATTTGCTACTCAGAGCTGGGCCAGGGAGCTCGTTCACATGGGGGCCAAAGGAAACATGGCAAGGTGGATACAGAACTGGCTAGGCCATAGAAGGCAGAGAGTAGCAATGGAGGGATGCTTTTCTAATTGGAGGGCTGTGACCAGTGGTGTTCCACAGGGATCAGTGCTGGGACCTTTGCTCTTTGTAGTATATATAAATGATTTGGAGGAAAATGTAACTGGTCTGATTAGTAAGTTTGCAGACGACACAAAGGTTGGTGGAATTGCGGATAGCGATGAGGACTGTCGGAGGATACAGCAGGATTTAGATTGTCTGGAGACTTGGGCGGAGAGATGGCAGATGGAGTTTAATCCGGACAAATGTGAGGTAATGCATTTTGGAAGGTCTAATGCAGGTAGGGAATATACAGTGAATGGTAGAACCCTCAAGAGTATTGAAAGTCAAAGAGATCTAGAAGTACAGGTCCACAGGTCATTGAAAGGGGCAACACAGGTGGAGAAGGTAGTCAAGAAGGCATACGGCATGCTTGCCTTCATTGGCCGGGGCATTGAGTATAAGAATTGGCAAGTCATGTTGCAGCTGTATAGAACCTTAGTTAGGCCACACTTGGAGTATAGTGTTCAATTCTGGTCGTCACACTACCAGAAGGATGTGGAGGCTTTAGAGAGGGTGCAGAAGAGATTTACCAGAATGTTGCCTGGTATGGAGGGCATTAGCTATGAGGAGCGATTGAATAAACTCGGTTTGTTCTCACTGGAACGAAGGAGGTTGAGGGGAGACCTGATAGAGGTATACAAAATTATATGGGGCATAAACAGAGTGGATAGTCAGAGGCTTTTCCCCAGGGTAGAGGGGTCAATTACTAGGGGGCATAGGTTTAAGGTGAGAGGGGCAAGGTTTAGAGTAGATGTACGAGGCAAGTTTTTTACGCAGAGGGTAGTGGGTGCCTGGAACTCGCTACCGGAGGAGGTAGTGGAAGCAGGGACGACAGGGACATTTAAGGGGCATCTTGACAAATATATGAATAGGATGGGAATAGAAGGATACGGACCCAGGAAGTGTAGAAGATTGTAGTTTAGTCGGGCAGAATGGTCGGCACGGGCTTGGAGGGCCGAAGGGCCTGTTCCTGTGCTGTACATTTCTTTGTTCTTTGTTCTATATCAATGACTATCTCAAATCCTCCAGGAAGGTCTGCTTTATTAGCATCAAAACATGGGACACATACATAGTACATAGAACATGCAGTGCAGAAAGAGGCCATTTGGCACGAGTCTGCATCGACCCACGTAAGCCCTCACTTCCACCCTATCCCCGTAACCCAATAACCCCTCCTAACCTTTTTGGTCACTAAGGGCAATTTATCATGGCCAATCCACCTAACCTGCACGTCTTTGGACTGCGGGATGAAACCGGAGCACCTGGAGGAAACCCACGTAGACATGGGGAGAACGTGCAGACTCCGCACAGACAGTGACCCAGCGGGGAATCGAACCTGGCACCGTGAAGCCACAGTGCTATCCCCTTGTGCTACCGTGCTGCCCCTCTGGGTAATCAAGGCCACAATGGCAACTTCACCGCCAAAACTGGTGTCAATATCCACTGAGAGAGAATAGTGAGTGAAATGGAAAGAGAAGACATCAATCTGCCACCAGCTCCACCATCCGACAACCAATGTCCTCACTGTGGGAGAGGCTGTAAGGATGGTGTCATGATATTTAGATCAGCATATCATAGTGCAATCACACAAACACTGATGGACATGCAGTAGGACCAACCAACACACACACAACATCGCAGCCAATCACCAGTGAGAGCCCACGCACTATAAAAACAGGGGACACTACAGTTCCCGCTCATTCCAGCAGCAGCCAGCTCAGAGCACCGAGCTCAGAGCCTGCCACTCAGACATTCACCATGTGCTGAGTGCCTCACCCAGATAGTGATAGGACAGGGTCCACAGATTAGCTGGTAATGCACGTACCCAAGTTAGCAGTGTGCTGTTACAGTTGAGTAGTTAATAAAATTGAGTTACACCAACTCCAGCCGTGTTGGATCATTTGTACATCAGAACACCCAACACGATAGATGGGCAGCACAGTAGCACAATGGTTAGCACAGTTGCTTCACAACGCCAGGGTCCCAGGTTCAATTCCCGGCTTGGGTCACTGTCAGTGCAGAGTCTGGACGTTCTCTCCGTGTCTGCGTGGGTTTCTTCTGGGTGCTCTGGTTTCATCCCACAAGTCCCGAAAGACGTGCTGTTAGCTAATTTAGACATTCTGAATTTTCCCTCAGTGTACCCGAATGGGCGCCAGAAAGTGGCAAATAGGGGCTTTCCACAGTAACTTCATTGCAGTGTTAATGTAAGCCTACTTGTGACAATAAAGATTATTATAAACCATCAACAAACCCACCGCTAACACTGTCATCTCACTGAAACTCAGTCATCCACAAGGATGAATCATCCTGGACGAGACAGCTTGCTGGTGTTGCTGGTGATGATAAAGAAATATATTCCACTTATACAGCAGCAAATAAAGAAACACTATTACACTGCGTGGACGCTATGCTCTTTATAAAAGCTGCAGGATGCTCTGTGTAGCTTGTTTTTTTTCTTAAAATCACTCTCCCTGTTTACAAAGAAAACAGAGAAGCAAAAGGTGAGTCACATCTCTTTCCAACAGCAAAATAAGGGTAATTATCATGTCATTTTGGGCTATATATACAATAATGAATACTTACACCTAGAACCATGCAAGGAGCTAAAGCAAGACAAAGGACTCTGATGCTATGTGACCAACCCTGCAGTCTTCAACCTGTTAATTTACATAACAGATATGTTTCCTGTTGCTTTGCATTAGGAGTTCCGGAGTGTGATTGAGGCCCATTTTGGGCAGTTTCCAATGTGAAATACTGCATGCTGTGACATCTACAAGGTAGTTTAACCTCTTTCCTGACATTTAGACTGCAGCATTAGCAGTGAATTATTCAGTGGATTATAGAAATCCTATAAAGAGCACATTCACTGTGTTACTCACACCTCATTAAGTACCATATGGAAAGAAGTTCCCATTGCACATAACCATACTTTAAGCCAATTACAGAAATACCTTCCACTGGCACATAATTGAAATCACCATGTAAACAGAATTTTAATTTTGTCATTCATTCTAAAGATGTAGGGACCAATGTTGTTGGCAAAGCCAGTAGTTAGTACCCATCTTTAGATGTCCTGAGGTCTGAATGGCTTCCTAGTATCTTCAGGGGTCACTTCATTATCAGGATGCCCACTTCCACCCGTACTCATCCAGGCCTGACGATGCTGTTTTAACTCAAGACTTGACTATTCCAATGCTCTCTTGGTCAGCCTCCCAGCTTGCACTCTCCATAAACTTTAGCTCATCCATATCCTAATTTGCACCATGCCCTGTTCCTCTATCACTGCTGTGCTCACTGACCTCCACTGGCTCCTGCTCCCACAATGCCTCCATTTTAAAACCACTCCCCATCATTGCCAAGCCCGTGCCTCTCCTCTGTTAACTCCTCCATGACCCGACAACCCTCAGATATCTCATCAGGTCTCTAACACATCCTTAATTTTAATCGCTCCATCATCGACAACCATGAATTTGGCTCCCGCGGTCCCGAGCTCTCGAATTCCGTCCTGAAACTTCTCCTATATACTTCTTAAAACATGCACTTATAATATCTCCTTATGTGGCTTGGTCAGATGTCAAGTTTTATCTGACAATGGTCTGTAAATGTAAGTTGTTATCGTTGTCCGTCAATATCATTTATATAGGGTTGGAGTCACAAATATTCTCAATTGGCTAAGGACAGAAGGTTTTCTTTCTTAACGAATTAGTGAACCAGCTAGATTTTTGTGACAATCCAACAGATTTACTGACAACAGACTTTTTATTTTAATCCAAATTAAAGTACTCAAATTACCACCTCCAGATGCTATTGTGTGTAAGGCAGTGTTTTTCAAACATTTTTCTTTTCCTGAGACCCACTTTTTTCAACTGGCCGACGTTCGGGATCTGCACCAGCCGACCTTAAGGATTCCACATCATCCGAGTCTAGGCCGTCTCTCACAACGGTCCTCATTTGATCTCATTAACAATGCCACCCCCCAATTTTCTCCTTCCCTCCTGTCCCTCCAATAGGCCAAATATCCCTGAATATTAAGTTCCCAGTTTTGATCTCCTTGTAACCGACATGGTGGCACAGTGGTATGGAATAATAATCTTTATTGTCACAAGGAGGCTTACATTAACACTGCAATTAAGTTACTGTGAAAAGCCCTAGTCGCCACATTCCGGCAGGTGGGTGGATTGGCTATGCTAAATTGCCCCGAAATGTCCAAAGGTGTGTGGGGTTACGGGGTTGGGTCCTTGGTAGGGTGCTCTTTTTTAAGCGTCGGTGCAAACTCGATGGGCTGAATGGCCTCCTTTTGCATTGTAGGGATTCTATGTTTCTCCGTATTAGCTATGGGATCATATCAATTTACCTTGATTTGCGCTGTCAGTTCGCCTATCTTATTCCAAATGCTTCGTGCATTAAGATACAAAGCCTTTAGGCTTGCCTTTTTCCATTTTCATTCATCCTAACCTTTCTTTGCTCTGTGACCCTATTTACCTCTCACCCTTGATTACCCTGTCTATCGTTTAGCATTTTACTGTTCTTTCATTTATTACTGTCCTTCTTTCTTTTTCCCTGGTCACCCTGCTTAGGTTCCCATCCCCTGCCATTTGTCATGAAGAACGCTGATATTATTTGTGAGGGTGTCCCAACTTGAAACTCCGGTTAGTGGAGGTGTATAGTTTTAATTTGTTTTAGTGTGAGGAGACAAGTACAACCCCAGTGAGAATAAGTAGCCCAGTTGTGTGTAACAATTATTAAAGACTATTTATTAAAGTAAATTTAAAAAAAAATAGACACAAACAGGCTGACTCTACTCTCATGCAATTAAGATGTATGAATTGCTAAGCACACACACATTTATATAGAATGAACCCCTGTTACACAATACATCTATAATACCGGTGCTCTGTAAGATTTTCCCTGTTCCCCAAACACCAAAATTGCATAACCAGCTATAGCTATCACATAATATCGGGATGAAACTCAAATCTGGGAACCGTCTTTTTCCTGGTCCAGCGAAAATATTTTAAAATTGCTATTACAAAGGTTTTCTGTACTGCCTTAGCTCTAAGACTTTGGAGCTTGTTTGCTGTAAACTTGGCCTTCACGCTTACTGGCTGGAAGCTGGCCTGGCTGCTTTCTGAGACTGCTGGATGGTAACTGCTTCTCCTGGCTTCTCAGAGTCTGGGCAATTACACCTTTGTAGTTCTTTGATTATGCCGTCTGTGTATTTGGCCGTCTGCCCCCATCAACTTCCTTGACTATACATTAACATATGTATATCCCAGGAACCTTCCCAATCATTGCTGATCTGTTTCTATTCCATTCTAAAATTGTTACCGGGAGAGACGCATATCAATTGAGGCCCTTGGAATACTGCCTATTGCTGTCTCCAGGCAGATTCAATGCACATTCTAGTTTAAAGGATGGTGGAACTCTCTCCCACAAACAACTGTTAAGGGGGGGCAATTTAGTATGGCCAATCCACCTAACCTGTACATCTTTGGACTGTGGGAGTAGATGAAGTTAAAATACAGACCAGTCATGTTCTCATTAAATGGCAGAATAGACATGAGGAAGAATAGTTTACTTCTGTTCCTGCATTCCAATCTTCCGAATCCTGGACTGAACAGGTTTTCAAATTCTCACCCAGTCTGTACATGTTGCGTATTAAAGTTAATTCCTCCGCCCAATCTTCATAAAGAAAAATAAAACCTGGAGGGAATGGATAGGAGGTGCTGTCCTTTTGTTGAGACCACTATTCTCTCACGGTTAACAATCTCTGGTCCAGAACTAGAATTCTACACACAACTCAACTCCCAGTGAATACTGCAGAGTTAAAAATATATTTTCCGAGATGCAATTCCTGGATAAATATCTACCCGTGCTCAGGGTGATAAGCGCACTGCTCTTGTGTCTTCAGCACAGTGCCATGGGATCACTTACGACAGAAGGAGAGGGTGCATAGGCCTTGGTTTAACATCTCTTTTGAAGGATGGCACCTCCAGTAGTGCAGCACTCCCTCGATACTGTGCAGGAGTGCCAGCCTGGTTTGTTACACAAAAATTATGGAGGGGGATTTGAAGGTGCACCCTTGTGTTTCAAAGGCGAGCGAGGCCAAGTCAGCCCCAGTGAAAGTGTTTTTAAAATCACCCAATCCACAGCTACATGACTGGGGCAATTATGTGGTCGTCCCTTGGCAGGCCCCATGACAGCTGGAGCCACAAGGCATCACAGCCAGATTTGTGACTGGATTCAAACCCAAAACCCTGCCACAATGACTTTTCAAATAAAGCTGTCAGCTGCATGAAAACCCAGCAGTTAAACTTACTGCTTGGCCAAGAGGAAAGCGATGGACGCATTTACGAAATGAAATCCTTCAACAAAATAACAACATCCAATTCAGGGCAGCAATGTGATTAAAACATGTTTCTTTGCTGCATTGATCGCATTCTTTCAGTCGAGCGCTGACTTATTTGTTTTTCGACTGAAATCTTGAAAATGACTAAAACTTTACCTTAAATTCTCTCTTCAGGTCTGAGCAGGAGAGCAGCGCACTCCTATGACATGAAAATCTTGTGATTTTACACAAGAAAGATTCGGAGATCTGGCACCAAGACCAGACACACAATCACTGCAACCCTTAACTCTACGATCTTTCTGACACCCGCCTGCGGGGCACAACCCGCACTCACTGATGCATGGCAAATCATTTTCCCTGGATTACTAGTTCAGTGACATAATTATTGCATTATTGTATCCACAAGTAGAAAATAATGATAAAAATGTTGCATACAAGTGGATTTTAGTGCAATATATGGGGCACTGGGCATTAAAGAATGCGGTCAAAAATTTAGTTGTCATGTATTTGCATTTTCTAATTGTTTTTAAAAATGTATTTATTCACGGATGTGGAAGTCACTTGCTCGGCCAGGATTTATTGTCCATCCCTAATTGACCTAGAGTAGGTAGGTGGTGGTGAGCTGCCTTCTTGGACCACTGCAGTCCATGTGGTGTAGGTTAACCCACGGTGCTGTTAGGGAGGGAGCTCCAGGATTTTGACCCAGCGACAGTGAAAGATCAGTGATGTAGTTCCAAGTCAGGATGCTATGTAGCTTTGAGGGGAACTTGCAAGCTGGGTGTTCTGACAGGAATTTGCAGGTTTGGAAGGTGCGGTGGAAGGAGCCTTGATGAGTTTCCATAGTTCATCATGTGGATGGCACACACTGCTGTCACTGTGTGAGCATGATACTAGGAGTGAATGTTTAAGTGCTGGATATGCCAATCAAGCGAGTTGCTGTGTCCTGGGAGGTGTCAAACTTCTTGAGTGTTTGTTGGAGCTGCACAGATCCAGGCGAGTGGAGAGTATTCCATCACACTCCTAACTTGTGCCTTGTCGATGGTGCATAGGCTTTGGGGATTCAGAAGCCGCTGAATTAATTGCCGCTGAATTCCCAGGCTCTGACCTGATCTTGTAATCACAGTACATAAGTCTATGTTTCTGGTCAATGGTAACCCCCAGGATATTATTATTGGGAATCCAGCAATGGTAATGCTATTGAATGTCAAGGAAAGATGGTTAGAGTCTTTCCTGTTGGAGATGGCCATTGCCTGACACTTTTATGCATGAATGTTATTTGCCACTTGCTAACCGAAGCCAGGATATTGTCCATTTGCATTTAGACATGGACTGCTTCATTATCTAAGGAGTCACAAATTGCACTTTGCAATCATCGGCAAACAACCCCACTTCTGAATTTTATGATGGACCGAAGATCGTTGATGAAGCAGCTGAAGATGGTTGGGCCTAGGACACGACCCTGAGGAACTCCTGGAACTGAGATGAATGTCCTCCAACCATCACAACTATTATAACCCACACAAGACTATGGGATTAGAGCAATTAGTCTTCCAGTAAGCCTTGTTGAGTACAAGCTCCCCCGCTGAGGAGCAGGGAGCCCATGGGCAGACTTTGAGATATAAAGGTCTGCCAGACTTGTAACCAACACCTGAGGCTGGGATCTGAAGAGTATTGTACATTTTATTATTTTCTAATAAAACTTGTTTCTCTTTATCCATTCGCCTCGGACTCATCTATGATCACTAAAACAACCATCTTCCTTTGTGCAAGGTATAACTCCAACCAAGTGACTCCTTGATGCCAAACTTATTCAAACGCTGCCTTGATGTCAAGGTTTTCAGTCTCACCTTACCTAATTAATTCGAGTTTCTCATTTTGCACAAATATTTGAACATGTCAACTCTATTCCCAATAAACTGACTATCTCGGCCAATTGTGCACAATATATTTATTTAAAAAAAATTAATATAAGAGAACCCAAATCCCAATAATGCAGTTGCTAACATGTTTCTAGCACAATGCAGCCCTGGTTGGATCAGTACCTTTTCAGCAATACATGCCCCAGTGGCACACTGAACTGATCTTACCTATGATCATGCCAGTTCATATAAATATTTTTGTGCCGCTGTTTGTGAACAATACAATATCTTGTGAACAGCACAGGACCCGGGCTGCAGTGTTGGATAGAAGTGGACAGGACTCTGGGCTGCTGTGTTGGGTGTGAGCAGCACAAGACTCAGGGCTGCAGTGTTGGGTGTGAACAGCACAGGGCCCAGGACTGCAGTGTTGGGTGTGAACAGCACAGGACCCGGGGCTGCAGTGTTGGGTGTGAACAACACAGGGCTTGGGGCTGCAGTGTGGAGTGTGAACAGCACAGAGCCCGGGACTGCAGTGTAGGTGTGAACAGGACAGGACTCAGGACTGCAGTGTTGAGTGTGTCAGGTGGATGTACCTTTAAGAAATGGGTGTTTATCATATAGCTGTAGTGATGTCAGTGTGTGGGTGGAGCTGGGCTGTCTGTCGTTCACTTTCGTTTTTGAGCTGGCAGATGCAGTGTGTTTTTGGTTTCGTTTTCAGAGGTTGATAGCTGCATTCAAAGCAAGCAGCTGCATAATGATCTTTCTCTCGACAAGCTAAGGAATGTCTCCAGATCATTGATGATTTCAAAGTAATACCTGTTTCTGTAGAGCATTTAAACCTGCTGTCTTTATTTTAAAAAGGATTTAACTTATGGATATTGTTTGGGAAGTTATTACGGGTTACCTATAGAATATTGTATTTGGGAAAGTATCAGTGTTTGCAGTTGATACAATGTTTACTGTGTGTTTATAAAATGTTAACTGGATTCATAGAATAAACATAGTTTTGTTTTAAAAACATACTTTAGCTCTCTGTTGCACCACACCTGTAAAGTGGGCCCCTGTGCTCCCCATAACCAAAATCTATTTAAAGTTGTGGGTCAGATGAATTCCATGATATACTTTGGGGTTCTCTAAACCCTGGCCCATAATAAATTGGGGGCTCGTCCGGGATAAAAGTCTATCTTTCGTGATTGAGTTGGTTTAGTGAACTTAAACACAGTGGGGGGTGAGCATATTTGTGTTTGCTTTTCAGGTGTGATATTGTGGTATACCAGTTTCAGTAGGGAGTGTGTTGTGGACAATGGCTCTTTCAGAGGCTGGGAAGTTTTTTGGGGGTGGAGACGGTCACACGCAGTACCTTACGAACAGAGACTATAAAAAGGCTTTTAGATTTGGCAAAAACATTGCAGTTAGCGTTACCTGACAGCTCACGAAAAGAAGAGGTACTTCGGGTGCTAACTGAGCATTTAAAATTGCCTGAGATACAGTCTGGCTCATTAGAAATGGCAAAACTTCAGTTACAAATTAAGCCACTTGAACATGAAAAAGAATTAAAGCAACTTGAATACGAAATGAGAGAAAGGGAGATACAGATCAGGAAAAAGAAAAAGTGAGAGAGGAAAGGGAAAACGAGAGAGAGTTTGAACTTCAGAAAATGGCCATGAAACATGACAGTCAGTTAAAATTGGCGGTATAAAGGGAAACGAACAGTTGGAGGATAGTGATGAGGATAAAGAGAAAGAGCGTCATAGTCGAAGGCTTGATGGGGATCTATTTAAATATGTCCAAGCATTGCCAAGGATTGACGACGAGGAGGTAGAAGCTTTTTTCAATTCATTTGAGAAGGTAGCTAAACAAATGAAATGGCCACAGGACATGTGGGTATTACTGATTGAAACAAAGCTGGTAGGTAGTGCTAGTGAAGTGTTTGCATCACTATTATAGGAGTATCTGGGACGTATGAGATGAAAAAATCCATCTTAGATGCATATGAACTAGTACCTGAAGTCTACAGACAAAGGTTTAGAAATTTAAGGAAAGAACCTGGTCAAACATACATGGAGTTTGAAAGGATCAAACAGAGTAATTTTCATAGGTGAATAAGGGCTTTGAAAATAGACCAAACGTATGAAGCTCTCAGAGAAATTATACTTTTGGAGGAGTTTAAAAATTCAATTCCTGATGTAGTGAGAAATCATGTGGAAGAGCAGAGGGTTCAAACTGCGAGGTTAGCAGCAGAAATGGCAGATGATTATGAATTAGTTCATAAATCAAGGCTTGGTTTCTGACATCAGTTTCACCCTGTGAGGAATAGAAACTGGGGAAAAGGGAATACTCAAGTGGTAGAGGTAAAGGAGATCTGATGGGAGATAATAAGGAGAGTGCACCTCAGATTAAAAAAGAAATCCAGGAGGGTGGAAGAGAAATGAAAAGTTTCAAATGTTTTCACTGTAATAAACTAGGCCATGTAAAGTCACAGTGTTGGTGGTTGAAGAAAAACATGGGGAAGGCTGATGTGGTAAAACAGGATAAGACAGTGGGGTTTGTTAAAGTGGTAAAGGAAAGCCCAAGTGAAGCGAAGGAGGTGCAAAAGATTGTACAGCCAGATCAAGAGGTGATTGATGAGGGTGCCAGATCTCTTAAAAAAATTAACTTGTGTGGGTAATGTTTACTCATGTGCATCAGGAGGAGCAGGTAAAGAAGTTACAATTTTATGAGATACGGGAGCTAGTCAATCTTTAATGGTAAGAGATTAGGAGTTATGTAGTTTGGAAAGAATATTGCCAGAAAAGGTGGTAATATATGGAATTCAGCGTGAGAAGAGTAGAGTTCCATTATATAAGGTAAGGTTAGAAAGTCCAGTGAAGAGTGGTGAAGTGGTAGTAGGAGTAATAGAGAAACTATCTTGTCCAGGTATACAGTTTATCTTGGGTAATGATATAGCTGGATCGCAGGTGGGAGTGATGCCTACGGTGGTTGATAAGCCAGTGGAAAATCAGACAACTGAAGTGTTGAAGGACAAATATCCTGGGATTTTTCCGGATTGTGTAGTAACAAGGTCACAAAGTCACAGGTTAAGACAAGAGGAGAAATCAAAGAGTGAAGATGAAGTTGAAGTGCAATTATCAGAAACTATTTTTGATCAGATGGTTGAAAAGGAACAAGAACAGGTGGAGGATGAGGAGGATATTTTTAGTTCAGGAAAATTGGCGGAGTTACAACAAAAAGATATCGAAAAAAACCGGATGTATCAGAAAGCATACACGGAAGAGGAATCGGAGTGTATACCAGAGTGTTATTACCGTAAAAGTGATGTCTTGATGAGAAAATGGAAAACTTTACATGTGCAGGCGGATGATGAAAAGTGGGCAGAAATTCAGCAAGTAGTATTGCTGGTAGGGTATAGAAAGGGGGTGTTGCGAGTTGCACATGAGGTACCAGTGGAAGGTCATTCAGGAATAAGGAAAACTCAAGCTAAAATCCAAAAACATTTTTATTGGCCTGGACTACATAAAGATGTAGTTAAATTTTGTTGATCATGTCACACATGTCAAGTGATAGGGAAACCTCAAGCAGTGATAAAACCAGCGCCCTTAATACCCATTCCAGCATTTGAGGAACCTTTTACAAGGATCTTAATTGATTGCGTAGGACCGCTTCCTAAAACGAAAAGTGGGAATCAATAGCTTTTGACTATAATGGATGTGTCTACTAGGTTTCCAGAGGCCATCCCAGTACGTAATATTACAACTAAAAAGATTGTGGAGGAGTTACTTAAATTCTTTACTAGATACGGACAACCCACAGAAATCAAATCGGATCAAGGTTCAAATTTTGCCTCAAGGTTATTCAAAGATTTTATGGACAGCTTAGGAACAAAACAACTTAAATCAACTGCGTACCATCCAGAATCTCAGTGAGCGTTGGAAAGGTGGCATCAGACATTAAAGACAATGTTGAGGGCTTATTGTCCCGATTATCCAGAGGATTGGGAGAAAGGAATTCCATTCGCACTGTTTGCAATTAAGGATGCACCTAATGAGTCAACCAAATTCAGTCCTTCTGAACTAATTTTTGGTCATGAGGTAAGAGGATTACTTAAATTGACGAAGGAAAAATTGTTGAGTCAGCAGTCGGAACTTACATTATTGGATTACATGGCAAATTTTAGGGAATGGTTAAATAGAGCAAGGGAATTGGCTAGACCAGTGTTCTTAAACTTTTTTTCCGGGGACCCATTTTTACCAACCAGCCGACCTTCGGGACCCAACCCGGCCGACCTTCGGGACCCAACCCCGCCGACCTTCGGGACCCACGCCGGCCAACCTTCGGGACCCACGCCGGCTAACCTTCGGGACCCACGCCGGCCAACCTTCGGGACCCACGCCGGCCAACCTTCGGGACCCACGCCGGCCAACCTTCGTGACCCACCATTTTCTCTTACCATTTTTGCTGCTGATAAAAATGGAGGAAATGGTTTTGGGTCCCTTTGGCCCTCATACACGCTCCTCCAATGGAACCTGTTGGATGAAGGTGAAGCCTTCCAGTGTCGGAAAGTATGGAGTCTCCATCTGTCCAAAGTTCTGCATTTTTTCCCATAAAATTTTATTAAACAAAACCCCCCCCAAACTCGTAAAAAAAAAAAATGAATAAAATAAATGAAAAAAAGTAAATGAATAAACCCTCCCCCCCGGAATTTGTAAAAAGAAATTTTTAAATGAATGAAATAAATGAATAACCCCTCGAACTTGCAAAATAAACAGCTGCGACCATTTTAAAAAAAATAGCGGCCGCACTGCGCATGCACGCCGATGATCGTGCGCGCATGCGCAATGTGGCCAAATTTTTTTTACATGTTCGCGGCCATTTTAAAGGTCGCTTGCAGCCGGCGTTATTAAAAGCCGGCTGCTGCGCGGGGATTCGCGCGATCGGGAGCGCCGCAAAGGACGGCTCCGCGACCCTCCCGTCACCCGCCCACGACCCACCTGCGTTTGAAGAACACTGGGCTAGACAACACTTAAAAGTTGCACAAAATGTGATGAAACGGGTAGCGGACAAGAAAGCAAAAGTTCGTAGTTTTGCAGTGGAGATAAGGTTTTCGTGTTGTTACCAGTGGTAGGGGAGCCTTTAAAAGCAAGGTTTTGTGGACCTTATCAGACTGAAAGGAAATTAAATGAGGTGAATTATGTGGTAAGAACGCCAGATAGAAGGAAAACTCACCGAGTGTGTCATGTGAATATGCTTAAAAGGTACTTTGAAAGGGAAGGAGAGCAAAAGGAGAAGGTTTTAATGATTTTAACTCAAAGTGAAGAACCGAATCCAGAAGCCTTTGAATTTGACATTCCTCAAATTAAATTGGAAAACAAACTGACCTGAAAGAGTTATTGATATCACATGGGCAAGTTTGTGGAGATAAGTTGAGTAGCACTAACATGGCTGTATATGTAGATGTGGAAATGCTGTTCCAATTAAACAACATCCATATAGACTTACCCCTTTATAATTGGCACAGATTAACAAGGAAATTGAAAGTATGCTTTAAAATGGCATAATTGAAGCGGGTTGCAGCCAATGGAGCTCACCCATAGTGATGGTACCGAAACCAGACGGTACCCAACGGTTGTGTGTGGACTATAGAATGTTAATGCAGTTACAAGAACGGACTCTTATCCTATCCCATGTTTGGAGGATTGCATTGAGAAGGTGGGACAATCAGCTTTTATTTCCAAACTGGATTTCCTTAAAGGTTACTGGCAGGTACCTTTATCCGAAAGGGCGAAGGAGATTTCAGCTTTTGCGATTCCAGATGGTATACACCAATTAAAAATTATGCCATTTGGCATGAAAAACATCCCAGCCACATTTCAATGGTTAACTAACAAGGTCGTTTCAGGATTACCCAATTGTGCGGTATACATCAATGATCTGGTAATTTTCAGTCACACATGAAAAGAACATTTAAAGCATCTGATGGAGTTATTCGATAGACTTCAGGAGGCGGGTTTGGTGGCAAACCTAGCCAAAAGTGAATTTGGAAAAGCCCAAGCCATTTTCTTGGCCATACAATCAGACAGGGTCGAATGGTTCCACGGGATGTGAAAACAAAAGTTATTGGGGAGGTTTGAATACCCTCGACACGAAGGGACATAATGCGATTTCTTGGCATGAGTGGATTTTACCAGAAATTTGTGCCGAACCTTAGCAGTGTGGTTGCTCCACTAACGGACCTGCTGAAGAAACGTAGCAAATTTAAGTGGACAGCGGAGTGTCAACAGGTATTTAACTGCCTGAAGGCTGTGTTAACGAATGCTCCTGTGTTGGAAAATTACAAGGCGCTCTGTGATCGGATTGAACTAAAGTATCTGACTTTAAAGAGAAATGGATGGATTGTGCAGAGACCTTCTTGTCCAGAGAGACTGTCAATCAAGATGAATTCCAGTTGGAGGAAGAAGAACTAAGTTATTATAAATGTTTGCTTGTTTGTTTTGTTAAAAAAAAAACGTATATTCACTGTCAATATTTCTTGAAGGAACGTGAAAAGGTGAAAAATGAAACCATCTTGAAGTTGATGGTTTATTTATTTTTTCTTGGGGGAGGTGTCAGGTGGATGTACCTTTAAGAAATGGGTGTTTATCAAATAGCTACAGTGATGTCAGTGTGTGGGTGGAGCTGGGCTGTCTGTCGTTCACTTTCGTTTTTGAGCTGGCAGATGCAGTGTGTTTTTGGTTTCGTTTTCAGAGGTTGATAGCTGCATTCAAAGCAAGCAGCTGCATAATGATCTTTCTCTCGACAAGCTAAGGAATGTCTCCAGATCATTGATGATTTCAAAGTAATACCTGTTTCTGTAGAGCATTTAAACCTGCTGTCTTTATTTTAAAAAGGATTTAACTTATGGATATTGTTTGGGAAGTTATTACGGGTTACCTATAGAATATTGTATTTGGGAAAGTATCAGTGTTTGCAGTTGATACAATGTTTACTGTGTGTTTATAAAATGTTAACTGGATTCATAGAATAAACATAGTTTTGTTTTAAAAACATACTTTAGCTCTCTGTTGCACCACACCTGTAAAGTGGGCCCCTGTGCTCCCCATAACCAAAATCTATTTAAAGTTGTGGGTCAGATGAATTCCATGATATACTTTGGGGTTCTCTAAACCCTGGCCCATAATAAATTGGGGGCTCGTCCGGGATAAAAGTCTATCTTTCGTGATTGAGTTGGTTTAGTGAACTTAAACACAGTGGGGGGTGAGCATATTTGTGTTTGCTTTTCAGGTGTGATATTGTGGTATACCAGTTTCAGTAGGGAGTGTGTTGTGGACAATGGCTCTTTCAGAGGCTGGGAAGTTTTTTGGGGGTGGAGACGGTCACACGCAGTACCTTACGAACAGAGACTATAAAAAGGCTTTTAGATTTGGCAAAAACATTGCAGTTAGCGTTACCTGACAGCTCACGAAAAGAAGAGGTACTTCGGGTGCTAACTGAGCATTTAAAATTGCCTGAGATACAGTCTGGCTCATTAGAAATGGCAAAACTTCAGTTACAAATTAAGCCACTTGAACATGAAAAAGAATTAAAGCAACTTGAATACGAAATGAGAGAAAGGGAGATACAGATCAGGAAAAAGAAAAAGTGAGAGAGGAAAGGGAAAACGAGAGAGAGTTTGAACTTCAGAAAATGGCCATGAAACATGACAGTCAGTTAAAATTGGCGGTATAAAGGGAAACGAACAGTTGGAGGATAGTGATGAGGATAAAGAGAAAGAGCGTCATAGTCGAAGGCTTGATGGGGATCTATTTAAATATGTCCAAGCATTGCCAAGGATTGACGACGAGGAGGTAGAAGCTTTTTTCAATTCATTTGAGAAGGTAGCTAAACAAATGAAATGGCCACAGGACATGTGGGTATTACTGATTGAAACAAAGCTGGTAGGTAGTGCTAGTGAAGTGTTTGCATCACTATTATAGGAGTATCTGGGACGTATGAGATGAAAAAATCCATCTTAGATGCATATGAACTAGTACCTGAAGTCTACAGACAAAGGTTTAGAAATTTAAGGAAAGAACCTGGTCAAACATACATGGAGTTTGAAAGGATCAAACAGAGTAATTTTCATAGGTGAATAAGGGCTTTGAAAATAGACCAAACGTATGAAGCTCTCAGAGAAATTATACTTTTGGAGGAGTTTAAAAATTCAATTCCTGATGTAGTGAGAAATCATGTGGAAGAGCAGAGGGTTCAAACTGCGAGGTTAGCAGCAGAAATGGCAGATGATTATGAATTAGTTCATAAATCAAGGCTTGGTTTCTGACATCAGTTTCACCCTGTGAGGAATAGAAACTGGGGAAAAGGGAATACTCAAGTGGTAGAGGTAAAGGAGATCTGATGGGAGATAATAAGGAGAGTGCACCTCAGATTAAAAAAGAAATCCAGGAGGGTGGAAGAGAAATGAAAAGTTTCAAATGTTTTCACTGTAATAAACTAGGCCATGTAAAGTCACAGTGTTGGTGGTTGAAGAAAAACATGGGGAAGGCTGATGTGGTAAAACAGGATAAGACAGTGGGGTTTGTTAAAGTGGTAAAGGAAAGCCCAAGTGAAGCGAAGGAGGTGCAAAAGATTGTACAGCCAGATCAAGAGGTGATTGATGAGGGTGCCAGATCTCTTAAAAAAATTAACTTGTGTGGGTAATGTTTACTCATGTGCATCAGGAGGAGCAGGTAAAGAAGTTACAATTTTATGAGATACGGGAGCTAGTCAATCTTTAATGGTAAGAGATTAGGAGTTATGTAGTTTGGAAAGAATATTGCCAGAAAAGGTGGTAATATATGGAATTCAGCGTGAGAAGAGTAGAGTTCCATTATATAAGGTAAGGTTAGAAAGTCCAGTGAAGAGTGGTGAAGTGGTAGTAGGAGTAATAGAGAAACTATCTTGTCCAGGTATACAGTTTATCTTGGGTAATGATATAGCTGGATCGCAGGTGGGAGTGATGCCTACGGTGGTTGATAAGCCAGTGGAAAATCAGACAACTGAAGTGTTGAAGGACAAATATCCTGGGATTTTTCCGGATTGTGTAGTAACAAGGTCACAAAGTCACAGGTTAAGACAAGAGGAGAAATCAAAGAGTGAAGATGAAGTTGAAGTGCAATTATCAGAAACTATTTTTGATCAGATGGTTGAAAAGGAACAAGAACAGGTGGAGGATGAGGAGGATATTTTTAGTTCAGGAAAATTGGCGGAGTTACAACAAAAAGATATCGAAAAAAACCGGATGTATCAGAAAGCATACACGGAAGAGGAATCGGAGTGTATACCAGAGTGTTATTACCGTAAAAGTGATGTCTTGATGAGAAAATGGAAAACTTTACATGTGCAGGCGGATGATGAAAAGTGGGCAGAAATTCAGCAAGTAGTATTGCTGGTAGGGTATAGAAAGGGGGTGTTGCGAGTTGCACATGAGGTACCAGTGGAAGGTCATTCAGGAATAAGGAAAACTCAAGCTAAAATCCAAAAACATTTTTATTGGCCTGGACTACATAAAGATGTAGTTAAATTTTGTTGATCATGTCACACATGTCAAGTGATAGGGAAACCTCAAGCAGTGATAAAACCAGCGCCCTTAATACCCATTCCAGCATTTGAGGAACCTTTTACAAGGATCTTAATTGATTGCGTAGGACCGCTTCCTAAAACGAAAAGTGGGAATCAATAGCTTTTGACTATAATGGATGTGTCTACTAGGTTTCCAGAGGCCATCCCAGTACGTAATATTACAACTAAAAAGATTGTGGAGGAGTTACTTAAATTCTTTACTAGATACGGACAACCCACAGAAATCAAATCGGATCAAGGTTCAAATTTTGCCTCAAGGTTATTCAAAGATTTTATGGACAGCTTAGGAACAAAACAACTTAAATCAACTGCGTACCATCCAGAATCTCAGTGAGCGTTGGAAAGGTGGCATCAGACATTAAAGACAATGTTGAGGGCTTATTGTCCCGATTATCCAGAGGATTGGGAGAAAGGAATTCCATTCGCACTGTTTGCAATTAAGGATGCACCTAATGAGTCAACCAAATTCAGTCCTTCTGAACTAATTTTTGGTCATGAGGTAAGAGGATTACTTAAATTGACGAAGGAAAAATTGTTGAGTCAGCAGTCGGAACTTACATTATTGGATTACATGGCAAATTTTAGGGAATGGTTAAATAGAGCAAGGGAATTGGCTAGACCAGTGTTCTTAAACTTTTTTTCCGGGGACCCATTTTTACCAACCAGCCGACCTTCGGGACCCAACCCGGCCGACCTTCGGGACCCAACCCCGCCGACCTTCGGGACCCACGCCGGCCAACCTTCGGGACCCACGCCGGCTAACCTTCGGGACCCACGCCGGCCAACCTTCGGGACCCACGCCGGCCAACCTTCGGGACCCACGCCGGCCAACCTTCGTGACCCACCATTTTCTCTTACCATTTTTGCTGCTGATAAAAATGGAGGAAATGGTTTTGGGTCCCTTTGGCCCTCATACACGCTCCTCCAATGGAACCTGTTGGATGAAGGTGAAGCCTTCCAGTGTCGGAAAGTATGGAGTCTCCATCTGTCCAAAGTTCTGCATTTTTTCCCATAAAATTTTATTAAACAAAACCCCCCCCAAACTCGTAAAAAAAAAAAATGAATAAAATAAATGAAAAAAAGTAAATGAATAAACCCTCCCCCCCGGAATTTGTAAAAAGAAATTTTTAAATGAATGAAATAAATGAATAACCCCTCGAACTTGCAAAATAAACAGCTGCGACCATTTTAAAAAAAATAGCGGCCGCACTGCGCATGCACGCCGATGATCGTGCGCGCATGCGCAATGTGGCCAAATTTTTTTTACATGTTCGCGGCCATTTTAAAGGTCGCTTGCAGCCGGCGTTATTAAAAGCCGGCTGCTGCGCGGGGATTCGCGCGATCGGGAGCGCCGCAAAGGACGGCTCCGCGACCCTCCCGTCACCCGCCCACGACCCACCTGCGTTTGAAGAACACTGGGCTAGACAACACTTAAAAGTTGCACAAAATGTGATGAAACGGGTAGCGGACAAGAAAGCAAAAGTTCGTAGTTTTGCAGTGGAGATAAGGTTTTCGTGTTGTTACCAGTGGTAGGGGAGCCTTTAAAAGCAAGGTTTTGTGGACCTTATCAGACTGAAAGGAAATTAAATGAGGTGAATTATGTGGTAAGAACGCCAGATAGAAGGAAAACTCACCGAGTGTGTCATGTGAATATGCTTAAAAGGTACTTTGAAAGGGAAGGAGAGCAAAAGGAGAAGGTTTTAATGATTTTAACTCAAAGTGAAGAACCGAATCCAGAAGCCTTTGAATTTGACATTCCTCAAATTAAATTGGAAAACAAACTGACCTGAAAGAGTTATTGATATCACATGGGCAAGTTTGTGGAGATAAGTTGAGTAGCACTAACATGGCTGTATATGTAGATGTGGAAATGCTGTTCCAATTAAACAACATCCATATAGACTTACCCCTTTATAATTGGCACAGATTAACAAGGAAATTGAAAGTATGCTTTAAAATGGCATAATTGAAGCGGGTTGCAGCCAATGGAGCTCACCCATAGTGATGGTACCGAAACCAGACGGTACCCAACGGTTGTGTGTGGACTATAGAATGTTAATGCAGTTACAAGAACGGACTCTTATCCTATCCCATGTTTGGAGGATTGCATTGAGAAGGTGGGACAATCAGCTTTTATTTCCAAACTGGATTTCCTTAAAGGTTACTGGCAGGTACCTTTATCCGAAAGGGCGAAGGAGATTTCAGCTTTTGCGATTCCAGATGGTATACACCAATTAAAAATTATGCCATTTGGCATGAAAAACATCCCAGCCACATTTCAATGGTTAACTAACAAGGTCGTTTCAGGATTACCCAATTGTGCGGTATACATCAATGATCTGGTAATTTTCAGTCACACATGAAAAGAACATTTAAAGCATCTGATGGAGTTATTCGATAGACTTCAGGAGGCGGGTTTGGTGGCAAACCTAGCCAAAAGTGAATTTGGAAAAGCCCAAGCCATTTTCTTGGCCATACAATCAGACAGGGTCGAATGGTTCCACGGGATGTGAAAACAAAAGTTATTGGGGAGGTTTGAATACCCTCGACACGAAGGGACATAATGCGATTTCTTGGCATGAGTGGATTTTACCAGAAATTTGTGCCGAACCTTAGCAGTGTGGTTGCTCCACTAACGGACCTGCTGAAGAAACGTAGCAAATTTAAGTGGACAGCGGAGTGTCAACAGGTATTTAACTGCCTGAAGGCTGTGTTAACGAATGCTCCTGTGTTGGAAAATTACAAGGCGCTCTGTGATCGGATTGAACTAAAGTATCTGACTTTAAAGAGAAATGGATGGATTGTGCAGAGACCTTCTTGTCCAGAGAGACTGTCAATCAAGATGAATTCCAGTTGGAGGAAGAAGAACTAAGTTATTATAAATGTTTGCTTGTTTGTTTTGTTAAAAAAAAAACGTATATTCACTGTCAATATTTCTTGAAGGAACGTGAAAAGGTGAAAAATGAAACCATCTTGAAGTTGATGGTTTATTTATTTTTTCTTGGGGGAGGTGTCAGGTGGATGTACCTTTAAGAAATGGGTGTTTATCAAATAGCTACAGTGATGTCAGTGTGTGGGTGGAGCTGGGCTGTCTGTCGTTCACTTTCGTTTTTGAGCTGGCAGATGCAGTGTGTTTTTGGTTTCGTTTTCAGAGGTTGATAGCTGCATTCAAAGCAAGCAGCTGCATAATGATCTTTCTCTCGACAAGCTAAGGAATGTCTCCAGATCATTGATGATTTCAAAGTAATACCTGTTTCTGTAGAGCATTTAAACCTGCTGTCTTTATTTTAAAAAGGATTTAACTTATGGATATTGTTTGGGAAGTTATTACGGGTTACCTATAGAATATTGTATTTGGGAAAGTATCAGTGTTTGCAGTTGATACAATGTTTACTGTGTGTTTATAAAATGTTAACTGGATTCATAGAATAAACATAGTTTTGTTTTAAAAACATACTTTAGCTCTCTGTTGCACCACACCTGTAAAGTGGGCCCCTGTGCTCCCCATAACCAAAATCTATTTAAAGTTGTGGGTCAGATGAATTCCATGATATACTTTGGGGTTCTCTAAACCCTGGCCCATAATAAATTGGGGGCTCGTCCGGGATAAAAGTCTATCTTTCGTGATTGAGTTGGTTTAGTGAACTTAAACACAGTGGGGGGTGAGCATATTTGTGTTTGCTTTTCAGGTGTGATATTGTGGTATACCAGTTTCAGTAGGGAGTGTGTTGTGGACAATGGCTCTTTCAGAGGCTGGGAAGTTTTTTGGGGGTGGAGACGGTCACACGCAGTACCTTACGAACAGAGACTATAAAAAGGCTTTTAGATTTGGCAAAAACATTGCAGTTAGCGTTACCTGACAGCTCACGAAAAGAAGAGGTACTTCGGGTGCTAACTGAGCATTTAAAATTGCCTGAGATACAGTCTGGCTCATTAGAAATGGCAAAACTTCAGTTACAAATTAAGCCACTTGAACATGAAAAAGAATTAAAGCAACTTGAATACGAAATGAGAGAAAGGGAGATACAGATCAGGAAAAAGAAAAAGTGAGAGAGGAAAGGGAAAACGAGAGAGAGTTTGAACTTCAGAAAATGGCCATGAAACATGACAGTCAGTTAAAATTGGCGGTATAAAGGGAAACGAACAGTTGGAGGATAGTGATGAGGATAAAGAGAAAGAGCGTCATAGTCGAAGGCTTGATGGGGATCTATTTAAATATGTCCAAGCATTGCCAAGGATTGACGACGAGGAGGTAGAAGCTTTTTTCAATTCATTTGAGAAGGTAGCTAAACAAATGAAATGGCCACAGGACATGTGGGTATTACTGATTGAAACAAAGCTGGTAGGTAGTGCTAGTGAAGTGTTTGCATCACTATTATAGGAGTATCTGGGACGTATGAGATGAAAAAATCCATCTTAGATGCATATGAACTAGTACCTGAAGTCTACAGACAAAGGTTTAGAAATTTAAGGAAAGAACCTGGTCAAACATACATGGAGTTTGAAAGGATCAAACAGAGTAATTTTCATAGGTGAATAAGGGCTTTGAAAATAGACCAAACGTATGAAGCTCTCAGAGAAATTATACTTTTGGAGGAGTTTAAAAATTCAATTCCTGATGTAGTGAGAAATCATGTGGAAGAGCAGAGGGTTCAAACTGCGAGGTTAGCAGCAGAAATGGCAGATGATTATGAATTAGTTCATAAATCAAGGCTTGGTTTCTGACATCAGTTTCACCCTGTGAGGAATAGAAACTGGGGAAAAGGGAATACTCAAGTGGTAGAGGTAAAGGAGATCTGATGGGAGATAATAAGGAGAGTGCACCTCAGATTAAAAAAGAAATCCAGGAGGGTGGAAGAGAAATGAAAAGTTTCAAATGTTTTCACTGTAATAAACTAGGCCATGTAAAGTCACAGTGTTGGTGGTTGAAGAAAAACATGGGGAAGGCTGATGTGGTAAAACAGGATAAGACAGTGGGGTTTGTTAAAGTGGTAAAGGAAAGCCCAAGTGAAGCGAAGGAGGTGCAAAAGATTGTACAGCCAGATCAAGAGGTGATTGATGAGGGTGCCAGATCTCTTAAAAAAATTAACTTGTGTGGGTAATGTTTACTCATGTGCATCAGGAGGAGCAGGTAAAGAAGTTACAATTTTATGAGATACGGGAGCTAGTCAATCTTTAATGGTAAGAGATTAGGAGTTATGTAGTTTGGAAAGAATATTGCCAGAAAAGGTGGTAATATATGGAATTCAGCGTGAGAAGAGTAGAGTTCCATTATATAAGGTAAGGTTAGAAAGTCCAGTGAAGAGTGGTGAAGTGGTAGTAGGAGTAATAGAGAAACTATCTTGTCCAGGTATACAGTTTATCTTGGGTAATGATATAGCTGGATCGCAGGTGGGAGTGATGCCTACGGTGGTTGATAAGCCAGTGGAAAATCAGACAACTGAAGTGTTGAAGGACAAATATCCTGGGATTTTTCCGGATTGTGTAGTAACAAGGTCACAAAGTCACAGGTTAAGACAAGAGGAGAAATCAAAGAGTGAAGATGAAGTTGAAGTGCAATTATCAGAAACTATTTTTGATCAGATGGTTGAAAAGGAACAAGAACAGGTGGAGGATGAGGAGGATATTTTTAGTTCAGGAAAATTGGCGGAGTTACAACAAAAAGATATCGAAAAAAACCGGATGTATCAGAAAGCATACACGGAAGAGGAATCGGAGTGTATACCAGAGTGTTATTACCGTAAAAGTGATGTCTTGATGAGAAAATGGAAAACTTTACATGTGCAGGCGGATGATGAAAAGTGGGCAGAAATTCAGCAAGTAGTATTGCTGGTAGGGTATAGAAAGGGGGTGTTGCGAGTTGCACATGAGGTACCAGTGGAAGGTCATTCAGGAATAAGGAAAACTCAAGCTAAAATCCAAAAACATTTTTATTGGCCTGGACTACATAAAGATGTAGTTAAATTTTGTTGATCATGTCACACATGTCAAGTGATAGGGAAACCTCAAGCAGTGATAAAACCAGCGCCCTTAATACCCATTCCAGCATTTGAGGAACCTTTTACAAGGATCTTAATTGATTGCGTAGGACCGCTTCCTAAAACGAAAAGTGGGAATCAATAGCTTTTGACTATAATGGATGTGTCTACTAGGTTTCCAGAGGCCATCCCAGTACGTAATATTACAACTAAAAAGATTGTGGAGGAGTTACTTAAATTCTTTACTAGATACGGACAACCCACAGAAATCAAATCGGATCAAGGTTCAAATTTTGCCTCAAGGTTATTCAAAGATTTTATGGACAGCTTAGGAACAAAACAACTTAAATCAACTGCGTACCATCCAGAATCTCAGTGAGCGTTGGAAAGGTGGCATCAGACATTAAAGACAATGTTGAGGGCTTATTGTCCCGATTATCCAGAGGATTGGGAGAAAGGAATTCCATTCGCACTGTTTGCAATTAAGGATGCACCTAATGAGTCAACCAAATTCAGTCCTTCTGAACTAATTTTTGGTCATGAGGTAAGAGGATTACTTAAATTGACGAAGGAAAAATTGTTGAGTCAGCAGTCGGAACTTACATTATTGGATTACATGGCAAATTTTAGGGAATGGTTAAATAGAGCAAGGGAATTGGCTAGACCAGTGTTCTTAAACTTTTTTTCCGGGGACCCATTTTTACCAACCAGCCGACCTTCGGGACCCAACCCGGCCGACCTTCGGGACCCAACCCCGCCGACCTTCGGGACCCACGCCGGCCAACCTTCGGGACCCACGCCGGCTAACCTTCGGGACCCACGCCGGCCAACCTTCGGGACCCACGCCGGCCAACCTTCGGGACCCACGCCGGCCAACCTTCGTGACCCACCATTTTCTCTTACCATTTTTGCTGCTGATAAAAATGGAGGAAATGGTTTTGGGTCCCTTTGGCCCTCATACACGCTCCTCCAATGGAACCTGTTGGATGAAGGTGAAGCCTTCCAGTGTCGGAAAGTATGGAGTCTCCATCTGTCCAAAGTTCTGCATTTTTTCCCATAAAATTTTATTAAACAAAACCCCCCCCAAACTCGTAAAAAAAAAAAATGAATAAAATAAATGAAAAAAAGTAAATGAATAAACCCTCCCCCCCGGAATTTGTAAAAAGAAATTTTTAAATGAATGAAATAAATGAATAACCCCTCGAACTTGCAAAATAAACAGCTGCGACCATTTTAAAAAAAATAGCGGCCGCACTGCGCATGCACGCCGATGATCGTGCGCGCATGCGCAATGTGGCCAAATTTTTTTTACATGTTCGCGGCCATTTTAAAGGTCGCTTGCAGCCGGCGTTATTAAAAGCCGGCTGCTGCGCGGGGATTCGCGCGATCGGGAGCGCCGCAAAGGACGGCTCCGCGACCCTCCCGTCACCCGCCCACGACCCACCTGCGTTTGAAGAACACTGGGCTAGACAACACTTAAAAGTTGCACAAAATGTGATGAAACGGGTAGCGGACAAGAAAGCAAAAGTTCGTAGTTTTGCAGTGGAGATAAGGTTTTCGTGTTGTTACCAGTGGTAGGGGAGCCTTTAAAAGCAAGGTTTTGTGGACCTTATCAGACTGAAAGGAAATTAAATGAGGTGAATTATGTGGTAAGAACGCCAGATAGAAGGAAAACTCACCGAGTGTGTCATGTGAATATGCTTAAAAGGTACTTTGAAAGGGAAGGAGAGCAAAAGGAGAAGGTTTTAATGATTTTAACTCAAAGTGAAGAACCGAATCCAGAAGCCTTTGAATTTGACATTCCTCAAATTAAATTGGAAAACAAACTGACCTGAAAGAGTTATTGATATCACATGGGCAAGTTTGTGGAGATAAGTTGAGTAGCACTAACATGGCTGTATATGTAGATGTGGAAATGCTGTTCCAATTAAACAACATCCATATAGACTTACCCCTTTATAATTGGCACAGATTAACAAGGAAATTGAAAGTATGCTTTAAAATGGCATAATTGAAGCGGGTTGCAGCCAATGGAGCTCACCCATAGTGATGGTACCGAAACCAGACGGTACCCAACGGTTGTGTGTGGACTATAGAATGTTAATGCAGTTACAAGAACGGACTCTTATCCTATCCCATGTTTGGAGGATTGCATTGAGAAGGTGGGACAATCAGCTTTTATTTCCAAACTGGATTTCCTTAAAGGTTACTGGCAGGTACCTTTATCCGAAAGGGCGAAGGAGATTTCAGCTTTTGCGATTCCAGATGGTATACACCAATTAAAAATTATGCCATTTGGCATGAAAAACATCCCAGCCACATTTCAATGGTTAACTAACAAGGTCGTTTCAGGATTACCCAATTGTGCGGTATACATCAATGATCTGGTAATTTTCAGTCACACATGAAAAGAACATTTAAAGCATCTGATGGAGTTATTCGATAGACTTCAGGAGGCGGGTTTGGTGGCAAACCTAGCCAAAAGTGAATTTGGAAAAGCCCAAGCCATTTTCTTGGCCATACAATCAGACAGGGTCGAATGGTTCCACGGGATGTGAAAACAAAAGTTATTGGGGAGGTTTGAATACCCTCGACACGAAGGGACATAATGCGATTTCTTGGCATGAGTGGATTTTACCAGAAATTTGTGCCGAACCTTAGCAGTGTGGTTGCTCCACTAACGGACCTGCTGAAGAAACGTAGCAAATTTAAGTGGACAGCGGAGTGTCAACAGGTATTTAACTGCCTGAAGGCTGTGTTAACGAATGCTCCTGTGTTGGAAAATTACAAGGCGCTCTGTGATCGGATTGAACTAAAGTATCTGACTTTAAAGAGAAATGGATGGATTGTGCAGAGACCTTCTTGTCCAGAGAGACTGTCAATCAAGATGAATTCCAGTTGGAGGAAGAAGAACTAAGTTATTATAAATGTTTGCTTGTTTGTTTTGTTAAAAAAAAAACGTATATTCACTGTCAATATTTCTTGAAGGAACGTGAAAAGGTGAAAAATGAAACCATCTTGAAGTTGATGGTTTATTTATTTTTTCTTGGGGGAGGTGTCAGGTGGATGTACCTTTAAGAAATGGGTGTTTATCAAATAGCTACAGTGATGTCAGTGTGTGGGTGGAGCTGGGCTGTCTGTCTTTCACTTTTGTTTTTGAGCTGGCAGATGCAGTGTTTTTTGGTTTCGTTTGCAGAGGTGGATAGCTGCATTCAAAGCAAGCAGCTGTATAATGATCTCTCTCTCTACAAGCTATGGAATGTCGCCAGATAATTTATGATCTCAAAGTGATATCAGCTTTGTAGAGCATTTAAACCTGCTGTCTTTATTTTAAAAAGGATTTAACTTATGGATGTTATTTAGGACGTTATTCAGGGTTATCTATGGAATATTGTATTTGAGAAAGTATCAGTGTTTGTAGTTGATAAGATGTTTACTGTGTGTTTATAAAATGTTAACTGGATTCATAGAATAAACAAACATACTTTAGCTCTCTGTTGCACCACACTTGTAAAGTGGGCCCTTGTGCTCCCCATAAACAAAATCTATTTAAAGTTGTGGGTCTGGTGAACTCCATGATATACTTTGGGGTTCTCTAAACCCTGGCCCATAATAAATGTGAGCAGCACAGGACTTGGGACTGCAGTGTTGGGTGTGAACAGCACAGGGCCCAGGACTGCAGTGTTGGGTGTGAACAGCACAGGACTCGGGACTGCAGTGTTGGGTGTGAACAGCACAGGACTCGGGACTGCAGTGTTGGGTGTGAACAGCACAGGACTCGGGACTGCAGTGTTGGGTGTGAGCAGCACAGGTCCCGGGACTGCAGCATTGGATGGAACAGCACAGGACTCGGGACTGCAGTGTTGGATGTGAACAGCACAGGACTCGGGACTGCAGTGTTGGATAGAACAGCACAGGACCCAGGACTGCAGTGTTGGATGTGAGCAGCACAGGACTCAGGACTGCAGCATTGGATAGAACAGCACAGGACTCGGGACTGCAGTGTTGGGTGTGAACAGCACAGGACTCGGGACTGCAGTGTTGGGTGTGAGCAGCACAGGTCCCGGGACTGCAGCATTGGATGGAACAGCACAGGACTCGGGACTGCAGTGTTGGATAGAACAGCACAGGACCCAGGACTGCAGTGTTGGATGTGAGCAGCACAGGACTCAGGACTGCAGCACCGGATAGAACAGCACAGGACTCGGGACTGTAGCATTGGATAGAACAGCACGGGACGTGGAACTGCAATGTTGGGTGCCAACAGATGTCATGGGACTACTTTCTATTATATTTACTACATAATAAAATTGCTTGGGGTACGAAAACATTCTTCAGGGGAAGGGAGGTGCATCAAGGGAATATGACCTCATTAAGAAAGGCCAACATGAAATATTGAGGAGGGGGAGGAAAGTCTGAGTGTCCCCAAATGTTAACTTTACACACGTTTCTTCGGAATGAACAAATTTGCATTTATAAAATATGTTTTACTGGAGTTTGCACATTCTCCCCGTGTCTGTGTGGGTCTCACCCCCACAACCCAAAGATGTGCAGGGTAGGTGGATTGGCCACGCTAAATTGCCCCTTAATTGGAAAAAAATAATTGGGTACTCTAAATTTATATTAAAAAAATACTCTAAATTTATGTTAAAAAAAACACATATTTCATACCCTCAAAATTTCAAAATGCTTCAACGCCAATGAATTACTTCTGACGTGTGACCACTGTTCTTTTGTAGGCAAATACAGCAGTCATGCTGTGCACTAAATGCGACCAACGACCAGTTAATCCTTTTTTATTGATCTTGATTATAGGATGAATGTTAGTTGGCCAAGACACAGGGAGAACTTGCAATTTTATGGCCACCTCAACAGGCAAACAGGACCTTGGTTTAATGTCTCTTCTGAAGGATGCATATTTAACAATGTGCTGCATTGAAACGTTCACGGTCATAGTGGGTGGTGAATCCAAAAACTTCTGATTGTCACTTGCTCAGACAGAACTTGATATTACTGAAATGAGAGACATGTTGCCAAAGCTTCCCGTCTTGTACTCATCAGGACAAACACAAGAATGCCAAATTTGAAATGATCACAACAATTTATATAGGAGAAAATGGTGCTGCTTGGTTGGCAAGTCAACCCTGATTGACCAAGGCATTGCCATGGAGAAAGTAAGGGGGCAAGATAGGCCTGCCCAACTCCCAGGTAATTCAAAAAAAAGGTGCAAGATTTAATTTTGCCCTTTGTTTATATTCATAAATTTGGTTTACATTCATGGACAGGAAAATGTTCAAACCTTTCACCTTTTTTGATTTTGAAGTACCAGGCAGTTTCCAGAGCCAATAGTTGTCCCTCACTTTCTCCGTGGCAACGCCTTGTACAATCAGGCTCCATTTGTCAACCAACCAGAGTCTTTTTCTCCGGAGATACAAATTGTTGCGATTGTTTGGAATTTGTGATTCTTGCGTTTGGCGAGGTGAAACATTTTGGCAACACGTCTCAGCAATCTTCCGATTCTGAGACAACCAGTGAGTTAACCTGACATATGCAGGAATGAGGCAAATAGCACACGGTCAATTTAATCCTTGTTGAACTGAAAGATTGACTTTACGCGAGACAGGAAGAGTTTGACAAGAGGGAAAATGTAATTAAGTGGCATTGTGCAAAATGCTTTGTTCCACAAAAATCTAGAAGGCAAATAATGAATAATGACAACACTAGTACTCCATAATTGTTTCTGAGTTTGGGCTGAACAGCTGGATAATTGTGATGGATAGTTTTCAAGTCCAAACTTTAGTTAATTCAAAATATGACCCATGAGAGTGTTTGCTTTACACTCTCTCAGTTTAAAGCACTACATTCCTCCACCCGGTCGAATAAAAATCCCCGAGTTGTTTGCAGCATCTATTATTTTCACAGAAAATGTTTAGCATAGAAAATGTAAATCAGCAAAATATAAGGAAAAGTCAGTGTTTATACTTTAAACACTTAAGTTGATTCACAAGGTCTGCCAACTCTTCTTTAGAATGCTCTTATTAAATGGCTGAAGTATTACATACCAAGCAGCTGTAAACTCAGATTTCAATCAGCCTCACAGCTGTCCTGAATCAAAATCTACAGATTATTATGCTTGATTTCTTTACTATAATATAAGTTTTGACTGAAAGTCTCCCATCCCCCACCACTATACACACGTGAATGCTACTTTAAAGAGATACTTAAATTATCTCCTCAGACACTCTGGATGCATAATGACAATACGATTAACCAGCCAGATGTTGAGTACTTAACAATCCCATACATGTCTTACTAATTTAGATTGCTAGGAGATTTGATCTTGAACACTATCAAATGTTTGCGACAATTTAAAGCAGTCCCCAAATACCGTCTCCATTTGGCTACAGCTTACAATTTTGACGCTTAGCAAGTCCCCACTCATATAAAAGGTCCCTCAGCTTTCGAGATCCAGTCATGTATCACTAAGTGGGGAGACGGTGGCATAATTGTAATGTCACTGGATTAGTAACCCAGAGACCCAGGGTCATGGGACATGCTGGGTTCAAATCCCACCACGGCCGCTGATGGAATTTAAATTCAATTAATAAATCTGGAATTGAAAAGTAGTCCCAAACCACATTGATTTTCAGAAAAACCCAGCTGATTCACCAATGTCCTTTTGGGTAGGAAATCTGCCATCCTTACCTTAATCAGAAATTAACTGATAATTAAATTTCACAAAATGTTGGCCATGCAGACAATATTGTCCAACAGGACTTCAAAGCTCTCAAAACTTGTGGCATCACCATATTCGGCACATGATACAAAACATATTAATAACATTAATAAAAACAAATGTGCAATCTTTTGAAAATAGGTTTCGGATTTTAAATCGTCAGCTATCAAGACTAACACACTCACTGCCAGAGCCAGAAGAACAGCTTCTAAAGGGTTTGCAATCTAACTGTTCCACAAAACAAGCTTGCTGCAACACTATCAATGGGTAGTGACAATCTGTTAACTGAAATGCTCTTTTCCTGACAGAGTGCTCAGATTATTTTTAAAAAAAAACTAATTTCCTTATGAACAAGCAGTCTCTATCGGAATTCATATATTAGTTCAGAGTAGGGTAAAGAATTAATATATCTCCAAATTTTGGCTTCTGAATTCTGACTCTTGTCTTGATTATGCTTTCATAGTGGCTATTTCCAAGCATAAGGCTGGATTTTCATTACCAAAGTGGTAACTGGGTAGGGAAATTTCCTGGCTTGGCAGATTAATCTCTGTGGCCCTGTGAATCTCACAATTTTCACTCCAGGGAGGCAGGTGCAGGATGGAGTTGGATGCAGGGACTACCAAGGCCCTAGATGGCCATGTGGGCTAGACTCGTACCAAAATGGGATGGTTAGAAGGGCTGCCTCGGTTCTTTGGGACTGTGTCTCAGTGTAATAAAAGCAGTTAGGCCTCACTTACCCTCGACCAGTCCACCCATTCCCCAAGGCCCCTCATACCCCTTGACCACTCCACCCATTCCCCAAGGCCCTTCATTCCCTCATAGACCCTCATACCCTCCATTCCAACTTATACCCCGGCCCCTCAGAGACAGCACCAGTGACTGATGTGTTGGGTGCTTTGGATCCATGGAACACATACAGGCTACCAACACTTAAAATCGAACAACACTATTTTATTAAGCTAGAAACTGTCGAACATACTTTCACTGTGGGTTAACACGATGTTAGATTAAACTAAAGACCTATGCCTGTCCTAACCAGTCTATGCACTTAGCACATGGTGAAGATCTGTGCTGTAAGCTGTAAGCCCTGTCCTTCTGAGAGGCTGCATCCCAAATGAGTGGGAAAACTGATGCCCTCTGTCTTTATAGTGAGTGTGCTCTCACTGGTGATTGGCTGCGGTGTTGTGTGTGTTGATTGGTCTTGCTGTATGTCCATCAGTGTTTGTGTCTGCACCATGATATACTGGTGTATATTATGACAGTGACCATGGGAGTGGCCAGGGGTATAAGTTCGCAGTGAGTTGACTTGTACTTGAAGAGGATAAGACCTTTCCAACTTTTAAAAGGTTCTAGGATCCAGGCTATGGTTCAAAACACCTCTCAGTTGCTGCGAACCAAAGGTCATGGAGAAGTTGGCCGGGCAGCAAGAAAGTTGTGAGAGGCTAGGAGGTCCCCACCCCCACAAAAGAGCCAGCCAGGTCAGGAGAGCAGGATGAGTGTCTAATAAGGACACAGGAGAGTCTACTCTGAGAAGAATAAAGAACTTTGTTTTATTTAGTTATGTTATAGACAACTCCTTGTAGATCCCTCCCAGGTGTCTCCACGGTTTGTGCTCGTTTGTCGACCTTTTATAGCTGAATGGCATTCCCTTGCCCCTCAGCAGGATTCCGCGAGAACCACGGGGAAGATAATCATTCCTACCCCGTAAGTCCTGTGTGGGATATGGCAGAGGGATTTCTACCTGCACTTTATTATAGACCGGTGAAAATTGTAGGTGTCAGGATCCCAGAATCAGCTCCCACCCACCACTTTTAAATGATGCAGAGTTGCCCTGGCTCTGCACAAATCTGGCTCACAGTGTCTGGGCATTTAATAGACCTTTGCCTGCTTTAATATTTCATTTCACGTCAATAGCAACCTACTCCTTTCAAGCGTTCCTTCGACAGATCCATAAAGATAAAAGCATTTGGATGTAGCCGCACTGCCCCAGCTCGCTAAAATTGCCCATTTCAACTTACATTGGAAGCCAGGCAGCATGCTCTGTCACTCAGGCACCTCAATTTTGCAAGAAATGCCAACTACCAGCCGAACAAAACCAAGTTCTTCAATCAGCATCCTTCTGTCACTAGGTACCCAAAGAAAATTGAGAGCAATTGGTTCACTGTTCTTCTGAAGGCCGGCCCTGCATTCACAGCACCTAACAGAGTGGCTCCGGAGATCCAAATGTGTTGTCAGAGGAACTGAGAAAACAAGCACTGAGAAGGTAACAAATGATAGACTATTTTTCTTGGGTCGCTGGAAGCCCGAGAACGGAACTAAATTCTGATGAGCATAGTCACAGTGTGGCTGACATGCAGCTCCTGTCTGGCAGCAATGTGGATGATTCTTTCGACTCAATTGGAACAGACAATAAATAGTGGTCGAATCTAATCATTTGCAGTGCAGAAGGCGGCCATTTGGCCCATCGAGTCTGCACTGGCTCTTACAAAGAGCACCCTACCGAAGCCCACGTCTCTACCCTAGCCCCGTAACCCAGTAACCCCCACTTAACCTTTTTAGACACTAAGGGCAATTTAGCATGGCCAATCCACCTAACCCACACATCTTTGGACTGTGGGGGGAAACCGGAGCACCCGGAGGAAACCCACGCAGACACGGGGAGAACGTGCAGACTCCGCACAGTCAGTGACCCAATCTGGGTATCGAACTTGGGACCCTGGAGCTGTGAAGCAACTGTGCGGACCACTATGCTGCTGTGCTGCCCACACTTGTGAGCGATACCCATATTCACCCACCACTGCATGTTTAACACAACTCAACATTGTATGATCATCAATTTGCCATATGTGGTGAACGACAAGCATATCGGTCAATACTATTGTAGATGATACACAGTACTGCAACGGTATTGCAAGAAATTAATGTTTAAGATGGTGGACAAGGTGTCAAATGAGCAAACTGCTTTGTTTTGGATGTGTTGAGTTTCTTGAGTGTTGTTCGAGCCACACTCACCCAGGCAGGTGCAGAGTATTCTATCACACTCCTCATCCTTGTGGATGGTGAATAGGCTTTAGGGAGTCAGGGGCCAGTTGCTTGTCACATCCTAGGACCTGATCTTGTATTCACAATATTTATGTGACTGGCCCATGGTCAGATTCATTCTGGTCAGTCATTACCTGCCACTGTATGGCACAAATGTCACTTGCCATTCTTCAACCCAAACTTGAATAATTTCCATGCCTTGCTGCGTTAACTAAGGAATTGAGAATAAAACTGAGCACTGTGAATTCATCAGCAAACATACCCACTTCTGACCTTATGATGGAGGGAAGCTCTGAAGATGGTTGGGCCTAGGACATGGCCCTGAGGAACTCGTGCATCAAAGTCACTGGGCTGAGATGTCATTAATCTGGCTAACGCATATATATACTAATTATACACAGCTGGAAGGGAAGTTTGAAGTGTCTGATTCTGCCAAGATTCAAACTTCAAACCACAGAACTAAATTATCTCTGTAATACTCAAGGGACTGCACCACAGGAGGATGAGAAACAGATGCTCCCTAATAACCTCCAAAATACTAGGATTGCTTGTGAAATGCTTAATGGAAAACCAATGAACAGAGAGAAAACAAATCAAAGCACAAATCAACCCATGATGTTCTGCTGCAACATTAGCACAGATCTGGGATTTGGTAAATACACTGGATGGCAGCTGAGGATTAGGAGAGGGCAAGTGGTGGAAGGAAAGGGCACAAAGTTACAGCAGAATTCCTTTACATAACAGTTTTTGAATGTATACTTTGGAGCACAAACCATCTAAATTTACATTTGATTCCAATACAAATTGTGTTTGTGTCAAAATATGGTAACACAATGCCTACATCACCAGTCTTAAGTAACTACACTGATATGAATAATGTTGATAAAATCTAATGATCCAGTCGCCCTCAAGAATTTTCTGAAAACATCAATCTTGAGATTTGTAGAATATTTCAAGAAAGGTACTCTGCAGCTGAATGCTGGATCTGTTTAAGAAAGCTGCTTTTATGGCCTTGATTTTGTGGTCAGCAGTGTAGAAGCAATGGTGTTCGCTGCTGATTTTTAAGAAAGGGGCCCACTAAGACCTAATGATCTCTGTGGCCTAGTTTGTCCCTTTGCACACAGCGGTTTTAATGTGCCACCAAATCAAGGGCATGTCTTGGCATGCAGCAGCAATGATGTCAGCAGGCAGGTAGTCAGCCAATGACATTGGAGCATTCACACACCGTGAAGGAGGAAGTTAGAAGCTTAATATTTTTCACTTGTAATTTAAGTTTTCAGATTGCAAATAAATGATGATGATTGGAATAAGATAGAAGTTAGAATAAAAAGTTAACTAATCTTTACAAAATTCAAAATGTGGAACTCATCATCATGGAGAAGTTTGATATTCACACAAATATAAAATTAGCTTCTCGGGGCTATTGAAGGTCTTAGCAGAAATTATTAAGTTAGATTATGATGTTTGCACGGCGCTAAAATCTCATATACACTTCATTAAAGAAAATGTAACTATTTTCCCCAAGGGTCTTTAACAGCGAAGTCAGTAGCCCAAGAGTAAAAGTTCTCATCAATTCACAACATTTCCCACTGATTGCCATCAAGGGATGCTTCATCATCGCACTCTAAACAAACATGGAATCATTGACAGCCTTATGCTGAGCACATGTGGTCTCCAGACGTTGCCATCAGTTTCAGTGAAGTAATGACGAACACCAACCGTTCCCCTGTCTTTCCCACCGCAAAATGGAGCCTTATTTTTCCCTTCTAACTGAACCAATTAATCCCTCTATCCAACCTTGTTGATTGAAACTCTCAAAACCTGCAACCAAGGAGATGCTGAAAAATTGAAGTAGTATATTCATCCTGCGGAACGTCAAAATGACCCTTGCACCTTGCCTCAGTTTTGGCAGTGTGGTATTTGGAATCTCATACATGTTTGAGATCCCAAAACCTCAATTTAACTGTCTGGTAGCATTCAAGGAAAACAAGGCATTACACATGAACGACAAGTACAGGCATAAGCTCCTATAAATATACAATTTTTAGATGGTGAGAAATAACTTTTGAAAATGTCTAAAACAATCCTAAAATTGTTACTTTAATAAATTACATGTTTACACTAAAGTCTTCTTCAAAATGTCTCACCTCAGTATCGGAAATTGATTTGTTTGCACCAGTGGTTGGCAGTAGGAAGACTGTTTCATCAGTTTATCATCTTTCCACAGCAGCAATCATTAAACATAACTGATCAGTCGTAGGGCAAAAGAAAAACTTTCCTCTCAATTCTTAATCTAAATTGTTGAGTTCAATGTTGTGTCTGGAAATCTAAAAAGTTCCTTCAGTGAGTTCAACAATTTCAGATCATAACCTGTACCCTGATTTTTTTCAGATGGTAGCTTTTGTTGGTGATTTTACTATTTCACAGATACATCCTTTATTTTACGACTTGCTGAATTGACATAATCTGTTGTCTTGCACGATTATCCCTTTGGCCATTTAATCTCTCTTGTCTTCCACCCTGTCTTGATGTTCCCTTTTGTTTTAGCCCCTCTCCCCACTCCATGTTTGTTGAACACTTCTTACATCTGTAAACCTTTATAGTTCTGATGGTGGGCATGATTTTGAATACAACTGGTCGTATAAACTGCGAATATAAAGTTACTGAATTAAGGGAATACTTAAAACAATAATTAATGTCCTCGTACACCATTCGCTGAAGGCAAGCATACAGGTGCAGAAGGGGTAAGAAGGCCTTCATAGCCAGAGGATTTGACTACAGGAGCTGGGATTTCTTGCTACAAATATACAGGGCCTTGATTAGGCCACACCTGGAATATTGTGTGCAGTTTTGGTCTCCCTATCACAGGAAACATGTTCTTTCTATAGAGTGAATGCAGAAAAGGTTTACCAGACTGACTCCTGGGATGGCAGGACTGACATAAGAGGAGAGATTGAGTCAGCTAGGGTTATATTTCAGAAAAATGAGGGGGATCTCACAGAAACCTACCAAATTCTAACAGATCTAGACAGGGTATTTGCAGGAAAGATCATTCCGATAGTGGGGGTGTCCAGAACCAAGGGTCACAGTGTGAGGATACAGGGCAGGCCATTTAGGACTGAGATGTGGAGACATTTCTTCACCCAGAGAGAGTAGTCAGCCTGTGGATTTCTCTACCACAGGAAGCAGTTGAGGCCAAACATAGTATATGATATTTTAGATATAGCTCATGTGGGTGAAGGGGGTCAAAGGATATGGAGTGAAAGTAGGAACAGGTTACAGAGTTGGATGATCAGCCATGATCATATCTAATGGCGAAGTAGGCTCGAAGGGCCAAATGGCCTACTCCTGCTCCTATTTTCTACGTTTCTACGTTTTTAAAAGAAAAACAGACGAAAGTGTTTGTGACACACATTATGTAAACTTGCATACCTCAAAACACAAAGAAAAGAGAGGTAAATGTACACCATGTAGGGGTTGATTCCCATTTAAGTATAACGATTTGACAGTCCAGCCATGTTGTGTGTAAAAAAAATTGGAACGGGGAAAATCTGATGTTATCCGAGTTCATCAGAAAACAACGCGAGAGGAGAGACAGTCGGGACATTGAAAACAGCGCGAGAGGAGAGACAGCCGGGACATTGAAAACAGCGCGAGAATAGAGACAGCCGGGGCATTGAAAACAGCGCGAGAGGAGAGACAGTCGGAACATTGAAAACAGCGCGAGACGAGAGACAGTCAGGGGAGTGAAAACAGCACGAGACGAGAGACAGTCGGGAGAGTCAAAAAAGCGCGAAAGGAGAGACAGCCGGGACATTGAAAACAGCACGAGAGGAGAGACAGCCGGGAGATGCAGTGGTTGCTGGTTAAGTGTTTTATTTTTACCCGTATTTAAGTTGGGCGGTTGCTAAACCCGAGACACTACACTTGTAGTATCCCCCACCCTTCCACCTCCTCTAACCTAAGGGAGTGAGTGAATATCAGGTGAGCTCTTTCTTTCCTTTTCTTGTTTTTACCGCACGTTATCTAGGAGGGAAGGCAGGGAAGGCAGTGCAATGTTCCTCCTGCAGAATGTTTGAGGTGAGGGATGCCATCAGTGTCCCTGCTGATTTCACCTGTGGGAAGTGCACCCATCTTCAGCTCCTCAGAAACCACGTTAGGGAACTGGAGCTCGAGCTGGATGAACTTCGGATCATTCGGGAGGCAGAGGTGTTCATAGATAGTAGCTTCAGGGATGTAGTTACTCTGAAGAATGAAGATAGATGGGTGAAGGTGAGAGTGGCTGGGAGGAAGCAGTCAGTACAGGGATCCCCTGTGGTCGTTCCCCTTAGTAACAAGTATACCGCTTTGGATACTGGTGGTGGGGGGGGACTTACCAGGGGTAAGCCATGGTGACCGGAGCTCCAGCACGGAGTCCGTCCCTGTGGCTCAGAAGAGAAGGAGGGAGAGCAGGAGAGCAATTGTTATTGGGGACTCGATAGTTAGAGGGACAGATAGACGGTTCTGTGACAACGAAAGAGACTCACGGATGGTATGTTGCCTCCCAAGTGCCAGGGTCCCTGACGTCTCGGACCGTGTTTTCAGAATCCTTAAGGGGGAGGGAGAACAGTCACAAGTTGTGGTACACATTGGTACCAACGACATAGGTAAGAGTAGGGATGGGGATTTAAAACAGGAATTTAGGGAGCTAGGGTGGAAGCTGAGAGCCAGGACAAATCATGTTTTCATCTCTGGTTTGTTGCCAGTGCCACGTGCTAGCGAGTTGAGGAACAAGAAGAGAGTGCAGATAAACACGTGGCTGCAGGGATGGTGTAGGAGGGAGGGTTTCTGTTACGTGGATAATTGGAGCACATTCTGGGGAAGGTGGGACCTGTACAAACAGGACGGTTTGCACCTGAACCAGAGGGGCACCAATATCCTGGGAGGAAAATTTGCTACGGCTCTTCGGGTGGGGGGGTTAAACTAATTTGTCAGGGGGATGGGAAAACGAGCTGTAGTCTAGAAGCCAGTGTTGAGAGTAGTGAGGTACTGAGAAGGGTATCAATGTTGCAGGAGTGTACCGGCAGGCAGGAAGGTGGGTTGAAGTGTGTCTACTTTAATGCAAGGAGCCTCCGGAATAAGGTAGGTGAACTTGGAGCGTGGATTGGTACTTGGGACTATGATGTTGTGGCCATTACGGAGACATGGTTAGAACAGGGCCAGGAATGGTTGTTGGAAGTTCCGGGGTATAGATGTTTCAGTAAGAGTAGGGAAGGTGGTAAAAGAGGTGATGGAGTAGCATGATTAATCAAGGATAGTTTAACGGCTGCAGAAAGGCAGTTATGGGGCTGGTTTAGCTCACTGGGCTAAATCGCTGGCTTTTAAAGCAGACCAAGGCAGGCCAGCAGCACGGTTCGATTCCCGTACCAGCCTCCCCGAACAGGCGCCGGAATGTGGCAACTAGGGGCTTTGCACAGTAACTTCATTGAAGCCTACTCGTGACAGTAAGCGACTTTTCATTTTCATTTTCATGAAGGGGATCTGTCTCCTGAGGTAATATGGGCTGAAGTCAGAAAGAGAAAAGGAGCGGTCACGTTGTTAGGAGTTTTCTATAGGCCCCCAAATAGTACTGGAGATGCGGAGGAAGAAATTGCAAAGCAGATTATGGATAGGTGTGGAGGTCTCAGGGTAGTTGTCATGGGTGACTTTAACTTTCCAAATATTGATTGGAACCTCTGTAGGTCAAACAGTTCGGATGGGTCAGTTTTTGTACAGTGTGTGCAGGAGGGTTTCCTGACACAATATGTGGATAGACCAAGAGGTGGGGCCACATTGGATTTGGTACTGGGTAATGAACCGGGCCAAGTGTTAGATTTGTTTGTGGGAGAGCACTTTGGAGATAGTGATCACAATTCGGTGCCTTTCACTATTGCAATGGAGAGGGATAGGGCCATACGGCAGGGCAAGGTCTATAATTGGGGGAGGGGTAATTATGATGCGATTAGGCAAGAATTAGGGAGCATAAGATGGGAACGGAAACTGTCAGGGAAACGCACAAATGAAAAGTGGAGCCTGTTCATGGAACAAATACTGCGTGTCCTTGATAGGTATGTCCCTGTCAGGCAGGGAGGAAATGGCCATGTGAGGGATCTATGGTTCACAAAAGAGGTTGAATGTCTTGTCAAGAGGAAAAAGGAAGTGTGTGTAAGGATGAGAAAACAAGGTTCAGTTGGGTCGCTTGAGGGTTACAAGGTAGCAAGGAATGAGCTTAAAAAAAGGGCTTAGGAGAGCTAGGAGGGGAATGAGAAGACCTTGGCGGGCTGGATCAAGGAAAACCCCAAGGCTTTTTACTCTTATGTGAGAAATAAAAGAATGACCAGAGTGAGGTTAGGGCCGGTCAAGGACAGTAGTAGGAACTTGTGCATGGAATCAGAAGAGATGGGAGAGGCGTTGAGTGAATACTTTTCTTCAGTGTTCACCGCGGAGAGGGGCTATGTTTTTGAGGATGAGTGTGTGATACAGGCGGGTAGACTGGAGGAGGTAGATATTCTGAGGGAAGATGTACCAGCAATTTTGAAAAACTTTGTTCAAGAAAGGGAATAAGACTGACCCTAGTAAGTATAGGCCGGTGAGTCTTACTTTGGTGGTCGGTAAGTTAATGGAAAGGGTCCTGAGGGATAGGATTAATGACCATTTGGAAAGATGCAGCTTAATCCGGGATAGTCAACATGGATTTGTGAAGGGTAAGTCTTGCCTCACAAATCTGATTGAATTCTTTGAGGAGGTAACTAAGCGTGTAGATGAAGGTAGAGCAGTTGATGTCGTATACATGGATTTCAGTAAGGCGTTTGATAAGGTTCCCCATGGTCGGCTCATGAAGAAAGTAAGGAGGTGTGGGATAAAGGGAAATTTGGCCAATTGGATAAGTAACTGGCTATTACATAGAAGACAGAGAGTGGGGGTGGATGGAAAATTTTCAGACTGGAGACCAGTTACCAGCGGTGTACCACAGGGATCAGTGCTGGGTCCTCTGCTCTGTGATTTTTATAAATGACTTGGAGGAGGGGACTGAAGGGTGGGTCAGTAAATTTGCTGATGACACCAATATTGGTGGAGTAGTGGATGAGGTGGAGGGCTGTTGTAGGCTGCAAAGAGACATTGATAGGATGCAGAGCTGGGCCGAAAAATGGCAGATGGAGTTGAACCCTGATAAGTGCGAGGTGATTCATTTTGGTAGGACAAATTTGAATGAAGATTACAGGGTCAACGGCAGGGTTCTGAGGAATGTGGAGGAACAGAGAGATCTTGGGGTTCACGTCCACAGATCTCTGAAGATTGCCACTCAAGTGGATAGAGCCGTGAAGAAGGTCTATAGTGTGTTAGCGTTTATTAACAGGGGGCTTGAGTTTACGAGCCGTGGGGTTATGCTGCAAATGTACAGGACCCTGGTGAGACCACATTTGGAGTATTGTGTGTAGTTCTGGTCACCTCATTATAGGAAGGATGTGGAAGCATTGGAAAAGGTGCAAAGGAGATTTACCAGGATGCTGCCTGGATTGGAGGGTAGGTCTTATGAGGAAAGGTTGAGGGAGCTGGGGCTTTTCTCATTGGAGCGAAGGAGGATGAGAGGCAACTTATTGGAGGTTTATAAGATGATGAGGGGGATAGAGTGGACGTTCAGAGACTATTTCCTCGGGTGGATGTAGCTGTTACAAGGGGGCATAACTATAAGGTTCGGGTGGAAGATATAGGAGGGATGTCCGAGGTAGGTTCTTTACTCAGAGAGTGGTTAGAGTGTGGGATGGACTGCCTGCTGTGATAGTGGAGTCGGACACTTCAGGAACTTTCAAGCAGTTATTGGATAGGCACATGGAGCACACCAGAATGACAGGGAGTGGGATAGCTTGTTCTTGGTTTCAGACAAAGCTCGGCACAACATCGAGGGCGGAAGGGCCTGTTCTGTGCTGTACTGTTCTATGTTCTTATTGCAGTTTTAGAATAAATATAATCCATTCCACTTAAAGGATCAGATAACAGCTGGATGAATGGTCCTGCTGTTACCAGGTTACGTGTAACAAGCCGGTACATGTATCCCTCAACAACCACCATGAAGGATGTGCTCACAATGTAGTGGGTCACGGTGACTGTTACGTTTGTAATCTTTTTACAGCGAGTAAACTGTCCGTCTAGAAATCGGATAATTTAGTCAAGTCAGATAAAGATGGTTTTATCCATTCCAACACTTAACCAGAACCCGCAGGCGCATATGCAGTTAACTTAAACACCACATCTCAACAATGAGTGAACACTTAATATATTTTCTTACCCAAAGAAAAAACCCTAAAAAAAACACCTTAGTGCAAAAGGTGATCTTTGAGTTTCACAAAATTTTTCTGAGCATTATAAACTGGAATTGTATTTAACACTGTAGTTTATACTGTATTCTCATTGTTGCCAAAATCTCAGATGTTAGTTTTCAGAAAGTCAATTCTCCTAAGACTGATCTGGTAGTTTAATGCTCTTCTGGACAGATTAGATTTCCTATTTGAAATACTATCTATGTAGGCTAGTGAAGCAGATACTATGTATTCATCTTTTGATTTTATTCTATTTTTCCCACAGTCATTAAATGTCATTATCCATGCTGCACGCGATAATGCCAGTCATAACTCCCAGGAATAGCTAAGCCACTTAACCGAATTATGCGCCTTGGACCATATTAGCTACTTGTAAAAAGATCAATCCAGAGAGATACCAAAGGGTTTAACATTTGTATTATTTCTAAACACTGCATAATAGAAAAGGAAATCAGCTTAACATTGAAAAGGGCACGTTATCTTTATGAATGATTTGCTCACATTATTCTATGCCATTAATTATTCTAATGAGTCTTTTTACTGCAGTATATTGCATTACAATTACAAAACGGGCATAGAACCAGTGCAGAAGGCGGCCATTTGGCCCAGCGAGTCTGCACCGACCCTCTGAAAGAGTACCCTCATCAGTAGGCCCACTCCCCCGGCCTTTCCTGGATTGGCTTGCTGGGTTGCAATCTGCCCCCATGCTTTCCCACCACGTCACCCTCCCAACCATGAAAATCCAATCTTACTTTACTTTATCCCAAGGCAAGCGGGCTGAGCCGTGAATTTTCCCAACTCCTAGCATCCACTTTGGAGAAGGAAATCCAGCCTATAGACAGTGGACCGCTAAATATTCAGGAACTCTAACCAGAGCAGTAACTGCCAAGTTAAAAGATGCCAGATTCTTCAGTATAACTATCAAAATAACCCAGTCCCTTTTTTCAGTTGTTTACATGTTCAAGTACTAAGTGACATTGCTTATTGTCTTATTGATGTATGTGTATTCATGTTCAAAAAACATATATAGAAAGCTCACTGAGCTAAGAAATACACTTCTTTCACCCACAACTTATCTAAAACAACAGACAAAAAAGTAGCTGTCTAAGCTATCTTTAGTAGGGCTTGATGGCAACTTATCTACCCTGTGACTTGTTGGTACCCAACATATGGCTTAGAAAGATAGCATTCTTGAGGACTTCCTATAAGCAATGCAAAGTGGGAATCCTAAACAGTGGCGAAGATATTCCAATTACTAATGACATCAATTCATCGTACAATACTCAACTGAGATATGTCAAATTTGAAGTGCTTTACACTGCTGACGACCAGGATGCCCTATTCATAGCTTCTTCAAGGACTGTGAAGGAGTTGTTTCCAGCTGCTCATGTGGTGTGGATATCCTTACCTAAAGGGGGGGAGGGGGGGATATTGATTGTGTGTCTACCTCACCCTATGTCTGCCTGCCACCTGCTGGAATAACTCTATATGCAAGGTGACACTGTGGTAGGATGTGTCAGTTTTTAAAAAATGTAAACGACAACACATGGAGAGCAAGCAACAATGAAAGGCAGGTGGTGTACTTGCCTTCTTCAAAAAAAATGTTGAAAATTAAGAGTTACAATCACTGTAATCATAACCTTCAATAAAAATGGTTGGCGAAATGGAGGAGGTTGCCGCAAGTTTGATGGCTTTCGTTGACGACTTCCTCGATTCTCGCTCTACTTTCTCAAAAAAAAAAATCACCAAAGATTGGCCCTGGTGATGCTCAATTTTAAAGATGCATCAAGCCCAGCGAAAACTATCCAACAAATAGACAGAAATAAGTGTTTCTTCATCAATGGTGACGAATGAAGGCCTGGGCACCGAGGAAGGTAGGGTGGAGGTGATACACCCCGGTTCACCAAATCCTGATGCTGCATTTACCACAGTAGGTAAATCGTCAGATGGTGCTGCTGCACTTGTTACAGTAGATATCCGCTTTGAAGTTACGGTGACTGAAGTTGAAAAACAATTCACCATTCACCAACACTTTGAAAGATAAGGGGCGCAATTCTCCCAAAGAATTTCTAAGTTATTTGTGGCGGGTTTTTCCACGGAGGTTGCCGCCGGCTGTGCTGGTGAGTTCGCCACCACTATCCAACGGCACTTTGTCAGTTTTTGGGGGCCCTGGGGAGTCTCTCAACAGTTTAGTACACACTAAAATTTTCTTTTTAGCACTGGGGACTTGAACACAGAGATCGGCTGCCATTTTGAAAGGGTGCCCTGATCTTTAAGTAAGCTTGTGGGTCCCCCCACAAGCCCCACCCATGGGCAATGTCACCCCCACAGCCCCCAAGTGAGGACATCCCGCAATGGGGTCCCTGGGGGGGGCCCTCTTCAGATCCCCCCCAAACCCCCTTACACCACCCCGTCCCCTACAGAACCCCTCACCCAACACCCCAACAACCTCAGAGAGGCCCCAACTTACTTTCCCTGCACTCCACCATCTGTCAAACCCCCCCTCCACCCTCATTTCATGGGCATGGCCCCCTTGCCCCCTGGGCCTTGGCCGTGCCCTGGCACTCGGGCAGTGCTCCTTCTGGCTTCGCAGCACCACCCGGGCACCTTGGCAGTGCTGGGGTGGCAGTGCCAGCTGGGCATTGCCAAGGTGTCTGCGTTCCAGGGGGAGAGCCATCGAGCCACCCTGAACTTACTGTCATGAGAATGTCGCTTTAAGAAATGTTTGGCTGCTCATATTATTGCAATGATGTCAGAGTGTGGGTGGAGCTGGGCTGACTGTCAGCTTTTTACTTTCGTTTTAGGCTGTTTGCTGCAGGGTGTGTTTTAGTTTCGTTTTCAGAGCTGGATAGCTGCAGTCACAGTCAGACGGTGTATGAATCGCTCTCTGTAATCTAAAGACTGTAAATCGATCCTGGTGATTTAAAACTAATAACAGTAGTGACTTTAAACTTAATGTGCTTCTGGTAAAAGGTGTTTTAAGTCATATGGATGTTAAAAGGAAAGCTTAAAGGATTACTTAGTGTTGTAGCCTTTGGGGGTTGTATTTGAATTAATGGTTGCAAAGATGTTCACTGTTTCGTTTCAAAAAGGTTAACTTGAGTTCACAGAATAAACATTGTTTTGCTTTAAAAAAAGTCAATTTCCATTTCTGCTTCACCACTCCTGTACAGTGGGCCGTGTGCTCCCCATACCACAATCTATTAAAGGTTGTCGGTCAGGGAAGCTCCATGATACACTTTGAGGTTCTCTAAACCCTGGCCCATAACAAATTGGGGGCTCGTGCGGGATAAAAGTCTATCTATTGGATTGGCTTAGTGAACTTAAAGACAGTGAGGGGTGAGCATATTGTGGTTGCTTTTCAGGTGTGGTATTTTAGTTTAAGTAGGGAGTGTGTTGTGGACAATGACTCTTTCAGAGGCTCAGAAGCTTTTGGGGGTGGAGACGGTCACACGCAGTAACCTACAGACAGAGACTAAAAGCAGACTGTTAGATTTGGCAAAAACATTGCAGTTAACATTACCTAACAAAATGCGAAAAGATGAGGTAATTATGGCGGTGGTTAAGCATTTAAAGTTGCCTCAGATACAGTTTGACTCATTGGAAATGTCAAAAATTCAGTTGCAAATTAAACAAATGGAACATGAGAAAGAATTAAAGCAGCTTGAATACGAAAGAGAGAGAGCGGAAAAAGAAAGGGAAAGAGATAGAGAGGAAAAAGAAAGAGAGAGAGAGAGAAAAAGAAAAGGAGAAAAGAAAGAATAGCCCTAGCAGAACAAAAAGAAAGAGAAAGGGAGATACAGATCAAGGAAAAAGATAAAGAGAGAGAGTTTGAACTTCAGGAAATGGCCATGAAACATGACAGTCAGTTAAAATTGGCAGACGTAAAGGGAAACGTACAGTTGGATAATAGTGATGAGGATAGTGAGAAAGAGCGTCATAGTCAAAGGCTTGGTCGGAATCTATTTAAATATGTCCAAGCATTGCCAAGGTTTGATGAGAAGGAGGTAGAAGCCTTTTTCATTTAATTTGAGAAGGTAGCTAAACAAATGAAATGGCCTCAGGACATGTGGGTATTACTGATTCAATCATAGCTGGTAGGGAGGGCTAGTGAAGTGTTTGCATCACTACCGGAAGAGGTATCTGGAACGTATGAGGAGGTGAAAAAATCTATCTTAGGTGTATGTGAACTAGTGCCTGAAGCTTACAGACAAAGGTTTAGAAATTTAAGGAAATAATTTGGTCAAACATACATGGAGTTTGAAAGGCTCAAACAGAGTAATTTTGATAGGTGGCTAAGGGCTTTGAAAATAGACCAAACCGGTGAAGCTCTCAGAGAAATTATACTTTTGGAGGAGTTTAAAAATTCAATTCCTGATGTAGTGAAAACTCATGTGGAAAAGCAGAGGGTTAAAACTGCGAGGTTAGCAGTAGAAATGGCAGATGATTATGGATCAGTTCATAAATCAACGCTTGGTTTCCGACATCAGTTTCAGCCTGTGAGGGATAGAAACTGGGGACATGAGAAATACTCAAGTGGTAAAGGTAAAGGTGATCTGATGGGAGATAACAAGGAGAGTGTACCTCAGATTAAAAAAGAAATCCAGGAGGGTGGAAAAGAAATGAAAAGTTTCAAATGTTTTCACTGTAATAAACTAGGCCATGTAAAGTCACAGTGTTGGTGGTTGAAGAAAAGCACTGGGAAGGCTGATGTGGTAAAACAGGATAAGACAGTAGGGTTTGTTAAAGTGGTAAAGTTTGGGAAAAATGTTGCCAGAAAGGTGGTGATATGTGGAATTCAGGGTGAGAGGAGTAGTGTTCCATTATATAAGGTAAGGTTGGTAAGTCCAGTGAAGAGTGGTGAAGTGGTAGTAGGAGTAATAGATAAACTATCTTGTCAAGGAATATAGTTTATCTTGGGTAATGATATAGCTGGATCGCAGGTGGGAGTGATGCCTACTGTGGTTGATAAGCCAGTGGAAAATCAGACAACTGAAGTGTTGAAGGACGAATATCCTGGGATTTTTCCGGATTGTGTAGTAACAAGGTCGCAAAGTCACAGGTTAAGAAGAGAAGAAATCAAAGAGTGAAGATGAGGTTGAAGTGCAATTATCAGAAACGATTTTTGATCAGATGGTTGAAAAGGAACAAGAACAGGTGGAGGATGAGGCAGATATTTTTAGTTCAGGAAAATTGGCGGAGTTACAACAAAAAGATATCGAAAAAAAATGGATGTATCAGAAAGCATACACGGAAGAGGAATCTGAGTGTATACCAGAGTGCTATTACCGTAAAAGTGATGTCTTGATGAGAAAATGGAAACCTTTACATATGCAGGCGGATGATGAAAAGTGGGCAGAAATTCAGCAAGTAGTATTGCTGGTAGGGTATAGAAAGGAGGTGTTGCGAGTTGCTCATGAGGTACCAGTGGAAGGTCATTTAGGAATAAGGAAAACTCAAGCTAAAATCCAAAAACATTTTTATTGGCCTGGACTACATAAAGATGTAGTTAAATTTTGTCAATCATGTCACACATGTCAAGTGATAGGGAATCCTCAAGCAGTGATAAAACCAGCGCTCTTAATACCCATTCCAGCATTTGAGGAACCTTTTACAAGAGTCCTAATTGATTGCGTAGGACCGCTTCCTAAAACAAAGTGGCAATCAATATCTTTTGACTATAACGGATGTGTCTACTTGGTTTCCAGAGGCCATTCCAGTACATAATATTGCAGCTAAAAAGATTGTGGAGGAATTACTTAAATTCCTTACTAGATACGGACTACCCACAGAAATACAATCAGATCAAGAATCAAATATTACCTCAAGGTTATTCAAAGAAGTTATGAATAGCTTAGGAATAAAACAATTTATATCAATTGCGTACCATCCAGAATCGCAGGGAGCGTTAGAAAGGTGGCATCAGACATTAAAGACAATGTTGAGGGCTTATTGTCACGATTGTCCAGAGGATTGGGATAAAGGAATTCCATTTGTACAGTTTGCAATTAGGGATGCACCTAATGAGTCAACCAAATGTAGTCCTTTTGAACTCATTTTTGGTCATGAGGTAAGAGGACCACTTCAATTGATTAAGGAAAAATTGGTGACTGAGAAATCGGAAATTACATTATTGGATTACGTATCAAATTTTAGGGAACGATTAAATAGAGCAGGTGAATTGGCGAGATAACATTTAAAAGTTGCACAAAATGTGATGAAACGGGTCGTGGACAAGAAATCCAACATTCGTAGTTTTGCCATTGGAGACAAAGTTTTAGTATTGTTACCAGTAGGGTTTTGTGGACCGTATCAGATTGAAAGGAAATGAAGTGAGGTGAATTATGTAGTAAAAACGCCGGATAGAAGGAAAACTCACCGAGTGTGTCATGTGAATATGCTTAAAAGGTACTTTGAAAGGGAAGGAGAGAAAAAGGTGATGTGTTGGGTAAGCTGGGTCTGCGAGGACTGTAGCAGAGAGAGAGACAGGCTTCCAACGCTTGACGAAATGCAACTCTATTTTCTTAAACTCTTAACTATTAAACATGCTTGAACTGTGGGTTGACACTATACTGAGTTGACTGGAGACCTGAGGCTAACCTGACCAGACTATCTTACTACCACATGGTGGATGTTCTAGTTGTTGCTCACAGGCTCTGACTGTCTCAGAGGCTGCATCCCAAGAGGGTGGGAAAACTAGTGCCCCCTGGTTATATAGTGGCCGTGTCCTGTCTGGTGATTGGCTACTGTGTTCTGTATGTTCATTGGTTATCCTTTGTGTCACTCACTGTCTGTCTGTGCACCATCATACACTTGTCTGTATATTATGACAAAAGGAGGAGGTTTTAATGATTCTAACTGAAAGTGACGAACCAAATCCAGATGACTTGGAATTTGACATATCTCAAATTAAATTGGAAAACGAGGATGTTCTTAATAATTGGGATAAATTGTTGAGTTACCTTCCAGAGGAAAAACAAACTGACCTGAAAGAGTTATTGATATCACGTGGGCAAGTTTGTAGAGATAAATTGGGAAGTACTAAAAAGGCTATACATGATGTCGATGTGGGAAATGCTGTTCCAAACATCCATATAGACATAACCTGTGCCAATTTTAAAGGGTTAACAAAGAGATTGAGAGTATGCTTAAAAATGGCATAATTGAAGTGGGTTGCAGCCAATGGAGCTCACCCATAGTGATGGTACCAAAACCAGACGGTACCCAACGGTTGTGTGTGGACTATAGAAAGGTTAATGCAGTTACAAGAATTTTGTTTCAAAAAGGTTAACTTGAGTTCATAGAATAAACATTGTTTTGCTTTTTAAAAAGTCCTTTTCCATTTCTGCTGTACCACACCTGTAGAGTGGGCCGTGTGCTGCCCATACCACAATCTATTTAAAGCTGTGGGTCAGGGGAACTCCATGATACACTTTGGGGTTCTCTAAACCCTGGCCCATAGCATTACCCTGACCAACAAGGGTTCACCAATGGCCCAGGAGACCCCCCCAGAATGCCATCTGCCTGGTCAACATTTGTGTATGACCATATTTATTTATTTATTTGACCGTATGGCGCCCGGCTGTGGCATCGCTGGGGAGGCCAGTAGATCCCACGAGGCCAGTGGATCCGGGTTAAGTAGGCCTAAGCCGGTTTAAAACTAACTTCGATGGACGCTGTTTGGTCATGCCCTTTGTGGGCATGTTTCAGATTCCGATGCCTCACGGGACTTGGGTGAATCCCGCGAAGCGCGAATACTGTTGGGAAGTCTGAGAGAGAATTTTCCCGGCATTTACCAGCCTCACCGGTACACAATGCGGCCGGTGGACCGTGCCTAAGGTAAAGAAATTATGAAAACCTTGAAGCAGTCGGTGGAGGATACGCTGGCCCCAATAAAGGAGTCTTTGAGCAAGACATCAGTGACAGTGCAGGAACATGGGGAAGTTTTGAAAGAATGGAAGAAGCACTATCAATACGCAGCGACGACCTAAAATTGCTGAAAATAGAGGTAGCAAGCATTCATGCCATCAACTGAGACACAAAGATGGAAGACTTGGAGAACCAGTCAAGATGGAATAATCTTCGGATTGTGGGACTGCCAGAGGGACTAGAAGGCCAGAGACCAATTGAATACTTTGGCAGAATGTTTTCAAAGCTTGGGTGAAGAAGAGCTAGCCCACCGATCACGTCACCTGAAACCACAGGCGAACCAACCACCAAGAAGAGTGATCGTTAGCTTCAGCAGATATCAATCTAAGGAACGAGTATTGCAATGGGCAAAGCTGAAATGGGAGGTGAGATAGGAAAACAACGCCATTCGCATCTATCAAGATTTGACAACTGAGCTCGCAATAAAATGTATGGTTTTCAACAAGACAAAAGCAACACTCTATAGGAAGGGTACATGATTTGGAATGGTCTCTGTGGCAAGGTTACGAGTGACATACAACGGCAAGGACCTTTTTTTTCATTCTGCAGAGACGGCAGAGACATTCATAAGGGCAGAAGGCCTGTGTCTGGATTAAGTCTTGCGTTGAGGTTTTGATATTATTGTTAAGTTGGATTGGTTTGATGTTTTGATGTTTATTGTTAGCATATTTGGCTGTTTGTATTATATTAGGATTGAATATAAATTTTCAGTAAAGAACTGGGGGTAAAGAATTTATATTTTTAAGAGGGGGGAAAAAAAGAAACATATATAATATTTTGGGGGGAAATTAGATAAACAAATAAAAACTATTTTGAAAAGTAGTAGGGGAAAAGGGCAACGTGGAGTCCCTTATATTTGAGACATTAATGTAAAGGGTTTTAACGGGAGTCACCTTGCTAGTAAGCTGGGGCGGGTGAGTGAACAGAAGCGTGCTGGGGAGTGGCTGCGGCAGGTCAAAACTGCTAAAAAAAACAGGATTCAACCGGCCTAGGAGGTGTGAATGAATGTGGAATAGGGGTAAAGATAAGGAAAGTAATTTGAAGAGTAAATATCAGGGGGAATTTATGGGATAGGGTGCGGGAGTAGGGGAAGCTGGCTGCGGAGTTATGGAATAAGGGTCGGGTCCACAAGGCAGGTGAGGCCAAAGGTTATAAAAATGAGGTGAAGAATTGGAAAAACTGGCGGATGGGGCGGCAGGCTTACCCCTCGGAAGGGCGATGGTGTAGAGAGGAGAGGTGAGAAACCCCCAGTCTGATTTGAAACTTGGAACGTAAGGTGACCGGGAGGCATGGTGTAGAGGACAAGAGTCATCTCACATCTGAAGAGTTTGAAAGCCAATGTAATTGCTGCTACAGGAGAGCCATTTGAGGATAAAAGATCAGTTACGGCTCCAAAAGGGATGGGTGAGTCAGATGTTCCACTCACGTTTTAATAGCAGGGCGAGAGGGGTGGTAACGTTGGTGAGAAAAGGGTTAAATTTCAGATGCAGCAAGTAATAATAGATCAAGGGGCAGGTACGCCATCGTCAAAGGTATATTGGAGGGAAGATCAGTGGTACTGGTCAGTGTATATGCCCCGAACTGGGACAATGTAGGATTTATAAAAAGGCTGGTGGCAGCCATTCCAAGTCTAGATACACATCAGTTGGTTTTAGGTGGAGATTTAAACACTACTGAACCCGAAGTTAGATCGTTCAAATCCATGCACATTTACTCCTTCAGCTGGGGCGAAAATGTTGGCAGCATTTATGAAGAGGAGGTGGTGGTGGTGGGGGGGTGTTTTTCATCATAGGGAGGGCATTATTACCAGGAGGTGAGGAAAACGGATTATTCTGCCATTGTTATTTCAGACCATGCCCCACACTTGGTAGAAATAGTCTTGGAGAAGGGCCAGATTCAAAGACCACCATGGCAGATGGATGTGGGATTGTTGGCAGATTCGGGTTTTAGCGAAAGGATGAATGGAATTATGCATAATAATAATGGGGAGGTCTCACCCTCACTGGTTTGGGAATAGTCCAGGAGAAATGATTTCATACAAGGCACAGATGGATAAGGAGTAAGGGAGGAACAACAACGACTAGTGGACAACATTTTGAAGATTGAAGTATGCGGAAAAAGGAGCTTCAAAAATTTTAATTTGTTATGACTAGGAAAGCGGTACAACAGTTAAGACGAGTTATAGGGGCGGTGTATTAATATGGGGACAAAGCTTATCGGATGTTGGTAAGTCAACGTAGGGGCCAGTCGGCCTCGAAGGAGATTATAAAGGCCCGGGATGAAACAGGGAGGTTGGTGTCAGCACCGGAACAGGTGGATAAGGTGTTTGATAAATGTTATCGAAATTTATTTGGATCAGAGCCCCTGGGGAATGAGTGGGATGTGCAAATATTTTCGAGGAATTGAAATTTTCCTATTCTAGATTAAGAAGATAAGGCCAGACTGGGGGGACCCAGAGGGGTGGAGGTATTTGTCTGCAGTGTTGGAATGGTTTGAAATTGGGCATAAGTTTGCAGCTTGGGTAAAATTATTGTACGCAGATCCGAGGGCCGGCGTACAAACAAAATGAGTTCAGAGTACTTTCGGCTACAGAGGGGAACGAGACAGCGGTGCCCATGTCCCCTCTACTATTTATTTGAGCAATAGAACCCTTGGTCATTGCACTAAAGAGCTTGAATAAATGAAAGGAGATAATGACAGGAGGGGGGTGGAACACAGGATATCATTATGCACCAACGAGTTCCTCTTATATATATATATATCTGACCTGATAACTACAATTGGAAACATTATGGGGCTACTAAAAAGTAAAGTTTTGGAAAAAGGGAGTGCTTTTCAATCTCAACACCTAGGAAGGACAAAGCATGGACGATATGCCATTTTGATCAGTAACGAACCACTTTCGGTGCTTGGGGGTACAAGTAGCTTGAGACTGGGCTCAGATCTATAAATTAAATTTTACAAGCCTAATACCAAGCATTTTTTCAAAATAAATTTAGAGTACCCAATTCTTTTTTTTTCCAATTAAGGGACAATTTAGTGTGGCCAATTCATCTACCCAGCACAAAAACCCAAGTGTTCATGAAGAATTACAAAGATGGGATAGCTTGCCCTTATCACTTGCGGGCCAACTGCAAGTAGTAAAAATGTATGTTCTGCCACGGTTTTCGTTTGTATTTCTGTGTCTCCCGGTCTTTTTATCTAAAGCTTTTTTATGGCGGTGGAAAGATTGATCTCTTTGTTTATATGGGCTGGCAAGGTCCCCAGGATTCGTAAATGGTTGCTTCAGAGGGAGCGACAATTGGGCGGACTAGCCCGGTCTAATCTTAGGCACTATTACTGGACGGTGAACGGCGAGAAGGTTCGATGCTGGTTAGGGAATCAGATACGGTGCAGATGGAGGAAGGGGCATGTCAGGGGTTGGGATTGCAGGCACTGGCTACAACGCCACTCCCATTGATGCCACGGAATACTCAAAGGGTCCAGTTGTAGTGAAAACATGAAAGATATGGAAGCAGCTTCGCAAAGATTCTAAATTAGGGGCAGCATTAAAACTAATGCCAGTCAAAGGAAACCACCTGTTTAAACTTCCAAGACTAGACGCTAGGTTTGAAGACTGGGAGGAAAATGGTGTGGCCACACTGAAAGACTTGTTTCTTGAAGGTCGTTTTGCAACATTTGAAGAATTGAGGGAGAAATATGAGCTCTCAAGGAGGGAGGCCTTTAGATATATACAGATGCGGGCTTTGGGAAAGGAGATCTTCCCTACGTTTCCAATGTCACGTCCTTCTTCTCTGCTGGAGGGGTTGATGCTGTTGGGAATAGAAGGGGGCGTTATCTCTGATATTTGTAGAAAAATTATGGAAGCAGGGTCAGAATTTATGGATATTGTTACAGCCAAATGGGAAGAGGAATTGGTGGAGATGTTGGACGAAGGACTTTGGTGCGAAATTTTACGGAGGATAAATGCAGCGGCCTCTAGCACGAGATTGGCATGAATACAATTGAAGTTTACAGAACACATTTGACCAGGTCGAGAATGAGTCACATTCTGAGGGGTTGGAGGACATTTGTGACTGATGCGGGAGGGGGCCGGCCAATCATGTCCACAGGTTTTGGTTGTGTCTGAAACTGAGGACATTCTGGAACACCTTCTTTAGCATCATGTCGGCAGTGTTACAGTTGGGCTTAGAAGTCTGTCCCCTGGAAGCCATATTCAGCGTGTCGGACTTGGCGGAGCTCCAGGCTGGGGACGATAAAAATATCAGCCATGATTGAATGCCAGAGCAGACATGATGGGCCGAGTGGCCTAATTCTGCTCCTATGTCTTAAGGTTTCAACTCCATATTCCCTTTTACTCCTGATAACCTTTCATCCTCTTGCTGATCAAGAATCTACTTCTGTCTTCAAGCCATTCAAAGACTTCCACTTCCTTTTGAGGCAGAGAGTTCCAAAGACTCATACCATTCAGAGAGAAAGAAATCCTCCTCCACTCTCTTCAAAATGAGCGGCCCCTTATTTTCAAACAGTGGCCTGCGTACTAGATTCTCCCACAATAGGAAACTCCGCACCTACCCTGTCAAGAATCATAGAATTTACAGTCTAGAAGGAGGCTATTCAACTCATCGAGTCTACACCAGCCCTTGAAAGAACACCCTACTTAAGCCCACACCTCCACCTTCTCCCCCTAACCTTTCAGGACACTAAGAGCAATTTAGCATGGTCAATTCACCTAACTAGCACATCTTTGGACTGTGGGAAGAAACCAGAGCACCCGGAGGAAACCCTCGCAGACACGGGGAGAACGTGCAGACTCTGCACAGACAGTGACCCAAGCCGGGAATCGAATCGGGGTCCCTGGCACTGTGAAGCAACCGTGCTAACCACTGTGCAACCGGTAAAGACCCCTCAGGATTTCATATGTTTCAATCAAATCACCTCTTGCTCTTTTAAACTTCAGTGATAGGGTGATAGCCTAGCCAGTCCAACCTTTCCTCTTAAGACAACCTGCCCAATCCAGGTATTCATCTAGTAAATCTTTTTGAACTTCTTCCAATGCGTTTACATCCTTCCTTGAATATGAAGACCAATGCCAATACTGTATTCAGTACTTCAATACTCCACATGTGTTCTTACCAATGCCCTGTATAACTGAAGCATAACCTTCCTACTTTTGTATTCAATATCCCTCGTAACAAAGGATAGCATTCTATTAGCTTTCGTAATTTTCTCTGTATTCTTGCGCTTTTGTGATTCATGCACTAGGGATCCCTCTGCATCTCAACACTCTGCAATCTCTCACTATTTAGATAATGTTAATCCCTATACCATAAGCTTTTATTAATCGCATTAACCTTTGATGTGGCGCCATATCAAATGTCTCCTGGAAATCTAAACACAGTACTTACTGTGTTCCTCTTTATCCATAGTGTTTGTTACTTCTTCAAAACAATTCCAATTAATTGGTTAAACATGATTTCCCTTCCACAACGCCATGCTGACTCTGCCTGATTAGCCTGAACATTTCCACGTGGCCTGCTATAATGTATTTAATAATAACTTCTCGCATTTTCCCTATGACAAAAGATAAGTTAACTGACCTGTCAATTTCTGTCCTGCTCCCTTTATGAATAAATGAGTTACATTCACTATTCTCCAATTTTTTTTTATTTTTAAAAATAAATTTAGTGTACCCGATTCATTTTTTCCAATTAAGAGGCAAATTAGCATAGCCAATCCACCTAGCCTGCACATCTTTGGGTTGTGGAGGCGAAACCCACGCAGGCACGGGGAGAATGTGCAAACTCCACACGGACAGTGACCCGGGGCCAGGATCTAACCTGGGACCTCGGCGCCGTGAGACTGCAGGGCTAACCCACTGTGCCACCTTGCTGCCCTGCTATTTTCCAATTTAATGAAACCTGAATCTTTCGAATTTTGGACAATTAAAACCAACTCATGAACTATCTCACTAATCTTTTTGTTTAAGACCCCAAGATGAAGTCCATCAGGACCCGGAGACATGTCAATTGCAGCACCAACTGTTTCCTCAGTGCTTCTTCCCTGGTGACTGTAATATTCCTAAGTACACCTCTCCCCTCCATTTCCTATTTTACAGCTATTTCATAGAATCCCAACAGTGCAGAGGGAGGCCATTCGGCCCATCAGGTTTGCACCGACCCTTCAAAAGGCCATACCTCACTGGTCCAATCCCCCGCCCTATCCCTACATCCCCACCCTAAGGGACAATTTAGGAGGGCCAATCCACCTAACCTGCACATCCTTGGACTGGGAGGTAACCAGAGTACCCGGAGGAAACTCATAGTCACAGGGAGAATGTACAAACTCCACAGTCGAAATTGAACCCGGGTCCCATGGCGCTGTGAGGCAGCAGTGCTAACCACTGTGCTCTTCTTGGATGTTACTTCTGTTCTCTATAGTGAAGACCGATGCAACATGCCACCACAATTAATCTGCCATCTCCTTATTTTCCATTACTAATTCTTCTGACTGATTTATTATAGGATCAACACTCACTTTGTTAACTCTTTCCTTTTTAACACTGTTCAAACTACTTTTTGAAGTGTCATTCCTGTTGTAATGATGGAAGTGCAGCAGCAAGATCCCACAATGATTAATGAACTTAAAGATCAGATAATCTAATATTTCAGGGAGAAATACTGGCCAGGAAATTGGGACAAGTCTCCAGCTTTTTAAATAGTCTCCTTTTATATGCACCTGCGAGAGTAAACAGTGCTTCAGTTTAACTTTCCATTGGCACCTCAGGTAGTACAGAGCTTCCTCATTGAAGTATCATCTGAGATTGTGTGCTTGAACCTGGAACCTATAAATTCAAGAGGTGAGAGTCAGAGATGGAGTGTCAAGGTTTGAGGTGCCGGAGCTCTAAATGTGTTGGCCGTAAAATTTTTGAATCTACTATTACATTATTTTCCTTTGTATCAATTGAGTCCCCAAAATTTAGTAAAGCTCTGCATTTTGGGTGAAAAATATTAGTGCCGGTATTTTGAACCATATGGGGCAGCACAGTGGCACAGTGGTTAGCACTGCTGCCTCACAGCACCAGGGATCCGGGTACAATTCTGGCCTTGGGTGACTGTGTGGAGATTGCACATTCCCGTGAGGAGCATATTGATAGGCTTCAAGAGGACACAGACAGGTGGAGGAATGGGCAGGCACGTGCAGATGAAATTTAATGTGGAGAAGTGCGATGTGATACATTTAACGAGGAGGAGAGGTGACATAAAATAAAGGATATGATTCTGAAGGAAATGCAGAAACAGAGGGATGTGGGTGTATATATGCATAGATCACTGAAGGTGGAAGGGCAGATTGAGAAAGCAGTGAATAAATTATACGGAGTCCTGCGGGTTTTATAAATAGGGGCAGAGTATAAGTTATGAACCTTCATGAAACACTGGTTCAGCCTCAATGGGAAGGAGGTTAAGGTTTTGGAAAAGGTGCAGAAAAGGTCGACGAGAATGGTTCTGAAGATGAAAGTCTTGAGTTATGCAGATAGATTGGCAAAGCAGGGGCTGGTCTCCTTGAGAAGAGAAGGTTGAGAGGAGATTTTTTAGACATGTTCAGAATCATGAGGGGTCTGGGATTCAGTCAATGGGGAGAAACTGTTCCCATTGACAGAAGGTTGAGGACCCCAAGGTGATTAACAAGAGGACCAGAGGCAACATGAGGAAAGACTGCTTTATGCAACAAGTGGTTTGGATCTAGAATGGACTGCCTGAACATGTGGTGCAAACAGATCCAATTGCAGCTTTCAAAATGGGACTGGATGATTGTCTGAAGGGAAAATATTTTATAGGGCTACAGGGAGACGGTCGAGAAGTGGGAATAGCTGAGTTGCTGTTGCAGAAAAACAACATAGAAACGATGTACTGAATGGCTTCCTTCTGTGCTGTAACTAGACTATGATTCCAGTATGGATACATTAAAGGAATTTGATTTACACGTGAGGAAGAAAGGAACCAAAATTTACCCTAATCGTGTGATTAAGAAAGGTGGGAGATGGTTTTTGCAGAATTGTTGGAAAAACAAAGGTAGTTTTAAGGAATTTATATTTGTATTGGTAAACATTAGAAATAAGGTATAGTTTTAAGTGGGTTTAATTTAATGTTTCTGTGCCTGGAAGGGTAAAACCTATAGTCAGATACTGGACAAAGGTGTTTGTAAGTATAGGGGTTGGTTATGTTCCAACTGTGTCTTTATTGTACTTAGAGAGGGCTACGGCGTGAAGAATAAATAGAAGGCATAAGCACATGGGTATTGCTTAGCAACTGGGCCTTGTAAGGTAGAGAAGCTTTTACGTTTTAGTTTTAGCTGAATTTGTGGGCGGTTGGAGATAGGTAGTGAGAGAGAAGACCGCTCTCATAGCTCTTCTAGAAGGAGTTGGTTTAAAAGGCTAGAGAGAGAATATCTCGCTCAGCTTTACTAGAAGAAAAGCTATACTGGAGTAACGGTTAAGAAAACAGGTGCAGAGGTCTGATGAGCAGCGAGTTAAGGAAACTAGAGAAATGAAGTGACGTTTCTAAGAAGGCACAGGTTAAAGGCACTAGAGCAGGGAACTGGTGAGTAAAGATAGACCAGGCTGCGAAGAAGACTGAGCGGCCAAAAACTATCTTTAGTGATTTTCAGGTTTGTGAGATTTTACTACAGCCTGTGGAACACGAGTTGAAATAACTATGGATCTCGGGAGTTTGTGTAAAGACAGTTGAAGCAAAGGAATCCTAAAAGGGATTGGTGTAACATCATGGACTGGATTCACTGTTAAAAGTGAAGCAGAAGCTTTGTTTAAAAGTGTAATTTGTAAAACCTGGGCTGGATTTCAGAATGCTTTAAGGGAAATCATTCTTATGAGAAAATATTTTAAAGCGTGTTTTTGGGAACGGAGTTTGGAAACTCTCATGTGATCATCATCTGGGGTGTTTCTGAAGGGAAATCCAGACACCTGGGTTCAGAGCAGAGTGTGTGTATTTGACCACAGTCATCTTATGTGCTTAAAAGGGACTTTGTGTGAATGAGACCATGGTAGCTCAAGATGTACTTTGTAATCCATGTTAGTTTTTAGATTTCTGTATATTTGTTAAGATAAAGGGGTGTTGGAGTAAAGAAGTACACCATAATCCAAATTTTTCATGTTGAATAAATATTTTTTCCTTGCTGTTAAAATGAATTAGCGGTCCTGTGGCTCTGTTCCTCCACATATTATTTTAGAAAGTCAATGTTACAGTCTTTTGAGCTAGGGTTCCATTCTGGAATCTTTCTGTCCAATAATAATGTCAACTGGGATTGTAATAAAATGCAAGCACCAACACAGATTTGTGAGGCTGCCAGCAGGGAATACAAACACTATATATACTGTGATGTTACCGCTGAAGCTACCTGTGAGAGGGTTTCAAAACTCCGAAGGACAACTTGAAACACTGGTTCTTAGTCGTGTGTTTTTGTTTGGAATAATGTGAGGAACCATGTAAAATCCAGTGAGGAACCAGTCTACTCGTTGTGTAAACAATTAATAAAGAATAATTATTAAAGTAGTAGAAAATCAAACAAACACACAACAAAAGACTAATATACACAATGACACTTAAGCGTATGAATAACTAAACACTTTATCTGAAGTTGTCCCTTGCAGCCAAAATTTACCCCTGTTCCCTGAACTCATTGAGACACCCCTTTTTCCCAAGCAACATCCAATTTTTAGTAACTCTATAGGTCAAATCCAGTTAGTAGTTACCACACAATACCGCTTAGGCGACCAAGTCTGGGAAACTGTCTCTTCCTGGTCAGCAATGGCACGAAATTGGGTCTTTTAGAGGAGAATATCTGTAATCTGCCACGGTTCTAAATATCACCTGGAACAGGTCTCCTCCGTAACTCGGATTGTAGATGGAACTCACCTGCCTGACTGTTCGATGGAAAACTAGCCTTCCCCCGAATGAGGGTGCTAGAAGTTATACTGCTTTGTGTCTTTGATATTCCCCTCTGCGGATTCTGCCGTCTATCCCTCTCAAATTCCTTGCCTTTTGAAGTTATCATTTGTACAGCCCCACTGATCTCTGTTAAACAATGTTTCTGATATGGCCATTCGCACCTCATTGTCTCTAAAATCCTGCTAATCTTGTTACTGGGCAAATTGCATCTCATTGTTCATCTCGATGTCTGCTACTTGTCTGTTATTTTCATAGAATTCCTATTATATAGGAGTCCATTCAGCACATCGAGTCTGCATTGATCCACTCCACCCTATACCTGTGACCCCGTAACCTAACATCCCTGGGCACGATGGAGCAACTTATCCTCCTCCTTCTGGTCAAAATGTATCACATCACACTTCTCTCCACATTAAATTTCATCTGCCAAGTGCCTGCCCATTCCACCAGCCTATGTCCGCTTGAAGTCTATCACTAACCTCTTCATAGTTCACAATACTTCAAAGTTTGAAATTGTGCTCTGTACACCCAAATCTAGGTTATTAATATAAATAAAGAAAAGCAGTGGCCACTCTATATCGCAGTCAGAATTAAGTAAAGTTTCTGTAATTCATGTTTTTATTAGGCTTGAATTAAATAATAAACTATTGCATCATAAAATTCTAGTTCTGCTAAAGTCCAATGGTTCAAAATAACACACAGAATCCCTATAATGCAGAAGGAGGCCACTCTCCAACGAGTCCGCACTGACCCTCTGAAAGAGTGCTCTACCTTGGCTCACCCCTTAATCCTCCGGAACCCCATCCAACCGTTGGACACTACGGGGTAATTTATCATTGTCATCCACCTAACCTGCACATCTTTGGAATGTGGGAGGAAACTGGAGCACCTGGAAGAAACCCTCGCAGACACAGGGAGAAAGTGCAATCTCCACACAGTCACCCAAGGCTTGAATTAAACCTGGGTCCCTACCTTGTTATCTCAGATTCACTGTTAATCTCGTCAATTTCCCACATTCCCAACAACTACGTTTCACATCCTTAGGCCATCATAGCCAAGGGATGAATGTTCAGTCAGCAGACAGCAGGGGGTTTGGGAATATTGATGCATCTTTAGGTCCCAGGAACCTTGAGCTTCAAAGATGTTGAAATACCTGTTTGTGAGAACGCTGTGTGCAAGACGATGCAAGGTCTGCGTTTCTTTTTGCAATCAGGGAGCTGTAAGGATGGTTACTGCTGTTGCTTTAGCTGTACATTGACTCAGAGGCGTTTAGCAGCATTGTAAGGCCCGGGTCCCTGGGCTCTGCCTTCCCTCCACCACGTCTTAACCTCCCCAGGGTTTGGAGTTACAGCCATACCGCGAGCTCTGGACATTCCAGTCAACCCTTCCTGTCCGGCCTGAACTCAAAACTCCATGAACTTGTTGCCAAACCTGCCCTTGTGCGCCACATAATAATGCCGGTAGAATTTACTCGACATGCTCCTCGCACCTCCGTGTCACAAGTCCCACTTGGTTGCGAGATAATTTCCCTCTAGTTCTGATTTTTGCCAACAATGAGCCAAATCCTCCTGCATGTGTTACTCCTGGAAACAAGTAGCTTCAATATTGGAGGCAGTGAGGGTTAAAATCAACACCAATATTAGATTGAAAACCCAGTCAGACAATTAAAGGAGTGGATCCACTGAGATCAAGGAAATGAAAAATCAAGTGGGCATGTTACGGATGTCCAATCAGCAAAGGAGAGTTCACCAATCAGCGGTGAATATTAAAGCCCCCGCAACCTTCCCCTCCACACTAACCTCCTCCACAAACCCCCCCCCCCGCCCCAAACACCTCCCGAGTATTAACAAGTGAAATTGACAGTTTGGCTTCATAAAATCAGAATTCTTAGTCTGAAAGTTCTGTTTTGTTTTTTTAAAGCCGTTCTCACAGGTCCTAAGCTCTGGCTGCTCAGCATGGATGACGAGAACTTTGTTTGAACTACCAAAGTAGACCCTCATAGCTCCTGGGATCCTGCACCCTGCTCTCTGGGGCCCAGGTTGGAGGCCAGAGCAGCGCTCTGGTGCATTCTGGCAAAACAGAGAGTACTACCATAGATCCAAGGCTGAAATTATTAATTCAATTCAGATAAATGGTGGTATCAGATTACACCAATAATCACCATTTAACACATACAGTCCCCCTCCCCCCCGACCCTCCCAGTCCCCAACCCCCCTAATGCTCGATGTGATCCAATTCTCGAAAGTGCATAATGAATTGTAGAACCCCTCCATCCTTCCCCTCAGTTCAAATTTGACCTTTTCAAGCGTTAAGAATTCCAGCAGGTCCCCCGCCAGGCCGGGGCACAGGGTGAAGAGGTTGATCTCCATCCTAACAGGATCCGCCTTCAGACGATCAATGAGGCGAAGGCTACAACATCTGACTCCGCACCCGTTTCCAACCCCGGCTGATCCAACACCCTGAATATGGCCTCCCGAGGGCCCGGGTCCAGTTTCACGTGCACCACTTTGGGGATTACCCTAAACACCTCCTTCCAGTAATCCTCCAGCTTTGGACAGGACCAAAACATATGAACGTGGTTTGCGGGGCCACCCCCGCAACGTTCACACACATCATCTACCACCTCAAAGAGCCGGCTCATCCTCGCCCTTGTAAGGTGCACTCTATACACCACCTTCAGCTGTATCAGCCCCAACCTCGCACACGAGGTGGAAGCGTTCACCTTCCGGAGCACCTCGCACCAGAACCTCTCCTCCATATCCTCTTCCAACTCTTCCTCCCACTTTGCCTTGATCCCTTCTAGCGGCGCTTTCTCTTCCTCCAAAATAGCCCCGTAAACCGCCGATACTACCCCCATCTCCAGTCCCCTTGTCATCAGCACCTCCTCCAGCAATGTGGAAGCCAGCTCTACTGGAAAGCTCTATCTCCTTTCTGGCAAAGTCTCGAACCTGCATGTATCTAAATATTTCCCCCTGCTACAGTCTATACTTCGCTCCCAGCTCCTTCAATCCCGCAAAACGACCCGCAAGAAATAAATCTTTTAGTGTTCTAATTCCTTTCTCCTCCCATCTCCGAAAATTTCCATTCCACTTCCCTGGCTCAAATCTATGGTTCCCCCGAATCGGCATTTCCCTTGACCCTGCCCCCAACCCTAAGTGCTGTCGAAACTGCCTCCAAATTCTCAAAGAAGCTATTACTACCGGACTCCCTGAGTATCTCCCTGGGGCCATCGGGAGCGGCGCTGTCGCTTGCTCCTTCAATCCTACCCAAACTGTCCTCCATTCCGACCCATTGGGAGTCAACCCCTCTGACCCAGCTCCGTACCTTCCACCTGCTCTTTTCATTCCGATTCTTTGCAATTTGTCCTTCATAGAAAATTTCAAGTACAGAATGTGGCCATTCAGTTTTGCTTATTTTACTATATCTACGATGTTTACACTTTTTCTAAACATGATCTCTGATGGCCCCAGTGCTTTGGAAAAATGCCTACATTTTATTTGAGAATGTGCCTTTAATTTCAAAGTGAAACTGGGGAGTGTCCTGAAAGGGGTGTGACTGGACTGCCTAGCAAGCATTTTAGTTCCAAGAAAAGCCCATGTGACCTGAAGTTGCTAAGGGGATGAAAGCCAAGAGCAAAGGCTAAATAGAAAGCTAATTGGAGATCGAATTACAGCTGGTCTCAGAACAGACAGTTTAGAACACAGGGCAGCATTTACCGAAGGGCAGACTTCCCTGTCCTGTCGCCCAAAGAGCGAGCAGGCAGTGTTAATTGGTTGAAGGCGGGATTTCTATCCGTCACTCAGGCACAAGATGCACTTCTGAGAGCTGCCTGCCAGTCTGATTGACTAGCAGCTCTGTAGTCGCAGCAGCGCCAGTGTCAGCACTGACCTGAACCTGGGCTACAAGCAGTTCCCACATTCGCAGTCCTGGAGCCCTGCAGGATCTCATGGCAGTGACAAGTGGTCAGGAGAGGGGGGATAGGTGTTTTGATGGAAGTGCCAGGGAGGAAAAGGAGCTACTGCAAGGGGCTGACAGACTTTGGGGGGTGGGTTGCTCAATGAGTAGATCCAGCTCTTGAGGTTGGCACCAATGTGGAAAGGGGCCCTTGAGGGAGGTGCCCCTTGTAAAATTATGGACAGGTCAGATGTGGGTGGGAAGGGGCAGGAAAGGCAGCTGGGGAATTTTTACAGGTCCCCCTGTTTGAAAACCTGCCTGTGGGGGTCTATAAGATTCTGCCCACAGAATTCTTGTGATGGGCAGCAGGCAAAGCTCTCCACCGATAGATGTGTTTTTTTGTCAGTGAGATCTGGTATCTGGAATTTACTGCCGGAGAGTGTGGTGGAGGCAGATTAATTCAAGACATTTGATTGTTATCTGAAAAGGAAGTATGTGCAAAGCTATGGGGCGAATGGCACTGCTACTTGAGAGAGCTAGCATAGACATGCTGGATCAAGTGGCCCCCTTCTGTGCAGTAACCATTGTGTAATTCTGTGGTTCTAAGTAAGAAGAACTTTAACTCCAGGTTCTCTTGGTGAGGTGAAGTGTGAGTAAACCAAAAGGGACTAAATCCTGAGCGAACAACTTGAGTATGTTAAAGAAAGAGTGTTTGAGTCAGAGAACCAGAACATAAATTTGGTGTGCTGGTTGGTTGTTGATAAGGAACTCTGGAAAGCTATACTATCAGGACTGTCATGACCTGAATGAAAGAGAGCATTGGTAGATGAGCATCTGGTCAGGGTTAACCATATTCAGGAACCTCAGATGGAATACAGCAGTTGACGGAGGTGACTTGATGGTCAAACGCATTCAGTGGCAATTGAGGGATTCTGCATACTGGAGGCCGAGTTGGAAAGACTGTGGGTGGAATTCTCCCAAAAAATGACTCAGTGTCGTTTTGGCAGGAATCGCGGGGTGATTTCCGCTGGGTATACGGGCACGATCCAAATCGAAATTCACCCATACTTCCAATTGCTTTGGAGCTTGGGGAGATTTTCACTGAAATGTCCCACACTTTGAATTTTTTCTGCAGTGGGGAACTAAACATGCTAGAAAGACCAGCTCTTCCGAGATCAGGTGGCCAGATCTCAAAGTTAAGTTGAAGGTCCACCACGTCTCCAAACCGCTGACATCGTGACCCCCTACAGAATGGGCAACATCCCCAACCCTCGATCCTGGAGGGACAATCTCTTCCCATCACTAAATGTCTTTCCCCTCCCACCACCTACCCTTCAGGCATGAGGATGATTTGGGCCCACCCCCATTACGGCATCACCTCTCCCCCACTCTCTCTCAAGTGAGCATAATCTGCACTGACGCTGCTAAGGACCCTCCACCTAAAGGCACCCTTCTTTCAACCCCCCCCCCCCCACCCCACTTTCAGGTCACCCCCCCCCCCCATGTGCCCACTTCAGGCCTCACCCTTCATTCCCCCCACGTTCATGGCCATGGCAGTGTCAATCTCGTAATGCCATTTGATACTGCCTGGGCGCTACATTAGCACAGTCCAGGTGCCAAGGCCAGTGCCCTGCTCCATCCCCGCGGGGGCTCCAATGATGCCCAAGCCACCTTGCATTTCTGGAAGCCAGTACTGATTCGCACCAGCTTCACTGAATCCTGGGAGCTGGTAGACTCCAGCCTTGGATGGGCTGCCATATTTAAATGAGTTTGAAGACTCATTTAAGTATCAGCGTCTGGTTCACACCCAGCAATGGAGTGAACTAGATCTTGTCAGGCGCAGAGATCGGTTCAGCGCCCGGTGTAAACCCCCTTTAGGGGCTCTCGCATATTCACCGGGAATACTGGAAGGTGCGCCGGTGCGGGGGGAGAATCGCGCCCTGTGAGATTGCACATTGTGCCACATTTGTTCAGGAAGTGATGTGAGTGCTTGTAACTACATGAGGCATATCTTTATGCATCAACTATTTGAAGTGAAATTTATATATTTCTAAATGTTTATTGATCTTTTATTCATGTTAATGGTAGTTGAATTGTAGTAAACGTTGTAAAAAGTGAAATCTTGTCCATCGGTTTCCTTTCCATTGGCATCATGGGGATACCTTTCTTTTGAAAAGCTTTTTTAAAAGGTTGGTCTCGAAGAGAATTGTAACACTTCCTTCATCTTTGTACAGAAGATTACCTTACTGGTGCTCAAAGATTTGTTAATCTATCTGCAGCCACTTAAAACTCTGGATTGCACATTTACTACGAATTTACAATTATCAAATGGAGTTTCAGAGCTCAAATTTCACAGGGAACACATGATGTGCCTAAAGTAATTATTAAAATAGTAAGACACAGCATTATTTCTTAAATTATAGTATTTTTGAGGATTCCAAATTTCTGTCTGTCCAATAGCAGAAAAAAACACGGCACACATTTGTGAAAGAGGGGTGACAGGGGGCGGGGGGGGGGGGGGGGGGGGGGGAGGTGTGTGTGTCTGGAAGAGGAGTTTAGCACAGCACAGAATTAATGCCATACTGCTAATCAACAGCCACAGATATTCTGGTGTACCATTCAATATTTGGCAGAGAAAAGTCAAGATATTAGCAAATAGTTCAAGTTCCAAAATTTCTCTCCTCCCAGTCCACATTTGCATCATCAGACAGTTCTACGTGTGAGAATTAGCTTATTTGTTAATAATAAGATTTTGAAGATAATGCACAAAGCGATTTAATAGCACACAATAATAAGCCACCTCAATGCCAGCACGGTAATTTTGTGCAGCACCCCATGTATCTAGTAACAATTCACAAACCTGATATGATAACTCTCGTTTCTCTTTCCACAGATGCTGCCAGGCTTGTTGAGTATTTCCAGCATTCCCAGCTGCTATGTCAGGTTTCCAGCATTTGCAGTATTCTGCTTTTGTCTAGTATTATATATCGCACAGTTATCCTCTGTCTCCGCCTTGTCTTCCATTCTCATTTCATAAAGTCGCAAATCAGAGAAATCTAATGAAATGACTGGAGTACTCCCTGAACTAACTTAAATTACAAATGAATCAGTAAAAACTAGTGCCAGATTACGCAGACGCTTTAGGGTCCCCACATTACTATGCGCCTCTCAATATGGGGAAAAAAACTAAATTTCAAGTTTTACATACTGTTGCCTAGATGCAACAATCTTTTTTGCTGTTGTACAACAAATATACACATCCTTCCCTGCCTGTACACAACACTGGGCAGTACTCAAATCATTCTTGAACCCTGGTTCCACGGTATCAAAACATCTCTCTGACACCAGGTGGGAAAGACATGCAAAGACTAATTCAGCCATAGCTGAATCATCCAATGCCCCCTTGAACAGCCTCCACCGCACCTCCAGGCAGTGCATTCCAGACCCGAACCACTCGTTCTACAAAAAAGGTTTTCCTCACATTACATTTGCTTCTTTTTGCAAATCAGTTTAAATCTGTATCTTCTCGGTCTTTAAATGAACAGGAACAGTTTTCCCGCGATCTACTCTTTCCAGCTCTCTCGTGATTTTATTTATTTATTTTTAAAGATATTTTATTCCAAACATACACTACATCAACAAAATACACAGTCCATCAAAGCATAGTTAGCAGCTTATACAGTTTTGCCTCTTTTAGTCCCTCTCCTCCCATTTCCTCCTCCCCCCCCCCCCCGTGACGAACGGTAGGGCAGCACGGAAGCATAGTGGTTAGCTCCGATCGGGTGCTCCGATTTCCTCCCACAGTCCAAAGATGTGCGGTTAGGTGGATTGGCCATGCTAAGTTGCCCTTAAGTGTCCAAAAAGGTTAAGTGGGGGTTACGGGGATAGGGTAGGTACGTGGGCTTGAGTAGGGTGCTCTTTGTAAGGGCCAGTGCAGATGTGATGGGCCGAATGGCCTCCTTCTGCACTGCAAATTCTATGACTATGACTATGACCAGCTCCTCAAATAAAGTCATGAACGGCCCCCACCGCATCTCAAAACCTTCTCTGACCCCCTCAATTCAGGTCACATGGGCTTTTCTTGGACCAAAAAGGGTTTAATTTTTAACAGGATGTATCACTGCTTCTTTTTAGTAAGTGCTGATCTGTGTAATTGCTCTTGTGTTACTGCAAATTAAAAGTTCTCACATATGTTAATTAAGAAATCTAAGTATTTCATAATGCAAATATATATTTTAGATTATTTGCTCTTCGCTGCACCTTACAAGCGTACATATGTAAATATAAAGCTTTAACATTTCTATTTTCATTGTCCTTTCTGTTAGAATAATACTTTTTTTGGTAACGTTATGGGACCTCTTAGGTTTAACATAGTATAGGACCTCGGCATGTCAAAATCCAACCCTGGTTCAAACTGATCATTCCCAGTCTACATTTGTTTTCTTTCTGCTGTTTAGAAACCAATGTGGAGCTGCCCGAGCACAGGAAACCCCATTGTGAGCAAAGCATATTGAATAATTTGCTGGTAGCATTCATTATTAGTTCACAAGACAGTCCAAAGTCCAAAGTTGCAGATTCCGATTAAAATGAAAGGGCCCACTATGTACGGCAAGCAGTTTCATCTCAATGCTGGTGGTACATAAGTCATAGTCATAGATGTTTACAGCATGGAAACAGGCCCTTCGGCCCAGCTTGTCCATGCTGCCCAGTTTCTATCACTAAGCTAGTCCCACTTGCCCACATTTGGCCCATATCCCTCTATACCCACCCGGCCCATCTAACTGTCTAACTGTTTTTTAAAGGAAACAATTGTACCTGCCTCTACCACTGCCTCTTGCAACTCGTTCCAGATGCTCACCACCCTCTGTGAACATATTTCCCCTCTGGTCTTGTTTGTATCTCTTCCCTCTCACCTTAAATCTATGCCCTCTAGTTGTAGGATTTTCTGCCTTTGGGAAAATATGTTGACTATTATTTTATAGACCTCTATAAGATCACCCCTAAGTCTTCTACGCTCCAGGGAAAGAAGTCCCAGCCTATCCAGCCTCTCCTTATAACTCAGACCATCAAGTCCTGGTAGCATCCTCTTAAATCTCTTCTGCACTCTTTCTAGTTTAACAATAGCCTTCCTATAATAGGGTGACCAGAACCGAACACAGTATTCCATGTGTGGTCTTACCAATGTCTTGTACAACTTCAACAAGACATCCCCACGCCTATATTAAATATTCTGACCAATAAAACTTAGCATGCTGAATACCTTCTTCACCACCCTGTCACTTGCGACTCCACCTTCAAGGAGCTATGAACCTGTACTCGTGGATTTCTTTGTTTTGTAACTCTTCCAACTCTCTACCATTAACTGAGCAAGTCCTGCCCTAATTTGATCTACCAAAATGCATCACCTCACATTTATCCAGATTAAGCTCCATCTGCCATTCATCGGCCCACTGGCCAATTGGTCAAGATCCTGTTGCAATCTTGTATAACCTTCTTCACTATCCACTATGCCACCAAGCTTGGTGTCATCTGCAAACTTACTAAACATGCCTCCTACATTCTCATCCAAATCATTAATAGATGTAACAAATAACAATGGATCCAGCACCGATCCCTAAGGCACACCGCTGGTCACAGGTCTCCAGTTTGAAAAACAACCCTCTTCAACCACCCGTTGGCTTCGGTCGCCAAGCCAATTTTGTATCCAATTGGCTACCTCACCCTGGATTCCGTGAGATTTAACCCTTTGCAACAACCTACCATGCTGTACCTTGTCAAAGGCCTGACTAAAGTCCATGTACACAACGTCGACTGCACTGCCCTCATCTACCTTCTTGGTTGGACCTTCAAAAAACTCAATCAAATTCTGAGACATGACTTTCCCTAATTAGACCTTGCCTGTCTAAATGCCTGCAGATCCTGTCCCTCAGAATACCTTCTAACAACTTTTTTTTGAAAATCTGTTTATTGGCTTTTCTCTTATTTATAAACAGTTGTTGTGTGTATACATTACATTCTTCTTGCCCATGCTAATTTACTTTATTGTACAGAGAGGTTTATTTTGACCTTCATTTAACTAACTCTGTACATTTCGTTGCCCTCTGGAACGGTCTACAATCCCCCCCCCCCCCCCCCCACCCCCCACCCACCCCGCGCCCCCCTCCCCTTTGGCTTCAGCACCCTTCCTCCTCTCGTGTGGTTTCCCCACCTTCCTTCCGCCTCTCTCTGCCACTCCCCACCCCCGGTTGCACAGTCCTTTGGTTCCTCATCTATCTTGTTTTTTAAAATTCTTAGCTTACTCCTCGTTGCTGGCCTCGAACAGGTTTTGGAACAGGCCAACAAACTGCCTCCAAGTATCCAGGCCCTTCCTCTGACCCTCGGGTGCGTACTTAATCTTCTCCAGGTGGAGAGATTCCGAGAGGTCAGCGAGCAGCCGAGCAGGATTCTCTGGCGCGCGATTAGGGAAGTGAAAGCAAGGACGATAGCCCCCTTCCCCATGTGTAGCTCTGGCTGCTCCGATACCCCGAAGATTGCCACTATCAGACATGGCTTCACCCTCACCCTCACAACCTTGGACATTGCCTCGGAGAAGGCTGTCCAGAATCCAGCAAGTTTGGAACAAGCCCAAAACATGTGGGTGAGGTTGGCTGGGCCCCTCCGGCATCGCTCACATTTGTCCTTCACCTCCGGGAAGAACCTGCTCATTCGGGTTCTGGTTAGGTGCGCTCTGTGCACCACGTTGAGCTGCATAAGGCTTAGCCTTGCGCAGGAAGAGGTGGAGTTCGCCCTGCTCAGTGCTTTGCTCCAGAGTCCCCACTCTACCTCTGACCCCAGTTTGTCCTCCCATTTTTGTCTGGTCTCGTCCAGTGGTGTTCGAGCTCTGTCCAGTAACTGTCTGTATATTTTCCCACATCGCCCCCCCCTCCTTGCTGCTTGTGCCTATCAGGTCCTCCAGTAGTGTGTTTTCTGGGGCACCAGGTACCCTACTGTCTCTTTGCAGACAAAGTGTATTATCTGGAGGTGTCTCAATTATGTCCTTTTGCTAGTTTCCACTTCCACGTCAGTGTCGCCAGTCTGTGCCCTACGTAGAAGTCCCCGACGTCAGTGTACCCCCGTCCCGCCTCCATTTTTTGAAGGCGGTGTCTAGCATGACTGGGGGGGAATCTGTGATTGCCGCAGATGGGGGCCATGGGGGACATTTTAGTTATCCCGAAGTGCTGTCTCAACTGGGTCCACGTTCTCAGCGTGGCCGCTAGCACTGGGCTTGTTGTGTATCTTGCTGAGGAGGACGGGAGTGCTGCTGTAGCCAGGGCCCAGAGGGTTGTTCCTTTACCGGATGCCTCCTTCGTAACAATTTACCCACTACAGAAGTACGGCTAACTGGTCTGTAGTTCCCAGGCTTATCTGTACAGCCCTTCTTAAACAAGGGCACGACATTTGTTACCCTCCAATCTTCAGGCACCTCTCCTGTGGCTGTCGATGATTCAAATATCTCAACTAGGGGGCGGGAAATTTCCTCCCTAGCCTCCCACAACGTCCTGGGATACATTTCATCAGGTCCCGGGGATTTATCTATCTTGATGCACTTTAATACCTCCAACACCTCCTTCTCTGTAATATGTACACTCCTCAAGACATCACTTTTTATTTCCCTAACATTCATGCCTTTCTCAACAGTAAATACTGACGAGAAATATTAATTTAGGACCTCTCCTTGTGGATCTGCACATAGATGACCTTGTTTATCCTTAAGAGGCCCTACCCTCTCCCTAGTCACTCTTTATGAATCTGTAAAAGCTCTTTGGATTTTCCTTTGCCTTATCTGCCAAGACAATCTCATGTCCCCTTTGTGCCCTCCTGATTTCTCTCTTAACCCTACTCCGACAAGCCCCATACTCTTCAACGGATCCATTTGATCCCAGCTGCCTATGCACGTCATATGCCTCCTTCTTCCTTTTGACCATGGCCTCAATATCCCGAGTCATCCAGGGTTCCCTCCTTCTACCAGTCTTGCCCTTCACTCTACGAGGAATGTGCTCACCCTGAACCCTAGTGAACACCTTTTTGAAACACTCCCACTTACCAGCTGTCCCCTTGTCTGCAAATAGGCACCCCTCAATCAACTTTTGAAAGTTCACATCTAATACCCTCGAAATTGGCCTTGGCCCAATTTAGAATTTTAAATTTTGGGCCAGAATTATCATTCTCCGTAGCTATCTTAAAACTAATAGAATTACGGTCACTGGTCCCAAAGTGAATCCTCACTGACACATCCATCACCTGCCCTTCCTTATTCCCCAAGAGGAGGTCATGTTTTGCCCCCTCTCTAGTCGGTCCATCCACATATTGAATGATGAATTCTTCCTGAATACACTCAACAAATTTCTCACATTCAAACCCCTAGTGCTATGGCTGTCCCAGTTAATGTTGGAAAAGTTAAAGTCCCCAACTATTACCACCCTTTTTTTCCAGCAGCTATCTGTAATCTCTTTACATATTTGCTCCTCAATATCACACTGATTATTTGGGGGCCTATTGTACAGTTCTATTAAAGTGATCTCACCCTTCTTATTTTTTAGTTCTACCCATATAGACTCAGTGGGCGAACCCTTGGATATATCCTGTCTCTGTACCTGCGTGATACTGTCCCTAATCAAAAACCAACTCCCCATGCTCTCCTATCTCCTGGCCTATCTTTCCTACAGCATCTGTACCCCGTAAAATTGAGCTGCCAGTCCTGCCCCTCCTTTAGCCATGTTTCAGTAATAGCTATAATATCCCAGTCCCATGTACCTATCCATGCCCTGAGTTCCTCCGCCTTGCCTGTTACTCTTGCACTGAAATAAATGCAGTTCAATCTGTTTCTCTGCCTTCCACTTTTCTCCTCACTGACTTTTGTTTCTTTCCTCTCTTTACTACCCTCTGACTTCTTGCATTGGTTCCCATCCCTCTGCCACATTAGTTTAAACCCTCCCCAACAGCGCTAGCAAACAACCCCCCTAGGGCATTGGTTCCAGTCCTGCCCAGGTGTAGACCATTCAATTTGTACTGGTCCCATCTCTCCCAGAACCGGTTCCAGTGTCCCAAAAATCTGAATCCCTCCCTCCTGCACCATCTCTCAAGCCACACATTCATCCTGTCTATCCTGTCATTCCTACTCTGACTAGCACGTGGCAGTGGTAGCTATCTAGACATTACTACTTTGAGGTCCTGCTTTTCAGTATAGGTCCTAACTCCCTAAATTCAGCATGTAGGACTGCATCACGTTTTTTACCTATATCGTTGGTGCCTATATGCACCACTACAGCTGGCTATTCACCCTTCCCCTTTTGAATGTCTTGCAGCCGCTCTGAGACATCCAGAATCCTTGCACCAGGGAGGCAACATACCTTCCTAGAGTCTTGTTTGCGTCTGCAAAAACACCTGTCTACTCCTTTTACAATCGGATCCCCTATCATTATAGCTCTGCCACTCTTTTTCCTGCCTCCTGTGCAGCAGAGCCAGCGACGGTGCCATGAACTTGGCTACTGCTGCCTTCCTCTGGTGAGCCATCTCCCTCAACAGTATCCAAAACGGTATACCTGTTTTGTGGCAGGATGACCGCAGGGGACACCTGCATTGCCTTCCTACTCTTCCTCTGTCTGATGGTCAACCATTTCCTAACTCCCTCAGTACTCTTTATCTGCGGTGTGACCAATTCGCTAAAGGTGCTATCCACAACTTCCTAATATAGGATACAGGACAATAAATTTAGGACACAGGACAATAGGAACATAAGTAAACCATTCAGCCCCTCAAGCCTGTTTTGCCATTCAGTGAGATCGTGGTTAATTGCTATTTAACTCATTCATCTGCTTTGACTGCATGTTACCCTTCATAGCAATATGCACCCCATAAACAAACATATTCCCTGGAATGTAAAAATGTAATCTTTTTTCAAATAAATTTAGATTACCCAATTATTTTTTTCCAATTAAGGGGCAATTTAGCGTGGCAATTTTACCGACCCTGCACACCTTTGGGTTGTGGGGGTGAGACCCACGCAGACACAGGTAAAATGTGAAAACTCCACACGGACAGTGACCTGGGGCCAGGATCGAACCCGGTTCCTCGGCGTCGTGAGGCAGCAGTGCTAACCATTGTGCCGTGTCGCCCTGAAGATTATGTCATCTGTCTGTACAATCTAATCCTTACAGACCCACTAACATTCTAGCGCATCAGAGCTGCACTCTTACCAAGGCCAATATATATTTCCTAATGTGCGGTGAACAGAATTATACAGTGTTCCATATGTGGCGTACCCAGGGCTTTGTACTGATACAGCTGAACATCAGCGCCCCCCCCCCCCCCTCCCTTATATTCTAGCCCTCTAGTTATGAATGCGAACATTCCATCAGACTTTTTCAAAAACATGTTGTACCGGACACTACAGGCAGGATTCTCCGGTCCCCCAGCTATGTTTCCCGGCCGCCACTGTTTGCTGGCGATGGGTTTCTCTTTTCCTGCTGCTTGTCAATGGGATTTCCCATTGAAGCCACCCCACGCCGCCGGAAAACCGAGGGCAGGGGTGTGCTACCAGGGAGGAAAGAGAATCCCATCGACTAGAGAATTCCAGCCAACATTTTAGCGATTTGAGCATTTGGACTGCAAACCCCCTTGGACCTCCTTTTTTCCTCATTTTTCATCATTTAATTCTCAGATCTATCCACTTATGGTCCTAAATGAATGACATCACACTTAGTTACTTTGAAATCCATCTGCTGTGGTTTTACCCACTCACTTAATCTATCCATTTAATTGATTTTATGCTCCCTTTACACTACTTACGCGACAAATGTTTGCATCATCAACTTAGATATAAGGTTCTCAATTGTGTTATCTTCCGAAGTCACAAATAAATATAGTGAACAATTAATGCCACAGCACAAATCCCTGTGGGACACCACTAGTCACTTCCTCTCATTTCGATTGCATACACATTCTTCCACCACCTAACCAATCTTCTAAGAAGGTCAATAATTTGCCTTCAACCCCATGAGTTTTTATTATAGCTCACAGTTGTTTACGTGTGGCCATAGCGCAGAGGTGCACAGACAAATGGAGGGGGATAGTGAGGGGGGCGGTGGAGCATAAGGTGTCCTGTATGCTGCTGCTGATGATTTGTTGCTCCAGATCTGTCACTTGGGCTATTCAGTGGGGGATATATGGGACTGCTTAGAGATTCGGGGCTTTTTCAGGCGAAAAGTTAAATTTGAGAAAAGGTGAGTATGTCGTGGTATCTTATACCAGAGCGTGAGTTGGAGTGGGGGGAATTATCATTTCAAGTGGCAACAACCCACTTTAGGTACTTGGGAGTGCAGGTGGCTTGGGACAGGGCCTGGCTCTGTAGTTTGAACCTTAAGAGCCTGGTGGGCAGGGTCAAGGCGGATCTATTGAAGTGGGACAGTCTTGCACTACCGTTGGCAGGTTCGGAGCAGGCGTTGAGGTGAACATTTGGCCGTGGTTTTTATTTTTATTTCAGTGCTTGCTGATCTTTTTTTATGGGGGGTGGATAGGTTGGTTTCATCGTTTGTGTGGGCAGGTAAGGTGACAAGGGTTAGGAGGTCCGTACTTCAGAGAGGGCGACAGTTGGGGGGCTTGGCCCTTCTGAACCTATTACCAGGTAGCGAACGCCGAGAAGGTGTGGGGTTGGAGCAGGGAGACGGAGGCTTTGTGGGTGAAGGTGGAAGCAGAGTCAGGGATGCAGGCACTGGCAATGGCACCACTCCCGTTTGCCGCAGGGAAGCTCTCAGAGAGTGCTGTGGTAGTGGCCACGCTGAAAATATGGAGGTAATTTCGGCAGCATTTTAGGTTGGGGGCGGGGTCATGGTTGATGCCGATCCGAGGGACCACAGGTTTGAGCCAGGGAGGATGAATGTGCCATTTTGGGGATGGAAGGAACGAAGGGCAATGGAGATGAATGAAGTGTTTTTGGAAGGGCGTGGTGCTCGTATGGAGGAGTTTTGGGGGAGGGGGGGGGACGTTTGGGGTCCCACGTGGGGAGTTTTCAGGTGTACGCAAATGCGGGATTTTGCAAAAAAGGTTTTTCCGATCTTTCTGGTGGCACTGCCCTGCCCGTTGCTGGAACGGGTGTTGTCAGTGATTTGGGGGGGGGGGGGGGGGTCATCTCGGCAATCTCTGGGCGGATTTTGGGGAAGGATCAGGTGTCTCTGGAGGAGGTGAAGGCCAAGTGAGAGGAGGAGCTGGGGATGGCGCTGGAGGAAGGGTTGAGGTGCGAGATGCTGCGGAGGGTGCATGCCTCAACCTCGTGTGCGAGGCTGAGGTTGATACAGCTAACGCTATTACACAGAGCACACCTGACAAATGCGAGGATGAGCCGGCTTTTTGAGGGGGTGAACAGTGTGGGAGGGGTCCAGTCAGGTTCAGGAATCGGCGTTGGGTTTGTTTTGTAATATTGTGTGTGTTAAATGTAAACTGTTAAAATTTGAATAAAAATACTTTAAAAAAAAAAACAACTGCAGGATGCCTACTGGAATTCCACATAAACTACATTTATAGATATTCCTCTGTCCACTACATTAGCTAATTGCTCAGAAAATTTAATTAGGTTCATGAGACATTACATACCCTCTGCAAGTCCGTGTTAGTTCTCCTGAATGTGCTCAAATTTCTCTAAGTGCTCAGTCACTTTGTCCTTAATTCTACATTCCAATAACTTCCCCACAACAGATATTAGGCAGTCAGGCCGATAATTCGATTTTGTTTTCTCTCATCTTCCTTAAACAAAGTGGTTTGTAATTTTCCAATCTAAAAGAGACAACTCCTGAACTGAGAGAAGACTTCGGAAGAATACTGTTAAAACAATTTTCTTACCTCTTCCTTTAAAATCCTGGTTCTTAATTCTCCGCAGTCCCGTGCCGAAATCGCGTTCGGCGCGGGCGGAGAATCCATTTTACGCGGGGATCGTGGCCGCGGCGCGGCTAGGAGGCCACTGACAAGGGGGCCCCCCAGCGATTCTCCAGGCAAAACTAGCCGAGATCCCGGCAGCATGGTTCTAACCATGTTTTGCCTGTCGGGAACATCGGGTGGCGGCTGCGGACTCAGTCTTACGGGCGGCCAGGGCGCCAATCGGGCGCCTCAGATATGCGGGCGCGCACCATCTCAGGGGCCCTACCTTTTCGAGGTCACTCCGCTGTCCGAGACTGCCATGTTGCACGGGGCGGCCGGTGCGGGCCGCTGCCGTGCGCAGACTCCTGACCGGAAGTGCGGGGGCCCGTATCCATAGCCAGAGCTGCGTGAAGCACTCCAGGGCCCTGCCTGCCAGCCCCCTGCAGATAGGAGAATACCTCTTGACTTTTTCAAGGAAAGTCAAGAGTGAAATGCCAGTGGGGGCATAGTCCATTTTTGGAGAATCCAGCCCCGGGATGGAACCTGCAAGGTCCCAAGGATTAGTCTGCCTTTAGTGCCATTCTTTTTCACGTTCTATTTTCCTGCTCATGTTAACTTCAGTCCTTGATTCATTATTAGTTTCCTTAGAATGTCAGGTATTTTAACCTCTTTTTAATCCTATTCTTCTACTGTAATGTAATTATTCAACAAGTCTGCCATTACCATATTTTCATTTGCAATGTTACCCCCCATTTATTTTGAAGGCCCAAATTATCCCTGGCTACCATTCTCTTCATATATAATTGTAAAAAACTGATTGTTAACCTGGAAATCCCTCAAGTTTATTTTCAATTCGTTTTTCCCCAGCAATATTACCATTGTTTTTTTTGTCTTCCTTTGTTATTCTTTATAAGAGTTAGTCGGTCAGCCAAAGCTATCTTATTTGTTAAGTACAGCTCATTCCCCTTAGGATTAAGCTAAATGCATTATTTTTTCCAAAAATATACTTTCTTTGTAAAACTTCTGAAAGAACGTTACAAACCTTTCAAACTCGCCATCACACAAAGTGCATTATTTCATTCAGGTTTTCTACATACATCACATTTCACTCTGAGGTGCTAAATGCATTTTGAAAACCTTTCATTTGTAGTTTTAACCGGTTGTAGTTTTGGCTAGTTTATGTCAGCTGTTTCTATCTCATCCCATTGAAGTAAGCCTTACCAAAATCTAGAGTTTTAATCCAAGAGTTAAGTTTCCCCTTTCAAACCTAACATCAAATTTCCAAACATCATGATTAATGTTCATTAATATTGCAACATTAAAGGAAAGTTTTTCTACGTTTGGCTCAGTACTAAATCTGGCATGGTCCATCCCCTTGTTGATTCTTGAATACACTGCTTCAAAAAACTAAATTGAGTATACTCAAGAAATTCACTGCTTTTCTGATTTGAGCTATTTTGCTCTTCCCATATGAAAATTGAAGTCTCCTGCCTTTGCAAGTTGGGGTGATATTAGGACGAGGAGGGAAGCTGATGGCAGTATGTATTATTTAACTGCTTCTTTTATGAATTTTGTGAGGGGGGAGAAAAGCAGCTTACCCAGCACAGAGCTGGTTATGTTGTTTAAAACTCTTAAGGGTAATTATGTTATTAACTGCACCCAGTGGAGAAGACATGCTCACAAGGATCACAGGTCAACGGTTCAGTTCCAACATTGTTGCCCCAATTTAAACTTGTACTGGCTGCATACCTTCATAAGCACTGCTTTTTGTTCAAAAAGGAAAAAAAAAAACATGCATTTATATAATAAGTTACACAACCACAAGTTGCCCCAAAATGCTTTGCAACCAATTGAGTACTTCTGAAGTTCAGTCACTTTTGCAATACAGGCAGTCAATCTGTGCACAAATAGTAATGTGATAACGGACAGATAATCTGTTTCTGTGATGTCAAGGAATAGTGGCCAGGACAACTCTCCTCCTCATCTAATGTCATGGGAACGTTTACATCTACCTGAGGGCTCTGTTAATGTCTCATCGAAAGAAGGCATCTCCCAGAGTGCAGCATCCCCTCAGTGCTGCACCAGAATATCAACAGTGATTTTTGTGTGGGACTTAAAACTAACAACATTCTGACTCAGCCACATGAACTAAGGCTGACATGATAAGAGGCACCCACAGCTCCACAATTCAAAGTTGTGTTTCCTGGCTAATGACCAAGAACTTGCTTTAACTTGCAAACATCTTCTATGCTTTTACTAGGTTAGTAAAAGTGGGTAAAAAGTACCAAAAGAACCCCGTTTAGGGGCTCTCCCGCCATTCTCTGACATTGTGGGATGGGCACCAGGTACAACTCGGCTGGAGAATCACCCCTCCACCCATATATGTATGTATAAAGGTTGTCTCATGTAAATGTCGTCTCATGCGGGATCTTCCGGTCCCACCGAGGGCAACTCTGACGGGTTCCCTGGCAGCGAGGCGGGAAAGCCATGCAAAATGGTATTGACATCAGCGAGACCGGAAGAGCCCGCCAACTGTTAAAGGTGTACCACCTCCGCCGGGTTTAAACATTCCGCAGTGGGGCCAGAAAATCCAAGCCCATGATTTTAGGCCTAAAGAAACATAATTTATAACATGTAAACATCGACCCTCATTTTTCAGGGATCAAAGTACAAAAGGTTCAGAACCTAAATAGAGGGTGCAATTCCCACAAAAAATTATGAAGTGTCATTTTGGGTGGGAATCGGGGAGTGATTTCCACTAGGTGCGTAGGCGCGATCCAACTCACAATTCACACATACTTAGTGTTTTATTGAGCTTCGGGAGATTCAAGTATCCCACACTGAGAATTTCCTCTGGAGCAGGGAGCTAAAGACGCCGGCAAGATAAGCTCCTCAGAGATCTGGCCCTCCTTTTTAAAGAGTACCCAATATCAACGTTAAGTTGAAGGTCCTCCACCCCCCCTCCCCCTCCCCCCTCCTCCTACACCCCATCCATGGACATCACGGCCCCCACAGGCTTGGGCAACATCTCTTCCCTTGACCTGGTGTGGCATCACTAAATGTCCCTGTCACATACCCCCTCCCCCCATACAACCCAGGCATGAGGGTGACTTGGTCCCTGTTATGGGCCAGACATTAGAAACTCCAAAGTATATTATGAAGTCCACCTGACCCACAACCTTTATGTTGAATTTGACTAGAATGAGCACAAGAGCTTTCCCTTCAGGTGTGATTTAACAGTCTTCCCAGACACATTAACCAAAAGAAGCTTTATTCTAAGAACTTAGTTAACATTTATATAAACACACGGCAAGAATTATTATCAATTACAAACATAAAGACACCCCCCAGGTATGGTAATCTATGTATAACACTTAATGAATTCCCCCTTAACTGTTCCAACTGACAGTGACCCAAGCCGGAATCGAACCTGGGACCCTGGAGCTGTGAAGCATTGTGCTATCCACAATGCTACCGTGCTGCTCTAAAGGACGTGGCCCAGCACTCTGCATTCTCATTTGAATAAGACTGGCTTTCCCTGAGATTCTGACCCCGTCTCACCAGCAGGTTGAAACCCTTCCAGAAAGCAAACTATATATTTTAAGTTACCAAAGCAGGTAGCTGTAATCATTGGGGGTTTTTCTGAAACAGTTCTTTAAAATGAAAAGAGAGAGAGACAGGCCAAAACACTTATTTTCTCGGTCTGTACTCCACAGCAGTCAAAACGGAAATCGAAAGTAAACAAATCTCTCAGCCACAGCTCAGCTCCACCCACAAAATGACATCACTGAAGCCATGTGATGACAACCTTTCTTAAAGGGACACTCCCACGCCCATCTATCGTCATTAACAGCAGGCATTTGGCCACCCTCCTGCACATGCTTCAGGTGCCATCCTTCACCCACCCCAAACCTTCCCCCCCCCCCCCCCCCGTACTTCATACCCACCCTGACCCTTCCTACATCCCTTCAGGCCCTCCTCCCTTCGTGACCCCCTTTATGCACCAGCTTCACGCCCCCTCTCATGGCTACTGCCCCCTTCAGGTTCCAACCCTTGGCAGTTCCTCTTGGCACCCTGGCACTGCCCCTGGCACCCATAGTGCCAACATAGTGGTACTGCCAGGGTGCTAAGGGCAGTGCCAGTTGACTGCTCTGTCGCCAACCACCTGGGGATATCAATGGCCTCAAGTCCCTTGGCTCCATTGATGGAGACCAATACTGTTTTACACCAACCTCACACTGAGCCAGTGGGGCCGGTGAAACCTGGGAGCCGGGAGACTCCAGCCTTGAACAGGCTGTGCACATTTAAATTAGTTTAAAAAGCAAATTACCGCGGATGCTGGAATCTGAAACCAAAGAGAAAATGCTGGAAAATCTCAGCATGTCTGGCAGCATCTGTAGGGAGAGAAAAGAGCTAACGTTTCAAGTCCGGATGACCCTTTGTCAGAGTTTTGACAAACGGGTCATCTGGACTCAAAATGTTAGCTCCTTTCTCTCCCTAAATTAGTTTTAAGACTCATTTAAATATGCAAGTCTGGTTCATGGCCAGCGAAGGCACGATCCAGATCATGTCGGGCACTGCGGGTCGGGAGCATCGCGCTCAGTTCGGCACCTGGCGCGAATCCCGTTTGGGGCTCTCCTGCTATTCACCGGGAATTGTGGGATTGGCACTGGGCGCCACGCAGCCAGAAATTCACGGCCATAATCTCTACAATCAAATCAAAAGCAACGACTCAGTCTTTAAAAAGTTACAATTCCCATATTTCCTTCTGTTGATCTTGGTCAATTCAAGCAGGAAGAATGTAAATCGAATTTGATTTTGGTGGGGGATAAGATTTTGGTGGTGCAAGATAACAGATTTGAGGAGATTAAAAAACAATGCACATGGAAACAAGGTGCTGGAACCAACCTCCTTTAAATGCATGTATGCCCAGTACTTGTGTCACAGAGTCATAGATGTTTACAGCATGGAAACAGGCCTAGCTTGTCCACGCTGCCCAATTTCTATCACTAAGCTAGTCCCTCTTGCCCGCATTTGGCTCATATCCCTCTATACCCACCCTGCCCATGTAACTGTCCAACTGCTTTTTAAAAGACAAAATCGTACCCGCCTCTACCACAGCCTCTGGCAGCCCATTCCAGATGTTCACCACCCTTTGTTCCTAATCGTCATCCTCAGCCTTCATGGGAAGAGGATGGGTGGGGAGTCTTGGGCCTTGCCAGTTGGACCCTTATGAATGCTGATCCAGTGCAATCCCCTGCACCAAGGCCTAGCTCAAGGGCTGCATGGTAGCCGTTAGCGTGATATTTTCCAGTGGCGCAGCACTTCCCCTTTTCTCTTGCCCTGGCTAGCATTGAAACCACATGCCCATTCACCGCTGCCACGTCCTTTCCTGGGGTGTACGGAGTGGGAAGGCTCTCTAATAAAAACACGGAAAGAGAGAGAAAGAGAAAATAAACGGCTGATATGGATGCCACTTCCCCAATTACCTTGCAGATTCTTCAGAGAGCCATGTTAGGTGTTCCAGGCAGGGGTGTTTTAGTTGAAACTAATCCCCTCAAAAACATTACCTGTGTAAAAGTCAACCCCCTTAACTTTTTGCCCATAAATATTGATCCCAAATATTTGACATTTACTGAAGTATTTATGCTAATAGTACCATTCCAACTATTCTCTGTGTACATTTCTGAAACATTTACAGAAAGAACGGACGGCCCAAATCCTTGAACTCCATCCCTCACGGCACCTACACCACAGGTACTGCAGTGGTTCACCATCACCTTCGCAAGGGCACTGAGGGATGGGCAATAAGTGCTGGCCTAGCTAATGATGCCCAAGCCAGCAATGCCCAAGACCCTTGAATGAATTTTAAAAAATGATTCTCAATTTCACAATCCTGGAAATCGGACGCGCCAGTCTTGAGCAAATACTCGAACGAAGCTGCAGAGTCCATGCAGCGGAATATTTTTTACTCCGAATACCATCGCATGGTTACAGATTAAACAATAGATACACATGTGGCATGACGGTCTAACTTCCAGCCAAGTTCCACATTCAACTTTGTCACACTCTAGCTCATCCAGCCAATCCGAGCTAATCCCATGAATCATTTCCTCATCATTTGGTAAAGAGAAAATCAGAAGCTCGCCTTCCTTTCAAATGCGCTTTTCTGTAGTTTAAACATGGTGGCTGGCATAGACAACTGCCTTTCAGACATTCACATTGAAGCTCACTCAAAAACAAGCACAGTGGACAAGGGAGATAAGACAGGAGGGAAAAAAACAAAAAACAAAATAACGGTTGTGTTGCGACAATCATTTCGGTATTCCTAGATCAGAATCAGGCTTTTCCGGTACACTCCAAAGCTTTCCTCTGTATTTTTCCTGCAGCTCCTTCATTTTCCTGTGTGTTTCCTGTATACACCCATAAATGAAAGCACACCAAGGCATCCGGAAACTCAGAAATTGCTTTAGCTCTTTGCTTCACAGTAAAGAAATAAATGAGAGAAACAACCAGGCTGAGATATTCTTCAGCCAGTACAAACATCTCACAGAATAATAAAGGAGTTTGGAAATACAAGCACACCACTTTGAAGTCATTGGGAAAAAAAAGTTTAATAATTGTTGGAACTTCACAAAACTGAAGGAAATAAATTGATTGGAGAAGAGGGTAATATGTTCCTGATTGCCAATCAATGACCAGGGGATTCAAAAGCAACTGTTTGGAAAACACTAAAGGGAAGAAGAGGAAAAGGTTCCAGCCAGCAACGCGTCCTGGAGAAACTCTGACATTCCAAACAAAGCTGCTCAGGGAAAAAGGCCCGGAACTAAAGAAATTACATGACATGCAGGATTTAAACAGGTCAGATAGCAAAAAGGGCTGACTTGCCATTTGGAACTCCCCATCTTACTTACGAGTGAAACAGAAGGGCAAATTAAGAAAGCTGAAGCAAATTTACTGATAAGTCATTCCCACAGATGAGGACAATTTGTTGACTATAACATTCTTCGTCTTACACTGCCAAGACACGCACTATGACATTCAGAAGAGTTAAGTTGATTTACAGTTTTGAATTGAAAAAAATCTCCAGTCTAAAAGCCAAGTGCGCGATTTAATGGTCTTGTTGTGCCCGACTTGGTGTCGCGACACGGTCGTTGAATCTGATGAGAGGCCTCTCATGAGATTCGCGACACTGGAGACATCTCATGAGATTCAACCGAACCTCGCGAGTCGTTGTGATCTGGATCAACATGTTTCAATGATCCATTAGGCTCATTTAAATATGCATGCACCAGATTCTCATGGCTCCTGGGAACTAATGGCCTCCCCAGCGAGGCCTTGACCGGGTGGTGTTTAGTTTTGTCCACACATACGTGGACCGCACATAATGGCACTTGGAGTTTCCCAGGCCATTGGAGACCTGCTGGGTGGTCGGGAACAGGGCAGGGTTGCACCCTGGCTCCCCTTTTGGCACCCAGGCAACTTGGCACCACCGGCCTGGAAAATGGGGGGCCCTATGCTGCCAAATTGACCATGATCAAACCATATCCACGATGCTGAGTGATACGACTTAAAACCCTATACACGCTGATAGGATTGTATGTTGCAGCATACATGCTCGGTGGCACTGTCACTGGATTAGTAATTGAAACACTCAAGGACTCTGGGCACCTGGTTTCGAATCTCCCCACAACAGATTGGAGCAGTACGGTGGCAGAGTGATTAGGTATGTTACAGACGCCTGATCAGATCCCAACAGTGGCTAAGATACTGGACCAGAGCCGCAACGTTCATTTAATTTTTAAGACTGTGTAGAAGGATCGATTGACTCCAGGATTGATTGCATAAGAAATAGGGCTTAGTTATTTTTGCAAACTAAACTTTCTCAAAGCAAAAAAACAATATTTAAACTTTTAAATGTCAAACCTAACAAGACAGCTTACATGTAACTTTTAACCCCAACACACAATTTCCCAGTGAACAGCACTTAACATAACATACAGCTCCACTTACACAGGCAGGTGATGTGTTGGGTACTCTGCTACACAGACGAACCAACACGGTTGCGAATGGTACAACTCAGTTTTATTACTAATATTTATTTACAGTGGTAAACTGGTTACTGAGGTTCGATCATAACCCTAGAATCTGTGGACCTATTCCTAATACTATCTTGTAGTGGCACTCAGCACATGGTGGATGTCTGAGTGGCTTGCTATGAGCTCTGTGCCTTGAGCTGTCTCCTGCTGGAATGCCCAGGAAGTGTTGTGTTCCCTGTTTTGTACTGTGTATGCTCTTGCCTGTGATTGGCTGTGGCGTTGTGTGTGTGTTGATTGGTCCGTTGATCTGTCCATCAGTATGTATGTATGTTTGTGCTATGATGTTTACCTGAATATCACGACAGCAGGCAAGCTTGATGCTTGCATTCACATAACATATTCCTGCTGGTGGTGAAGCTCTTTCAGCCCCTTTCTGAAAGCCTATCTCGGTGACAGCTATTCATGACCTCTCTCAGTCACTTTCCAAATTCTTCTGCCCCACCTGCTCGAACAGAATTATTTTCTCTCTCTCTCTCTCTCGGAGCTCCACCCAGCCCTTCAAAAAGTGTTTCGTCCTGGGGTGACCAGACTTGAATTCATCCTTGCTATCTGGGCTTTTGATTGCCCACTCCCATTTACACAAAACAACAGGGCCATGCTGTGAATATGCAATTAACCTCCAATTTATGGCCAAAATAGGCCATCAGACGATGTAATGAGCTAATGGCTGGCAAATCAGTGTGTCTCGGAGCACAATGGATCTTGAGTGAATCACCCCACTTGAACAGGGGCATCTTGTTTATTCCCATTCATGAGTTTAAGTCCGAATGGGGCAATGTAACTGAGGCGGGGTATGGGTGTATACCTCTACTCAGTGCTAGCAGTTTTACCCAAAATTTGCTAACCCCTAAATTGCCCACTATATCTTCAATTCCAATTCCAGATCCAATTTCCTAACATTTCCCTATCACAGCCTCACAGTGCCAGGAACCTGGCATCAATTCCGACTTTGGGTCACCGACTGTGTGGAGTTTGCACATTCTTCCCGTGTCTGCGTGGGTTTCCTCCGGGTGCTCCGGTGTCCTCCAACAGTCCAAAGATGTGCAGGTTAAGTGGATTGGCTATGCTAAATTGACCCTTAAGTGTCCAAAGATGTGCAGATTAGGTGGGGTTAGGGGAATAGGGTGGGGGAATGGGCCTAGGTAGGGTGGGTGCAGACTCAATGAGCCACATGGTTTCCTTCTGCACTGTAGGGATTTTATGGAATTTGAATTCAATAAAATTCTGGAATTAAAACTAATGACCACCATGAAACTGTTGTCAATTGTTGTAAAATCCCATCAGATTCACTAATTTCCTGTAGGGAAGACAATCTGTGATCCTAAAGCAAACTACTGTGGATGCTGGCATCTGAAACGAAAGAGTCATTGGACTCGAAACATTAGCTCTTTTCTCTCCCTACAGATGCTGCCAGACCTGCTGAGATTCTCCAGCATTTTCTCTTTCGAATCTGTGATCCTTACCTGTTTTGGCATACATGTGACTCGAGACCCACAGCAATGTGTCTGACTCTCAATTGCCCTAACAAGCTACTCAGTTCAAGGCCAAAAGGACGGGGCAACAAATGCTGGCCTTGCCAGCAATGCTCACACCTCATGACAGAATGTTTTACATTCACAAACAAGGAGCCCATAACTGACCAACAACAGCTCTTTGAAAGAACCTGCACACCATCCATTCCAGCTAATTGTCCCATTTTTGATGTGGGGGTCAAATGCAACATTCCCCCTTCCATATACCTCTGTGTACTGCACAAAGTACCTCCTGTGACACTTGGAATGCAAATACAGCCAAATTAGTGGACACAGCAAATGACCTATATTATGGATGACACATGGCCTCTTGAACTGCAATGCCTACACCCAGGCCAATGTGTATCATTATAGTGCTGATGAATACCTTGCACCCAGCACTTCCTTACAGTCAAGCTTGGATGGTGATACAGCAAAGAAGGTAGAGGCCCTCCAGGCATCACAAATCAACCAACAACCATGGTTCTGTTGGCAGCATCTTGCGATGGAACTCAGCAAGTGACCCTCATTATTATGAAGAACCACCATCATGTTACCATTCATTTTGAGCTCTATTGTGTAAAAACATACACTGGGCCATGTACAAGTGTCAGAAAACATATTCTTGAATTGTTCAAATGTGCTATATACAATGTGAAAAGTGTGACCATGGTGAATCCATGAGAGCTCTAGGCGAGACGGTGCCCATGGCTTATGCACACTCCTATGAAGTGGCCTTCATGATGCCTTGGAGGTAGAGGCAGACTGTTCACATCTCAATGTTTTCCTTGGTGAGCTTCAAAATATTTTCTACCTTCAAGGCTCACTATAAATGCAAGATTCTATAATCATTAATTAATAATATTGCCACTATCTTTTTCTTCTGTGTCTCCTGAAAGTACACCCAACAAAATGTGGCTAATATACTTACCCCAAATGACCTTCATCAAGACTACAATATCATAGAATCTACAGTGACGAAGGAGGCCATTCGACCCATCGAGTCTGCACCGGCACCTGGAAAGAGCAACCCACACATCCACCCTACACTGTAACCCCACACAACCTTTTTGGACACTAAAGGCAATTTAGCATGGCCAATCCACCTCACCTGCACATCTTTGGATTGTGGGAGGAAACCAGGGCACCCGGAGGAAACCCACGCAGACATGGGGAGAATGTGCAGACTCCACACAGACCGTGACCCAAACCGGGAATTGAACTTGGGACCCTGGAGCGGTGAAGCAACTGTGCTAACCACTGTGCTACCGTGCCGCCCTGTATTGTGTGCGATCTAACCAAATTACAAAAGACCTGTGATGAGTGCGTTTCCCGATCACCACTATCTATCGGGACTTTGTTGCACTCTGGGGCCTTAGCGGGGAACGTCCCGCCGAGGCCACACTAGTCCCGTTTCCTGCACTGTGGAGTTCCACTCGCTGTTTTGTAACGCTGCTAGTTTACACTGGATCACTGAGGTGTGACCGCAACCCCCCATTGCCTCAAGGTTGAAATCTTCACCACTGCTCTGAATACTCTACAATTACGTTGGAACTGGGCCAGTCTAGATGAAAGCATCCCATATATCAGAACTTCTCCCAGCCCAAACTTCATTCCATTTCTCTAAAATAAATTCTGAAAGCTGCTCTCAGCACCCCACATATCAAAACTTGGTTTCAGTTAAATCTGCTTCTCCCCAACTAGACCAGCTCATGGAAAGAAAGTAAGCCTCGGTTTATTACAATTGAGGTCCTGCTTTTTAATCTATCAACATTGCCACATGTCCTTTTCTATACATTTATTCTGTTCTTCCTTACATCATTGGTTCTAAAATGAATCACATTTTCAGGTTTGCAATCCCTTCTTTCCAGAATTTTCTCGATCTGCTCCATTGCTTCCCTTCACTCTAACACATATAATAGGCTTTGAGGAACATTGGTCTTCTTAACTCCATCATTTCTTCTTCCCTCTATATAGCTACTGTCTCCACAATGACAAAAACAATGTTCTACCATAACCACAGTTCTCTCCCTTCATTGCTTACGGCATCCTTCTATCAGTGATGGGCATGCAGTAAGTCAAATCTGCTGGAATGGGATAATTTCATATGATGCCCTTTTTCTGATGGCTGAAGAGACGACTCTTTCTACAGCAGGTTCTGCCACAAGTGCCACAGGAGAAGTCATTATCAGGTTAAGTTGTGGGCTGTTATTTTTAGCATTGACACTTGTTACCAAGTCATTTAAGCTATTGATCTTCATGGTGGTGCGTGCCAACCCACAGGAGATATTGTACATTTTCTTCTGCCATCAGCTAGGGCCTGCCAGATGCAATAGTTAATGTTTACGGTCATCAGGTCATGCCTGAAAATACCCTTGAAACAGAACTTTAGGTTTCCTACCAGTTGTCTGGCTCCACTCCCTCGTTCTACAGAAAATCCTTCGGTACGTAACCATCTTCCATCCTGAAAATGAGCCTGAGCCAATGACCCCACCTCTGCTCGATGAGTGCCAACATACTTGGGAGCTTTGCCTTTGAGAGGACTGCCACAAAAAGTGAGGATTAAAGTCCTTGGGTTTCCTTTCTCCATGTTTCACAGCCACACAAGATGCCGAGAACAAAGCCCTCATAAACGAGCACTGTGGTCTGACGAGTCAATATGATGTTATGCTATACGTACTTCTGAGTCAGCCAAAAGGTGTAACTTTTTCCCCTACACACGTAACATGCTCTGCACCAAGAGGCAGATTGTCTGTCACCGTGGATTCGGGGTAGCAGAATTTGCTAACCACTGCCAGCAGGGTGTTATTTAGTGTGGTCAAGGGCAGAGATGTGACACCCTAGCACAGTGGGTTTTAACCCTAACCCTGCTGCCTCAAGACGCCGAGGTCCCAGGTTCGATCCCGGCTCTGGGTTACTGTCTGTGTGGAGTTTACACATTCTCCCAGTGTTTGTGTGGGTTTTGCCCCCACAACCCAAAGATGTGCAGGCTAGGTGGATTGGCCACGCAAAATTACCCCTTAATTGGAAAAAATGAATTGGGTACTCTAAATTTATAAAAAATGAAAAAGAAGAGATGTGACACCCTGTCCCATAAACTAGGTTTTTTTCACAGCTATAGTAAGGGAGAGAAAATCACTGGCATGCGAGAGAAAATCGTGTGGCTTCATCAGTGTTGAAATGCTTTCTGGTCAAGGTGTGCTATATTTTGTCTTCACTTTCAGTCTGGACAGATTGTAGAGTTTGACCCAGTATGCATGTCAACCCCTTTCGTATTGGCATGGCAAGCAAAGGTCAGGAGCATGGAGAAGAAGCTTTGAAACAAAATAAGGGCTAGGATTCAGATCTATTTCACTCTATTCTTCACCCTGAAATTGGTGACATTAAACTGTACAGTACAGTTGTTAAGAGGATATTCCTATTTTGAAAAAAGATACCACTTCTCATTGTCTTTTACTGGCGGAATTGAAAAAAACTGAACCCTTCAAAAACAATGGGGACTGCCGGGATGGCTACAATATAGAGCATGCATTTCACCAAGTGCGATGGAAAAAAAGACACTCGACCCCCGGAGATTGTGAAAGACCCCATCTCATGTTGGCTTTACATTATCCTGAAACTTTGCAAATGTTTCCGAGAATCAAAATGCAATTATCTGTTCCAAAACAATGACTGTAGTAGACATGGATTACTAGCATTACTCTGGAATGTACAGCCAATAGGGTACTTCAAGGGACTATTTTCCAAGCAGGAGAGAGATCAAGTCAAAGCTGGACTGAAACAGGCTGCTCAACCTTCTTGCTCCCTTTCTCTTGGAAGTATTGTGCCCAGTTTTGCAAAGTCACCATCCTGCAAACCAAGATCTTTTGGGAATAAAAGGTGGTCTGCACTGACTGTACCAAGACCACCCTACCCAGGCTCATCCCATTCCCCTTCCTGCCCTATGCCCTCAACTTCACCTAGTCTGCACATCTTTGGACACTAAAGGGCAATTTAGCACGGCCAATCCACCTAACCTGCACATCTTTGGACTGTAGCAGGAAGCCGGAGCACCCTGAGGAAATCCATGTAGACAAGGGGACAACGTGCAAACTCCACACAGACAATCACCCAAAGATGGAATCGAAGCCGGTCCCTGGCGCTGTGAGGCAGCTGTGCTAACCACCATGCCATCTCATGCCAGGCCTGCTGTTTGATTAATTCTTTACAATCTGAAAGCGTAAATAATGGGACACCTGCAGAATTGGCAAAGCACATTCTCTCTCAGTTCAGAAGAAAACCCTGTTACTGTCAGATCTGGAGAGAGACTAGGGATTCATTTCACCCCTGCGCATATGGTCAGAACAGAGTGCACGTTGTCATGAAAGGAGTGGATGTGAAGGAGGAGCATTGGTGGACAGTCAAATCTCCCAAATCTCGACAGTCCTGCCCTGCTGACAGTGTCAAATGTTTTAATGAGATGTACAAAAGCACAGTTCTCCAATCGGCACAAAAATCACTCACATGCTGCATTCTTTGGTCAATGTTACTCTGAATCAATTTTTACATTAAAGATGATCCAACGAGGCTGGCAGCTGCCAGTATCTCTCAAAGCAGAACAGAAATAATCAAATGAATCTTATAAAATGCCCAAAATATTTCCTTGGGATTCTAATGCTGGGAAACCAGAATAGAATATTTGAAATAATTAAGAGGAAATTCTTTAAATTATTTGGTGTTGAAAGTGAACCAGAATTAGCAGTTGCAATCTCAATAACTTCTGTTCCAACGCTACTAATATAAAGCTTAGCTTTCAAACTGAAGTGCATGGCAATGACATTAGTACTCCAAGTGAAGAGGGTGAAAGGAATACAGCAGGTGTAGACCCAGGATGGGATGCCTTTGGAAGACTTACAGTTCAGGGTCATTGTCCTGAGATCATTAACACTATAATGTGACAGACGTCACTGGCACCATAATGCAAGAGGAAGAGTGTGAAAAATCTGTGCACAGTTGATTGGTTTCTCCCACATGCAAAGGTTCAACAATATTTTATCCATATTGGAAGAAAAAAAGGTTATAATAATAATCTTTATTAGTGTCACAAGTAGGCTTGCATTAACATTGCAATGAAGTTACTGTGAAAATCCTCTAGTCGCCACATGCCGGCGCCTTTTTAGGTACATGGAGGGAGAATTCAGAATGTCCAATTCACCTAACAAGCATCTCTTTCGGGACTTGTGGGAGGAAACCGGAGCAGCCGGAGGAAACCCACAGACACAGGGGGAACGTGCAGACTCCGCACAGACAGTGACCAAAGTCAGGAATCGAACCTAGGTCTCTGGCGCTGTGAAGCAACAGTGCTAACCACTAACTGCTGCTGAAATTGATAAGCAATTGATGAAAATACTTAAAAGCACATCTTGTACAGATAAAGAATGCTTTTATGGATGGAGTCTTTTCCAATCTCAAATGGTACAGGGACAGTTGATGTTGCCCTCCATTCTGAAATGCACGAAAAGATAGAGGAACGGTAACAAGAGTTATGTGCAGCAATATTATTGCTACAGACTTTTTAGAACAAGTATCTAGATGTCACAATCATATTTTGAAGGAGAAGCTGTTGTTTTTGTCCCCCTCCATGCCTTCTGTACAAGATGTCAAAACTTTTGAGAGGAAGAATGTAGAAGTAGATAAACATTTTGTGAACGTTAAACAGAGCGACAACTCACCTGTAGAGATATCAGGAGGGGGAGTTTGGAAACCAGAGGATGTGTTTCCACAGAGGTTCTCCCATCATCTGCAGTAACAGCAATGCAAAAGCTGTGAATATCCCAGAAAAATAAATGGCCATTATTCTGCTGCTTATCAAAATTAGAATTTGAGAGAATTAGAAATGGAAGATGCTAAAAGTACGAATTTCCAACCAGATCTCCACCGTGTTAAAATCTGCTACCTACAGGTGTAAATGCTGATTCAGTTGCTCAAATGCTCCTTACTGACGAAGGTCGCAGATTTAATTTCCCAGTTTATGATTAAACTGGTCTTAGCTACAGCAGCATTAGGGGTACGACCAATAACTTCAGCAACACTGGATAAGGAAGAATTTTTTAAACGATCAGCCAGCATTTCCATTCCTGACTCCTACCTGCAACTGCTTATGAACCTCAGCTGAGTATAGGATTGGCTTAGCTATGATGCTCTTGAAAATGAAAGCTATTTAATATTTTGGGGGCAAATTACTCATAGATGTGATGTTATTTGTCAACAACCACATTCAATTCTTGCACAACAAGTGTGCAAAATGCAAGAATCCATAAGCAATTGATGGTATTTCATTGAAAAAATATGTGTTATTTATGCTTTAGTTTTACCATTCAAAATTTGGGATTTAAGAAACCATGTCAATTATTTGAAATAGTGATGAGAGGAATTCTCACTTTTTTGTCATGCTGAGAAACCTACCATAGGGGATTGTCTATAATTGGAGAAACAGCTGTGAACAATTTATCTTCATGCTTTACATTCACACCCAGGGCTCTGAGAGCGAGTTAAATATGAATCTGGAACACATCAGATTATACACAGAATGTAGTTTGCTCCCCAAACCCCTCAGAACTATTGTAAGTAGCAGTGCCAGTGATTAAATACATCAATTTGTGGATAAGGATGTGGATGTGAGATTATCTGTAAAATTCACAAGTCCGAGATTGGCCCACAAATTAAATGATTTCCGTTCTGGTTTTACACACTGAAAATATTTTCAAAATTATATATAAATTGAAGCATTGGACACATGCAAGATTGAAGCCACTGGACCCAATCATTTCAATGCTATGCCGCAGGTCCACTTTGAGATTGGCCACACATCTAATTTATTTTAATACCATAATAAAAGCAAAATACTGCAGACATTGGGGGCAGGATTCTCCGATGGCGAGTCAGAGTGTCCGCGCCGTCGTGAACGCCGTCGCGATTCACGACGGCGCAAACGGGCTGCCGGCAGCATCGATTCAGGCCCCGAAAAGGGGCCAGCAGCGGAGCCACGAGAAACGCAGTGGGCGTGACGCCAGAGCGCGCCATCGTCGCGCGACGCCCGGATGACGGGGCGCCGCGTCATTCTATGTGCGCGATCCGCGCACAGGCCCCGACACAGAGATGGCTGCGCCCCGCCGTGCCGCTCCCAGGTTCCGGGACAATGACCTGGAGACAATGTTGGACACAGTGGAAGAGCGGAGGGCGATCCTGTGCCCAAGACGTGGCCACCGGCACCCGCCAGCACAGTCAGGCGCAACTGGCGTAATGTGGGCCTCGCCGTTAGCGCTGTGGGGCAGACCCCACCCCTGCAAGAAGCTCCACGACCTCATGAGGGCAGCCAGGGTAAGTACCCAGAGAGTTTCCCCGGGCCACACCCCACCCCTCCCTCCCCCTCCACGTGTCGCGCGCCCCCCCTCCCCACGCAGGAGGGGGGGGCACCACATTCCACTCAACCCATATGGGCACCCCCCCTTGCGAGCCACCTTGGCGTCGTGCCCAGTGCCACCCCCCCCCCCCAAGTCATAATGTTGCCAACATCTGCGTGTCTTGCTGCTGACTGCCTAACTCTGATGCTTTTCCCCCTCCTGCAGGATAAGACAGACCACAACCATCGTAAGCGTACAAGAGCCGGAGGGGGATCACCTGTTCTGCACCCTCTCACCGTCCATGAGCAGAGGGCTCGAGACCTCGCTGGGGGAGCCGCCACCCGAGAGGTAGCGCCATGCCAGATCGGAGGCGCAGCACCAAGTGAGACTCCCCTGCCTGGCTACACTCCCTCAGCCCCTCACCTCCCCCCTCCCCTCACACTGCAACACCTCGCACTGCCCCCTAACCCCCCCTCCCCTCACACTGCACCACCTCACACTGCCCCCTAACCCCCCCTCACACTCCACCTCCTCACACTGCCCCCTCCACCCGGCTCCGCGTGTCTAACGATACATGCTTTATTGTGTATTCCAGGGCCAGCCGACGATCGTCCCGGTGTGCCTCAGACAAGCCACCGCCGTCCATCTCCACGTCCATCCGCCCTCAGGGACGCACGCCAGGGAGAGGAAGGAAGACGGACAGGAGGGCCCTCGTCCGAAGTCAGGGCACAGGAAACGGATGCACAGAGGGCCGACACGAACGACAGTGACTAACAGAGGACGGACAGTCAGGACACTGATGGCCATGAAATGGACGAAGAGAGGACGGAGAGCCAGGACAGTGATGGACAGAGGACGGGGACTCTAGACAGTGACGCACAGAGGACAGCCAAACAGATGTTGGACAGCCTGGACACGGCCCCTCACATGGGCCAGAGACAATGTCCATCGGTCCAAGGCTCGACCCAGGAGACCCCAAACCTGGGGTCCGATGAGGACATGGACCTTGCGTCACTGCTGTCACCCACACCCTCCACCATCGCAGATACCCTCATCTCGGTTGGGCACATTAGTGATGAGGCTTCGGGGTCACTGACTGGTGCGCACCACACAGCCAATACAGCAGCAGCAGGTGGAGGTAGGAGCAGCCGAGGGGCTGGATGGTCGGAGGGCAGCCCAGCCCCAGCACCCAGCTGCCGCCCAGACGGTTCCCGGGTTCCTGGACTTACCAGACCCACCCACAGACCCGATGCCTTTGGAAACCCAGGGAGTGGACAACGGGATGACGGCCGCCCTCCAGCATCTGCAGACGCAGTTGGAGGAGTCCATCCGCGTACAGGAGCAGGGAGTGGTGCCGGTCATGGCTGCCACCCAGGCCGACACCGCACGGGTGGCGTCCGCGGTGGAGGCAATGGGGGCAACGGTTTTGGCCATGGGTCAGGTTCTGCAAGGCGTGGGGCTTGATGTGCACATGTCATCCCTGGCCTAGGACAGGGCTGCCCACTCACAGGCAGCCATGTGCCAGAGCCAACTGGACATTGCCGCCGCGCTCCGGGGTCTGGCCCAGTCTCAGCAGGCCATTGCTGAGAGCATAGGCGGCCTTGCCCACATGCTGGATGGCGTCACACAAGCCCAGAGGGAGGTTGCACAGTCCCTGACAGGGATGGCGCACTCCCGGAGCTCCATCGCTGCGAACGTTCAGACCCTGGTCGATGCCACAGCGGGCCTCCAGGACTGGCAGCGCCAGGTGTCGGTGGTGCCATGGTGCTTGTCTCTACTCACACCACGGTCCCATAGTGAGGCCCGGGGGCCACCGGGCTCCCCGAGGGAGGAGGACGTTCTAGGGCCCCTCCCGGTGACTCCTGCAAGGGAGGTACCAGAACACTCTGACTCCCCCGTTCCGTCCCTGGTGTATCTGGTGGGCAGCGGGCAGAACAGGGTGGCACCATGACATCCAGCACGCCCGCCAAGCAGCCTGGCCCATCCAAGCCGGGCCGCCCCAGGAAACGCACGCCGACGGGGAGCCAAGTCGCAGGGCAGGAGTCTCAGCAGTCCGCCTCCACTCCTGCTGTACTGTCTGGGGAAACACCAAGGCGTAGTGGTAGAGCCGGTAAGGCAAAGAAGTTAGACACGTAGTAAGTTGACACGGGTGCAGGGCACAGCTTAGTTCTTGTATGTGAATGTCACGATTAAAGTCACTGTTACACCAAACCTAGATGCCTGTGTGTTATGTCCGGTGCCTCAGGGGTCGTGAAGGGGACCGAATGGCGCTGGGGTCGAAGGTCGGTACAACGGTGAGGCCGGGTGGGTGTTCGCCCCCAACCCCCCCGTCGTCCTCGGAATACTGACGCCAACTACCCCACATGGCCATGTATTGGAGTGTCCGTGATGCATACAGGGACCACCCAGGTGGAGGGTGTAGCTGTGGCCATGAGTCAGACACTGTCTAATGATCCGGAGCCCCTCGTCGCCACATTCCGGCGCCTGTTCGGATACAGAGGGAGAATTCAGATTGTCCAAATTATCTAGCAGCGCGTCTTTCAGGACTTGTGGGAGGAAACCCTCTTTTGTGGGAGGAGCCCCTTTTTAAACCTTTAAACCAACATGGAGTGTAAACTTAAATATAAAGGGAATATTGGAAATACTCAGCAAGTCTGGCAGCATCCATGAAGAGAGAAACAAAGTTAAAGTTTCAAATCAAGTATGACTGTTCTTCAGAAGTCATATTTGACTCAAAAACATTAACTCTGTTAATGCTGCCAGACCTGTTGAGTACTTCCAGCATTTTATTTTATTTTTAAGATTTCCAGCATTGGCAGTATTTTGCTTTTCATAGAAACACAGAATTTACAGTGCAGAAGGAGGTCATTTGGCCCATCGTGTCTGCACCGGCCCCTGGAAGAGCACCCTACCCACCTTAAGGCTTCCACCTTACCCCGTAACTCAGTAACCCCACCTAACCTTTTGGACACTAAGGGGCAATTTAGCATGGCAAATCCACCTAACCTGCAAATCTTTGGACTGTGGGAGGAAACCAGAGCACCCAGAGGAAACCCCGCAGACATGGGGAGAACGTGCAGACTCCGCACAGACAGTGACCCGAGGCCGGAATTGAACCTGGGACCTGGAATTGTGAGGCAGCAGTGCTAATCACTGTGTCACCGTGCCGCTTTTATTGGAATGTAAACTTAAATGGCACATTCAGTACATCAACTTTCTAAGAGATTCATGCATCTGCTCTCTCTGACAAACAATAGGTCCACCTGCAGACTGGGGAAGATAAAACATTCTGCTTTGCAACCCCATGCAATACAAACTCTTTCAGTAATGTCAAAATACAGTAGTTTGCCCACCTTCAAAATGAATTTTGTACTGTTTTGACTGACGGAAGACAAACTGGTGGGACATTTGACTTTTTCAAAGACAGATTGAGAGAGCAGTTAATAAATCACATGGTATCCTGGGCTTTATTAATTGGGGCATAAAGTATAAGAACAAGGAGATTGCATTCAACTTGTATAAGTCACTAGTTCAGTCGCAGCGAGAGTACTGCGTTTTGTTCTGGGCAGCGTACTTTAGGAAGGATACGATGACTTTAGAGAGGGTGCAGGTTAGATGGATTGGCCATGCTAAAAAAAATGCCCCTGAGTGTGCAGGTTAGATGGGGTTACAGGATTATGGGGATAGGGTGGGGGAGTGGGCCTAGGTAGGGTGCACTTTCAGAGGATCGGTGCAGACTCAATGGGCTGAATGGCCTCCTTCTGCAATGTAGGAATTCTATGGCGCAGAAAATAGTCACGAGAATAGTTCCAGGGATGAGGAACTGCAGTTCTGAAAATAGATAAGTGAAATCAGGACTACATTCTTTAGTGAAAAGGTTCAAGATGAAATTTGATATCACCAAGGTACAATTTGCAGCCCACTTGATCTTCCTAATATAATCAAGTTAAACAGATTAAATAATTTTGATTTTCATATACATTTTAAATATGCATTACATTAACGCAGATTGTAAAAGGGTTCTCACGGCACAATGAGTAAATACCCAGCCCCATGCTGTTTCCCATTATTAAATTATTTCTATAAAACAGAAAGATGTCAGTGTATTTGATCATACTTTGCACCTGGCATGCTGCTCTACTTGACAACGTTTGATGCAAAGAGGGCAATAACGGTCAGTTCAGAGCACTGATTATTCAGATCTTGATAAATGCGAAAACTCACCGAAAATTTTTATGACAAAAATAAAATGATTGTATGCAGTAGTGGCGATAATTCAGAGGCCAAGCTATCCATCACATAATTCAGTGTGTTCGCATTAAAGGTTGTGAGCTACTGCAATGTGAAAAAAAGTTATTTGATAAAACACCTGGTAAACAAAATGATCCAATTACGTCTAATCATTTAGAAATCAGTATGAAAAATATAAAGATTAAATTATAGGGTCGGCTGCTACATTGTACTTCATCCAACATCTCCCATCTGGAAGTTTTAATGCTACTTACCAGGAAAACCAAATGTTATTTTACTATTTGTACAATGCCAATATGAACTTTAAAAATGCAAACCCTTTGCCAAGCCAGCCACAATACAACCATTAATACAAACCTGAACTACAAGGCAAAGTCTTTTAATCTTGCAGTTACTTGACAAATGGGTTAACGCACCATTTCCTTTTTGATTTTCCACACTGAAAGCCAACTTAATTGAATATTTTTAAATAAGTGATTTGAAAATAAAAAGACTTACTGTATAACAGGCAGACTAGGAAGTCTGGAATTGTTCTTTAAAAGTGATGTCCCTTTTACAGTTTAAACAAACCAGGCTGACAAAGCTGCACATGTTTTTGGCATTCCTCTGCCAATCCTGGAACACAGCCAAAGTTGCAGCTACATTCCACATGTTCACTTCCCAGCTTCTATGAGACGGCTTCTTAAACATGGACCTTGATATCAGTTTGGCTGGAAGCCCCCTGTTTTCTTCTTTTTCTCAGTTTAAGAAAAGTTTTTCACTGAGCAAATAAAAAATGGGCTCATTGGCATGGACAACTGACTTCAGACAATATCCAAAAGTTGTAAATTTGTAGGTTATTATGAAAAAGACTGCTTTAAAGGTCACATTTCACAAACCCGCTAAAAGAAGACAGACTCTTTTTTTGGCTCAGTATTGTTCATCACAGAGCTTTTCAGGTCCAGTTTATGTATGTAAAATTCACCATGTCACCCTGCACCAGGCTCTAAGCACAAACGTAGTGTGGTTCCCTGTGCTCAGAATGAACAAATACCAGTTTTTAAATGCTGACTTCAAACAGAGTTTTAGAAATCAAATCTAAAGTAATCGGGGGCAGCACGGTAGCACAAGTGGATAGCACTGTGGCTTCACAGCGCCAGGGTCCCAGGTTCGATTCCCCGCTGGGTCACTGTCTGTGCGGAGTCTGCACGTTCTCCCCGTGTCTGCGTGGGTTTCCTCCGGGTGCTCCGGTTTCCTCCCACAGTCCAAAGACGTGCAGGTTAGGTGGATTGGCCATGCTAAAAATTGCCCGTAGTGTCCACAAGGGTTGGGAGGGGTTATTGGGTTGCGGGGATAGGGTGGAAGTGAGGGATTAATGTGGGTCGGTGCAGACTCGATGGGCCGAATGGCCTCCTTCTGCACTGTATGTTCTATGTAATCTATGTATGTAAAATACAGTTCCCAGTTCACTCACCTGAATCTGTGCAACAAAGCATCGCTTTTATAAAAAAGGAAGTAACCTCAAAGCATAGCTGAAGTGCTTTTTAGATAAATTCCAGACTAAATTGGAAAACATTTTGTTCACAGCCCTTGGAAGACAAAAGTTTTGTACCATAAAGAGATGCAAATGCAGTAAATATTCCATAATGCAGCTCAAGGGATCAGGAAGCAGGGTTGCAGCTGAATGCAGGATGTAGGCTGACCCAATGTACTAATTTGGGTTTCTCCTTCTCCCCCAAACCCATGTAGCAATTCAGAACTGTTTTGTTTCCTGCGAACCAAATACCAAAAGCAATTATAATGCCAATAAATGCCATGCACCTTAAGATTGCACATGACTATCTTTGTTACCATTTTAGTATTCTGCTTAGGACATTGCTTGCACAAATATTTGTTCTATTGTTATTTTAAGTAAACCAACCAGTTTAATGAAGCAGTTAAACACCAAGGTTCTGATGATGTCCATTCACTACTTAAAATTTGCTTTCATGCTTTATAATTCCAGAAATGCTCAAATGAATCAAAGAAATGAGATTAAGGAAGCAGAAAGAAGCAAGAAAGAAAGATTTCCCAAGAATTCAAAGGTAATGTATTTTTTTCTTCTCATCGACTTGCCCTCCTCCCTGCCAATGCGGCACTGATTCTTTGGCGGAACAATTCGCCAGCATTCCTTGCCACCCTCCAGTACCAAGTGATTATTCCTCATCGTAAGCCACAACAGTAAATGGAGCAGATTTTCTGACTGCAGGGGAAATCACAAGCGACCTTTCCTTGACATCAGCATATTTTACACACATAAATTTTCAACAGTAGTCACTACTTGCAATCTTGATTTTCCTCTGCCTAAGCGAGGAGCAACGAAGCCTGTATTGTAAGAACCTAAGAAGTAGGACTATCTGGTCCCTTGACCGTGTCTCTGTCATTCAATGCGATCATGGTTGATCTTCTGCCTCAACTCCACTTTCCCCAGACAGATCCTTTGATTCCCTGAGACACCAAACAACTTACCTCAACCTTAAATATATTCAACAATGAAATACCCACAACTCTTTGGGGGAGTCAATTCTAAAGATTTGCAACACTGAGTGAAGAAATTTCTCTTCATTTCAGTTCTAATTAGCCTCGAGGGACAGTACCCTAGTGTTCTAGATTCCCAAAGCAAGGGGAATCTAGTGTCTACCCTATCAAGCCCCCATCAGAATATGCTTCAATGAGTTTATCTCCCATTTTTCTACACTCCAGAGATTATTGGCCCAGTTTACTCATCCGCTCATCATAAGGCGGAAAATCTAGTGAACATTCACAAAGCTGCCTCCAATGTGTATCCTTCCTTAGATATAGAGACCAAATAACACACGGAACTCCAGGCGTATGGCCTGCACCGGAGTTTTCAGTTATAAATTGTTGCTTATGTTGAAAGAAAATTATCAAGAGAAGATATTAATAAGAAATGGAAAATGATACAAGCATTCAAATAATACTTTTTGAAGTAGTCTACATTTTAATTTGGAACAGTTCCCATGAATTTGAAAACCCTGAAATATGACAGTACACCAATACCCAGTTGAAAGTTTTGAAATATGCAGTACTTTTCCCAGTATTCAATGTTTTTGGCAAAGTAATTATTTCACCAATCACTCTCTTTTTTTTTTTGTTTTCACCCCTTTTAGTTATTTTCCTCTCCTCTTGAGGTTCCACCTAGGTGTCTGCCATCCCACAATCGAGTATCACTACACCTTTAAGCATACAGCAACACAAGGAAGTGTCGTAGAAGACAAAGATTCAAAAGGTAGAAAACTGTTGACCAAGGGTTGGGGCAGCAAAATGGTTAGCACTGCTGCCTCACGGTGCCAAGGACCAGGTTCGATCTCAGTCCTGGGTCACTTTCCGTGTGGAGTTTGTGCATCCTCACCGTGTCTGCGAGGGTCTCACTTCCACAACCCAAAGATGTGCAGGGTAGGTGGACTGGCCACGCTAAATTGCCCCTTAATTGGAAAAAAAAAAGGAATTGGGTACTTTAAATTTATTTTTTTTAAACTAAAAATCCGAGGGCCAACAGATTTTTTTAGCCAAAATAATGGCAACAGCAATATGGAAACAGAACCCGACAATTAAATCTTCACATGCTTCCAGCTTACACTATTTCATAGCTGTCAGTTCATAGTGCATACTGGCCATTTTTCTTCTGCTATTTTCCTCTTCTTAGGCTTTGAATTGTTCAGTGATGTAATTGAAAAAAGTTTTGGTACAACCAAGGAGGTTGCACTATTATTTAAAAAAATAAAAAAATTTAGAGTACCCAATTATTTTTTCAAATAATTAGCATGGCCAATTCACCTAACATGCACATCTTTTTGGGTTGTGAGGGTGAGGCCCGCGCAGACATGGGGAGAGTGTGCAAACTCCACACGGACAGTGACCCGGGGCCAGGATTGAACCCAGTCCTTGGTGCTGTGAGGCAGCAGTGCTAACCACCATGCTTCCCAAGGTTGCACTATTAATCATTTATACCCAAGCAGCCATAGGTGGTGTCATGGTCAGTCAACAAGCCAAAGTTTTCCAATGCAGCAACTCGAAATTACTGTTACTTTGTAACAGTTTGAAATGATTACTAAACAAGGCTGTTATAATATTCAGAATTAATTCTCCTACAGCAGCGCGGTGGTGGTGGTTAGCACTGTAGCCTCACGGCGCCGAGGTTCCAGGTTCGATCCTGGCCCTGGGTCACTGTCCATGTGGAGTTGGCACATTCTCTCGGTGTTTGTGTGAGTTTCGCCCCACAATTCAAAGAAAATGTGCAGAGTAGGTGGATAGGCCATGCTAAATTGCCCTTTAAATGGAAAAATGAATTGGGTACTCTAAATTTGTGAAACAAAATAATTAATTCTCCATCCAGTGCTTGGGTACATTGATCTTCACACATCAGCAACCTTTCAGTCTGGTAGGTCTCCTAAAGCAAGCTACCACATTGCAATTAGCTCACAACACCACACTGAGAAACAATAGAAGAGTGTAAGGGCGGCACAACCTTCTAATGCGCTGAATGATTAGTCTTTGTTTTCCTATGTATAGCAGTGCCAGATTGTATATTTTAAAAAACTACCACTGCACTAAAGCTAAACAGCAGATAGAAACACAGGCTCAACAAGTTGAATCTCCAACTTAATTTTCATGAGTGTGGGTTATTCATGAGTATCAGCATTATTCACTCATTATCCAGCTTTGCTCAAAAGCTGTTTCTGCTTTCTGAAAGCTGCTAATACATAATGAGATAGAATTCATGTACCACCCTTGGTTACTGGAGTGGGTGTACTTTAGGTTTGTCCAGCCAATGGGCATTCAACCTGGAGTAGCTACTTGGTGTTAGGGGAAGAGATGGGCGACATGGTGGCAGTGGTTAGCACTGCTGTCTCACAGCGTCAGGAACCCGGGTTCCATTACGACCTTGGGTAACGGTCTGTGTGGAGTTTACACTTTCTCCCAGTGTCTGTGTGGGTTTCCTCTGGGTGCTCCAGCTTCCTCCCGCAGTCCAAAGATGTGCAGGTTAGGTGGATTGGCCATGCTAAATTGCCCCCGAGTGTCCAGGGTTGCGCAGGTTAGGTCATGTTGGGGATGGGGGGGGGGGGTGGGGGGGGGGGGCTAGGTAGGATGCTCTTTCAGATGGTCGGTGCAGACATGATGGGCCGAATGTCCTCCTTCTGCATGGTAGGGATTCCATGGGGGTTTGCAGCTGTTATAAAATTGTTTCCCCAATTCATCCAAATGTCCTGAGTTACATAATGACAGTGAAATAGTAATCTTAGTTTTCCAGACACACACTTTATATAGGCACACAAGATAAAGCTCTTTGCACTGCTCTGACCAAACCACTCTGGAGCTTCAGCATCATCCAGGAAGGTCAGGGTCTCCAAATCCTACTCTCTCCCAAACAGTTTAGCACCTAAACTTCACTGTTCACCTAGTTTCCGTGTTTCTGGCCAAAATGCAACTGGCTGCCACGGTGGAAATCCTGAATGTGTTCCACTCCTCCACTCACTGTGCCAGCAGATTAATAATCCATCGATTAGCTGAAGATGGAACCTATCTGTTGACGATTGCTCTCCAACGCTCTATACAACGGGTCGGCAAAACGGTATCATCCAGTAATATTGTTATTTAAATCATGGTGTTGTTTCTGTAATTCCATAATCTGACCTGGAAAGTGACCCCAAAGCAGAGGTTCCGCGATGTGCTGGTATGCGAGTGCGTCCAAGTGATGCAGCTCCCAGTGGCATCTCTCACACACACACACACATACACTCACGGCATGTTTGCCATTAATGGAGTGGGTTGTTGTGGAAACCGGGTCCCTTGCACTTACTATTTCAGTGCAGAACTTCCATCTCCCTTTATCCCCCTGGAAAGACGCACGCCTTCACCCAGCCATCTAACTTACTCGGTGCTCTCTCCTCAAAGACAGGGTGAGAGGGGACAGCAACGTGGGCGCTATTCTCCATCACATTCTGCACCGATTTCAAGACGGAAAACGAGCATTTTAAAAACCCATTTGCTTCCATACAATTTAGAGCACAAGCCAAGGACGACTGTTTGTTATCAGCTTCCCAAATGCTGGATCTACGTAGCTGGTGTTGCATTAAAGACGGAATGGGTTATTTTGTTTTCTTTCCGGTGTGTGTATGTGTGTGAGAGAGATATCCTTACCTTGGAGATGATCAGCGGCTCCCCATGTTCAAGACCACCTTTCAGCGTGAATCCCCAGGGAGCGCCCCCCCGCAGAAACACTTCCACAGCCACAGGCTGCTGTCTCCCTTTCTGCATCTCGGCTCTTGCTCTGTACACGCTCGGCTGCATAATTCCCCCTCTTTCTACACTCAGGTGAAAACACTGCGATGTGCAATATACAGGTTTTTTTTATTTTACGACTGCCCGGGAGCAAAAAGAAAATCTCTGATCGCCGCCCGGCCGAGGTGACCGTGTGCAGGGGCAGCAGCAGCGTCTGAACTGGTAGACTTCACTCAACACCATTCCTTCAAGCACTTCAGCATCATCTCAAATGCAGGCTCAGTGATGCTCGCAGACATTTCCACAGTATGTTCCTCCGCTCCCTCTTTGGCAACACACAAAATATTTAAAAGCACCGAAGTCTCCTTCCAAACGGCACGAGATTCTTGTTCAAACAAATCCACAGAATGATGACAAACTTGGAAAGGCAGCGGTTCCGGAGGCTGCCCCGCAGCAACTTTTTCACTTGATTGATTATCTTCCCTCCATCCGATTCCCATTTACCATTTCAGTCGGGGGGTGCTTTGGGGGAGGGAGGAGGCGCGTTCCTGTCTCCTCTCCCGGCGCTCGCCAGCCTTTCCGTCAATAATAAAAGAGGGGGTGTATTCCAGTCACCTGAGGCTTTATTATTTCTCCCCACTCCCCCGCTCCTTCCCCTCCCCTTTCTCCAGCAAGTGTCACTGGTTAGAAGACGACACACGGGAGTTGTTGAGTCCGGGTGCAGCCTGTTGACAGTTCGCTGCAAGTTCGATCTGTGCAGCTGGAGCAATGGGCACCGGGCGCCTGCATGCTGGAGTGAGCGTGTCCCTGTCTCCGGCCGGCTGATGGGGCAGAGCCTGTGCTCACTCACCCCTCCCTCTGCCACCGTTCCTGCAGCTGCTCAGCAGCGCCTCCTCGCGCACTTCCCCCAGCCCTGCAGCGCCTCTCCGGCTGGCTCTCCGCGCCCGGCTCTCGCCCATCCACCACTGAGCAGGAAGTTTGGACGCGCGCGCGCACACAGAGCCCCGCATGCGCTCTTGCTGCCTCTGCAGTTCGGGCTATGCGCCTCGGGGGGCGCCCTCACTCCAAGGCCGGAGCTGAGGGTGCAGAGTGAGCCTTGCGCTGTCCTCATCAACACCGAGCAGAGGAGGGAGGGAAAGATCCCCAAGCCTTCATCAATGAGCTGCAAATAACACCGTGCGGCAAATGTTCGATTTCGGTGTTTATTCTCAGACCTGGGGAAGATAAGTCCTGCTTCTTACAGTCATGTTCCCCGACTCTACCTCATGCCAAGGTCAGGAAGAGCCTGCTATACGTGGGTGGACTGCGAGGGGGATAATGTTAAAACCTCAAAAGGACAAAAAATGGTTCCAGGGACCAGGAACTTAGATTTCAAAGAATCCCGGCAGTGCAGAAGGAGGCCATTCGCCCATTGAGTCTGCACCGACCCTCCAAAAGAGTCCACTCCCCCAAGCTATTCCTGCCTAATCTACACATCTTTGGACACCAAGAGGCAATTTACATAGGAACTAGGAGCAGAAGTAGGCAATTCAGCCCTTCGAGCCTACTCTGCGATCCAATCAAATCATGGCTGCTCTCTTCCTGGTCTCAAATCCACCTCCCTTCCTGTTCCACAGATTCCTTTAACTCATTTTTTAATCAAAAATATTGCGATCTCCTTCTTGGGCATTTAGCATGTCAATCCACCTAATCTGCATATCTTTGGATTGTGGGAGGTGATGTGTTATGTACTCTGGGATAACACAGGCTGCAACTTGTAGCCACTTAAAATCGCTAACTCCCGATTTAAAATGGCGAACGGCAAAGGCTGATGGGAAAGTCAGCCAACAGGACAAAAACGAGCAGCTGCAGGTTGACTGTATTTACCTCTGGAAAGGCCAGACAAGATCGATACCAGCAACCACCAGCATAACAAAACACCAGCCATCTGCATACTAACGAGCAATCCCTGGGAACAATGAGCAACATTTAGATACATAAAGCAAAACCAGACTTCGGCGCCAGCAGAAGCCTACACAAAGGGAGGAGAATGACCACCTCAAGACCGCCCATCGATCAGGCTCATCTACCAAAAGATACTCCAGACCTTGAAGTTAGTTCGATCTGATTTATTGAACCAGTAGCACAGTTCTCTATGAGTTTGACTCTCTGCTAACCTAAGTGTGGTTACTCTGACTGACTGAACCAAACTAACTCTTAGCCACGTGCTGGAGGTGTGATACTGTACATACACCCTGACTCACTATAGATGTTCATTAGTGGAAAGAGGCGGAGTGTGAGTGCCTCGTGCCTTTTTTAGTGAGATACCACCCCTGAGTGTCCTGCCTGCTCATTGGTCATGTCCTGTTCTCTGTGTTCATTAGCTGCCTGTCTGCGCCTATAAAAAGTGTGTGCTCGCCTGCGCTGCAGCCATTCTGGTTCCAGCTACAGGAGGCACAACATCTTGCTCAATAAAGCCTCGATTGTTCCACCATTCTCGTCTCTGGTAATTGACGGTACATCAATTTATTGAACAAGATTTTAAAAGATGGATTTCCTCATCAAGCCTGATCGCCTGAAGCTGAGCCCTTACGCAGCCAACACCACGTCCACCTTCGACCACTGACTAGCCTGCTTCAAAGCCTACCTCAGTGCAGCCACTGAAGAACCCTCGGACTCGCAGAAGCTCCAAGTCCTCTACTCACAGGTAAGTCCTGACATTCTTCCCCTCATCCGGGATGCGCCCACCTACTCTGAAGCGATGACGTTCCTGAAGGGACATTACATTAAACCGATGAATCAAGTGTACGCCAGGCACCTCCTGGCCACGAGACAGCAACTCCCTGGGGAGACTCTGGACGATTTCTTACGGGCCCTACAGATCCTCGGTAGGAACTGTGACTGCCAGGCAGTTTTGGCAGTCCAACACACCAAACTTTTAATTAGAGACGCTTATGTCACGGGCATAAAGTCTACGTATGTCCGCTAGCGACTATTGGAAGGGGGTACGCTCGATCTCGCAGGATCTAGGCAGCTTGCTAATTCATTAGAAGTGGCCTCCCGTAACCTGCAATCCTCCACCACCGACCGCGCGACGGTATCGTGGGCCCCACCAGCTTCCGACTCCAGCTCACCGCAAGCCTGCGCTGCGTGGCAGCCAGCCAACTCTGGGGGGCCCAAGTGTTATTTTTGTGGACAAAGCAAACACCCCAGGCAGCGCGGAGCGCGACCTGCAACAGGTGTGGGAAGAATGGGCACTTTGTTTCCTTTTGCCAGGCTCGGTCGGTCGCCGCTGTTTCCAGGCCCGACATTTCTACACCCTCCACGTGCGACCCAGGGGCGCCGCCATCTTCCCCTCCGCAAGCCACGTGCGGGCCGTGGGCGCCGCCATCTTCCCCACCGCAAGCCACGTGCGGGCCGTGGGCGCCGCCATCTTCCCCACCGCAAACCACGTGCGGGCCGTGGGCGCCGCCATCTTCCCCACCGCAAGCCACGTGCGGGCTGTGGGCGCCGCCATCTTCCCCTCCGCAAACCACGTGCGGGCCGTGGGCGCCGCCATCTTCCCCACCGCAAGCCACGTGCGGCCCGTGGTGCCGCCATCTTTGATGCCGCCCGCCATATGCGCCCCGTGGGCGCTGCCATCTTCGGTGCCATTTTGGACCGTGCCTCGGGACCCCTGCTCGTCTGGCCGTTCGCCACCTACTGCTACCTCCATCACGGCTGATCAGCCCGGGACTTCCCAGCATCTTCCGCAGCTCGCCTCCATCACCCTGGATCCGGGAGCACAGAGAGTTTCATCCACCCCACTACGGTAAGGCGCTGCTCCCTCCCGGTACACCCCGTCACACAGAAAATCTCCCTGGCCTCCGGATCCCATTCTGTTGAAATCCGGTGGTACTGTATCTTGACCCTCACCGTTCAGGGCGTAGAGTTCAGCAACTTCCGGCTCGACATCCTCCCCCACCTCTGCCTGCCCTGTTGCTCAGCCTGGATTTTCAGTGCCATCTCCAAAGCCTGACTTTGAAATTCGGCGGACCCCTGCCCCCCCCTCACCATCTGCGGCTTCACGACACTTAAGGTCGATCCACCTTCACTGTTTGCGAACCTCACCCCGGACTGCAAACCCGTCGCCACTAGGAGCAGACGGTACAGTGCACAGGACAGGACCTTCATCAGGTCGGAGGTCAAACGGCTTCTGCGGGAGGGGATCATCGAGGCCAGCAACAGCCCCTGGAAAGCTCAAGTAGTGGTAGTGAAAACTGGGGAGAAGCACAGGATGGTCATTGACTACAGTCAGACCATCAATCGGTACACGCAGCTCGACGCATACCCCCTCCCACGCATATCTGACATGGTCAATCTGATTGCGCAGTATCGAGTCTTTTCCACAGTAGACTTGAAGTCCGCTTATGAACAGCACCCCATCCACCCGGAGGACAGCCAATACACTGCATTCGAAGCAGATGGCTGCCTCTATCACTTCATTAGGGTTCCCTTCGGCGTCACCAATGAGGTCTCGGTCTTCCAGCGAGAGATGGACCGAATGGTTGACCAGTACGGGCTGCGGGCCTAGATAATGTCACCATCTGCGGCCACCATCAGCAGGACCACGACGCAAACCTCCAAATATTCCTCCATACCGCCAAACTCCTTAACCTCACCTACAATAAGGAGAAATGCGTGTTCCGCACCAACCGCTTAGCCATCATTGGCTATGTACTGGAAAATGGAGTCCTAGGGCCCGACCCCGACCGCCTGCGCCCCCTTCTGGAACTCCCTCTCCCCCACTGCCTCAAGGCCCTGAAACGATGCCTGGGGTTTTTCTCCTATTACACTCATCACGTCCACAGTTTTCCCCTGACGGCTGAGGCCCACCAGGCCTTCAACCACATCAAGGCAGACATCGCCAAGGCCACGATGCATGCGGTCGACGAGTCCCTCCCCTTCCAAGTGGAGAGCGATGCATCAGACGTGGCTCTGGCCGCCACCCTCAACCAGGCGGGCAGGCCCGTGGCTTTCTTTTCCTGCACCCTCCATGCCTCCGAAATACGGCACTCCTCTGTCGAGAAGGAGGCCCAAGCCATCGTGGAAGCTGTGCGGAGTTGGAGGCATTACCTGGCCGGCAGGAGATTCACTCGCCTCACTGACCAACGGCCGGTTACCTTCATGTTTAATAACACACCACGGGGCAAGATCAAAAATGACAAACTCTTGAGGTGGAGGATCGAGCTCTCCACCTGTAACTATGAGTTCTTGTATTGCCCGGGGAAGCTCAATGAGCCCCCAGATGCCCTATCCCGCGGTACATGTGCCAGCGCACAGGTAGACCGACTCCGGGCTCTCCACTATAACCTCTGCCACCCGGGGGTCACCCGGTTCTTCCATTTTGTCAAGGCCCGAACCCTGCCCTACTCCATTGAGAAGGTCAGGACCGTCACCAGAGACTGCCAAGTCTGCGCAGAGTGCAAGCTGCACTTCAACCGGCCAGATAGAGCGCACCTGGTGAAGGCCTCCTGCTCCTTTGAACGCCTCAGCATGGACTCCAAAGGGCCCCTCCCCTCCACCAACTGCAACGTGTACTTCCTCAACGTTATTGATGAGTACTCCCGGTTCCCCTTCGCCATCCCATGCCCCGACGTGACTTCTGCCACGGTAATTAAAGCTCTGCACAGCATCTTCACTCTGTTTGGTTTCCCCACCTACATCCACAGCGACCGGGGATCCTCTTTCATGAGCGAAGAGCTGCGTCAGTTCCTGCTCAGCAAGAGCATCGCCTCGAGCAGGACGACCAGCTACAACCCCCGGGGAAATGGGCAGGTGGAGAGGGAGAACGGGACGGTCTGGAAGGCCTTCCTGCTGGCCCTGCGGTCTAAAAATCTCCCGGTCTCCCACTGGCAGGAGGTCCTCCCCGACGCGCTCCACTCCAATTGGTCGCTCCTCTGCACCGCCACTAACGAGCTCCCCATGAACGTGTGTTTGCCTTCCGCAGGAAGCCCACTTCCGCGGTCTCGCTCCCAACATGGCTGACAGTTCCTGGACCCGTCCTCCTCCAGAAGCATGTGCGGAGCCATAAATCAGACCCCCTGGTCGTGCAAGTCCACCTCCTACATGCAAACCCGCAGTACGCCTACGTGGCACACCCCGACGGGCGCCAAGACACCGTCTCCCTCTGGGACCTGGCACCCGCTGGGTCCACACCCACGACCCCGACCTGACACCGCTCTTTCCCCCCCCCCGGTTGCCTCATTCACCCCTGCGCCACCCACCCTCCCTCCAGTGAGCCTCACCGCAGCCCCAACCCCAGAACCATCCATCCTCCCACTGGATCCACTCAGGGATGACGAAGACGAGGACAACACGCTCCCTGAGTCGCAGGTGACCAAGTCGGCGCCCACATCACCACCAGGACTGAGGCGATCGCGGCGGAGGGTCAAAGCCCCCGTCAGACTTAATTTGTAATGTTTCCGTCACCCCCGCCGGACTCTTTCTTTAACATGGGGTGAATGTGGTAAACACCACTAGTGGTCTATTGTGTGTATTACGGCACTGCCCGTATATTACAGGTACGACGGTAAATCCCTGCCTGCTGGCTCCGCCCAGCAGGCAGCGTATAAATGTTTATGCTCTCCTGCGCTGCAGCCATTCTGGTTCCAGCTACAGGAGGCACAACATCTTGTTCAATAAAGCCTCGATTGTTTCACCATTCTCGTCTCATGGTAATTGACGGTACATCAAGTGTCGACATGCCAAAGCAACATTTGGACCTGTTCAGCTTCAGGCCATTGGCATGGACACGGCGGAATACCTGCTGGAGATGGGAAACATGCTCTTCAGGGGTCGTGGATCATATGATGATGTCGGCCACGTACACACAAACCCCTTCAATGCCCTCCATCATTTGCTCCATGATGTGATGGAATATCTCCCAGACAATGCCAAACGGCATGCGATTATAGCAGTATCTGCCAAACGGTGTGTTGAAGGTGCAGAACCTTCTGCTGGGCTCATCCAGCTGGATTTGCCAAAATCCATGTGACGCATCTAACTTGGTGAAAAAACGTGCGTGTGCCATCTCACTGGTGAGTTCCTCCCGCTTCGGGATGGGGTAGTGTTCACGCATTATATTCTTATTGAGATCCTTGGGATCAATGCAGATGCGCAGGCCTTCTGAAAGCTTTCTAACACATACCATCAAGCTGACCCAGTCAGTCGGTTAGGTTAACTTGGAAATTATGCCCTGTTGCTGAAGATCCTTGAGCTGTGCCTTCAGGCGCTCCCTCAGCGGAGCCGGGACCCGGCGTGGTGCATGGACCACTGGTTTGGCATCAGGTCGTAGCAGAATCTTGTATCGTTATGGCAGCGTGCCCTTCCCGTCAAACACATCCGGATACTGATCGAGGATGTTGTCAATGCCGGCCTGAAGATCCACATTGGAGGATGTCGTTGTGTAAACCCGCTGCATGAGGTTCAGCCGCCTGCAGGCACGCGTGCCAAGTAGGGATGCACTGGCGGGCTTGACAATTTCAAAACGTAACCGTGCATGGGTGCTCCGGTTGGAGACGAGTAGATGGCAGAATCCCAGTGCCGTGATGGCATTTCCGTTGTAGTCCAGGAGCCTGCAGGCTGCTGGAAGGACCTTGGGGGACTTCTTGATGCGTTTGAAATCTGCCTGTGAGAGGAGGTTGGCAGAACCACCTGTGTCCAGCTTAAACTGGATGGAGCAGTGGTTGACCTGCATCACCGCACGCCATTCATCCGCAGAATCCACAGCGAGGATGGATTGAATTTGTGATGAGTTGGATGTGGCATATTCACATTTGGTAATGATGGCCACACAGTAGGCGGAGTCCAGGCATTCTTCCTCTGGATCCGTTGTGCTGCCAGGATCAGAATCCTGTAAGTCGTTGCACACTCTGAACGCAACGTTGTCGGAATTGGGAGCGCTGGCCCCTGACTGGTGGTGCAGACCTGCACAAGGCTGCATAGTGTCCAGGCTTCCTGCAGTTTAAACATCGCCTGCCTCTTGCAGGGCAGTGTTTCTTTAAGTGGGCGTTGCCGCAGTTCGAGCACGTCATGACGTCGGCGTCCTGATGCTCCGCGCGCGTCGCACATGTGCAGTGCGGGTGTCGGCCGCTTCGTTAACCCGTTCGCATCGCGCATGCGTGGGGCCCCGGGAAAAGCGCGCAAAATGGCCGCTTTCATCAATGCTGAGGCGCTTCATCCGGGAGATGGCCTGCACACACTCTGCCTCATGGGAGGCAGGTTTCTTATTTTCATCCGATTTTTACTGGGCATAGCGATTTTTGGCGTGCTCATGCACTGTGCATATTTCAATCGCCACTGGCAGGGTCATATGCTTGATTTTCAGTAGTTGCTCTCTCAGAGGATCAGAGTAAACTCCAAAAACGATTTGGTTTCCGATCATGGAGTCAGCAATATCACCAAAGTTGCAGGACAGCGCTAGCAGGCGGAGGTTAGTTAAGAAGGAGTTGAAAGATTCATCTTTACCTTGTAGACGCTGTTTGAATATGTAGCGCTCGAAGATTCCATTGGTGTCCACTTCACAGTGACTGTTAAACTTGTCCAGGATGGTCTGAAACTTTGTCTTGTCCTGGCCTTTGGTGAAGTGAAAAGAGTTGAAAAGTTCGATGGCTTGTTCATCCGCTGTTGAGAGGAGAAGCGCGATCTTCCTTGCATCAGACGCACCCACGTGGTCTGAAGCTTCGATGTACAGCAGAAACTTTTGCTTGAATGTCCGCCAATTGGCACTGAGATTGCCGGAGCTCCTGAGCTGGTGAGGAGCCTGAATCTTCTCCATGGTGCCGGGATACATTCGCTGATCGTCATGGAACGGACTGAGGTAAATCACCTAGATTAAGCAGTCTCCTGGTAGCATGATGTGCTATGTACTCTGGGATAACTCAGGCTGCAACTGAATGCAGCTTTAACCAAAAGATACTCCAGACCTTGAAGTTAGTTCAGTCTGGTTTATTGAACCAATAGCACAGTTAGCACAGTTCTCTATGAGTTCGACTCTCTGCTAACCTAAGTGTGGTTACTCTGTCTGACTGAACCAGACTAGCTCTTAGCCATGTGCTGGATGTGTGATACTGTACATACACCCTGACTCACTCTGTTGATGTTCATCAGTGGAAAGAGGCGGAGTGTGAGTGCCTCGTGCCTTTTATAGTGAGATACCATCCCTGAGTGTCCTGCCTGCTCATTGGTCATGTCCTGTTCTCTGTGTTCATTAGCTGCCTGTCTGTGTCTGTCTGTATATCATTATCTGCATGTCTGCAAATCATGACAGGAGGAAATCCACACAGACACGGAAAACGCACAAGCTCCACACAGACAAACACCCAAGGCCAGAGTCAAACCCCATTCCCTGGCACTGTGAGGCAGCAGTGCTAACCACTGTGAAACTTGCCGACCTTATGTTAACTCGATTGAGTGAAGAAATTGGGACATTTTTCCTTGGAGAGGAGAAATAAGATTTGATAGAGGTATTTGCAATCATGAGGAGTCTGGACCAAATTTGTAGGGAGAAATTGTTCCCACTAATGGTTGGATTGGGAATGAGGGAGCACACATTTAAAGTACAGGTAATTGGAAAAAAGAAACAATGGAGACAGAATCACGGAATTGTTACAACACAGCAGTGTGTGGCTAAGATCAGGAATACACTGCCTAGGCAGGATCAATCAAGGCATTAATCTTAATAATCTTTACTGTCACAAGTAGGCTTACATTAACACAGCAATTAAGTTACTGTGAAAAGCCCCTAGTCGCCACATTCCGGCGCCTGTTCTTGTGCACAGAGGGAGAATTCACAATGTCCAAATTACCTAATAGCACGTCTTTCGGGACTTGTGGGAGGAAACCGGAGCACCCAGAGGAAACCCACGCAGATACGGGGAGAACTTGCAGACTCTGCACAGACAGTGACCCAAGCAGGGAATCGAATCTGGGATCCTGGAGCTGTGAAGTAACAGTACTAACCATTGTGCTACTGTGCTGCCTCTCTATGTCAGTCATTGCAATTTCAGAGACAGTGTGTGCCACAATTCCAGCAAAAAGGGACATTTGGCAAACAAGTGCAGGAATCTTAAGAAGAAGTCAAAGGCTGGGCAAGGAATTTCAAATTTAAACTCAAAGAAGCCTCAGTCTGCTATGCATCACCTGGAAAGCACAGAGCAGGAAGAGGAGTGATTCTACATGTTCAATGTGAGTGAGATGCATGCAGAGCTTATTCATACTACAGTGGAGGTCGATGGACAGAAACGTAAGATGAAGGTGGACACAAGAGTCTCTGCATCTGTCAACCTTCAGAAGGATTTGGGGCTCCAAGCAGGCACCAACGTTTATTCAGGCAGGGATCGACCTTTGAACGTACACTGTCAAGACAATACCATTCTTGCAGTTCTCTTTTAAATTTGGAGCACCCAATTCTTTTTTTCCCAATTAGGGGGCAATTTAGCATGGCAGATCGATGGGTTATGGGGGTGAGACCCACGTAGACACGGGGAGAATGTGCAAACTTCATATGGACAGTGATCCAGGAACTGGATTGAACCTGGGTTCTCGGCGCCGTGAGGCAGCAGTGCTGACCACTGCGCCGCCATGCATCCCCTACCATTCTTGGATTTTGAGGTGGACATTGTGCATAACAACCAAGAAGCAAGAGCACGGCTCCTGGTAGTAAAAGGGCATGGGCCTAGTCTCCTCAGGCGTAACTGGCTCAGGAAAATTCCGTCGAACTGGGTTGAGATAAAGTATGCAACCGTGACAGAGGATGGCATTTAAAAATATCCTGAGGTTTTCAGAGTTGAACTAGTTACATTGTGTGGCACTACACTTAAAGTTGTTGGTGGATCCTCAGGACACCCCTCATTTTTCAAGCCCAGGATAATTCTTTACCCCGTGAAAGTCAAAATGGAGGAGTTGGAGCGGCTGGAGAGTCTAGGAAGAATTGAGCCCATTCAGTTCTCACGCTGGGCAGCTCTAATTGTACCGGTTCTTAAAAGTGATGGTACTGTGTGTATATGTGAGAGTTGCAAACTTACCATTCATCAGGTTTCCAAGCTGGACGCTTACCCATTGCCGAGGGTAGAAAATCTCTTTTCAACTCTGGCAGGAGGCAGGATGTTCTCCATACTTGACATGAGTCAAGTCTAACAACAGCTCTTGTCAGAGGAGGACTCAAGACAGTATGCCACAATCAACACCCACAAGGGTTTGTTCAGGTACAGCTGCATGGTTTTTGGGGTGTCTTCCAGTATGGCAATTTTTCAAAGGACAATGGAAAATCTGTTTCAGGGGATACTCCATGTGGCAGTTTGTTTCCAGGGAAAACATTAGCAACCTGGATCATGTGTTCAAAAGATTTTCAGAGGCAGGTCTGCATCAGAAATGTTGCAATGCATCTTCCAGGCGTAGAGTGTGGAATACCTGGATCACGGAATCACTGTGCAGGGGGTCTATCCCCTGTGGAGGGAAAATTTTGAGCTATCGAGGAAGCTCCAAATTACAAGAATATGTCTGAGTTTAGGCCATTTATAGGTTTAGTGAACTACTATGAGAAGTTACTGCCAGACTTTTCAACAGTGTTGGCGCCAATGTACATGTTGCTCCAGAAAGGGACCAAATGGAGGTGGGGACCAGCACACGAGAAAGCTTTCAAGAATGTGAAAGTGCTGCTACAGTCAGCTAACGTGCTGGTTCACCTTGATCAGGACAAAGAGCTCATTCTGTCATGTGACGTCTCGCCTGATGGTGTTGCTCTCTCATCTGATGGAGGACAGGTCAGAAAAACCCATTAGATTTGCATCATGCATGCTGACAACAGCTGAAAAGGGATATTCGCAGCTTGACAAGAAAGGCCCAGCTATTGTTTTAGCTGGAAAACAGTTTCATCAGTACGTTTATGGGTGTTCATTCACTGTATGTACAAACCACAAGCCATGGATGAGCCATTTTAGTGAGTCCGGATGAATTCCTCCCATGGCCTCGGCGAGATTTCAGCACTGAAATCTGTCACATTGTCACCTAGCAGTACAATATCGTGCACAGGGCAGGGAAAGACAATGCTAACAAGATGTGCTGAGTTGCCTTCCCTTACCAGACATGGTAACCAAGAATGTATTTCCTCTGGAGACAACTTGCTTGAATGACTTTCAAATTCTTCTGTGAATGCCAAACAGATTAAACAATGGATGGACAGAGATCCTGTTTTGTCCCGAGTGAGAAGATTCCTTATGGCCTCCTATTATAGATGATAAGGAACTGAGACCATATGTGAAATGCAAGGCTGAACCAAGTGTGCAGGATGGTTGCATTCTTTGAGGGTCTAGAATAGTTGTTCCAGCCCCTGATCATTCATAAGTCGTCCATGAGTCCATGAGGTTCATACGGGTGCTTCCCAAGTGAAAAGTTCAGCAAAGTAATTTGTTCGGTGGCCAAAAATGGATCAGGACTTGGAGAACAAGGTGAAATCTTGTTCTGCGTGTCAAATAAACCAAAAGATAAACCAAAGTCCATCCGTGAGAATGGCCTGACCGTTCCTGGTCCAGACTTCATGTGAACTTTGCGGGAGCTTTTATTGGTCTTAGGTTTCTAGTCATTCATGGATATGCATTCAAGTGGTTAGTGGTGCACATTATGAGCAACATTTCACCTTCCAGTACAATAGAGAAGCTATGACATGTTTTTGTGACTCGCAAAAAGCGCGAGAGGAACCAGGAGTTCATAATGAGCAGGAGAGGGGCCAGGAGCTCACAGAGAGCAGGAGAGGAGTCGGGAGTTCAAAAAGAGTGCAAGAGGAGCTTGGTGTTCACAAAGAGCCTGAAGGGAGGCGTGTTTTAAAAAAGAGTGCGAGGAGCCGGGAGTTCACAAAGAGCGCAAGAGGAGTCAGGAGTTCAATATCGCACCTGAGGAGCCAGGAGTTTAAAAAGAGCCCGAGAAGGACTTCCGGGTGCGGCTATGCAGAGCTAGGTCACATATTCGGTAGCTCCCGCTTGGAACGGACTTTTGGGCTCTTTTACAGGGCCCCCACGGCATTTGTTTGACATTTCCCGGTGTGGCAAGAAGACTGCAGCATTCCCCTGACAGTGTCCCCCAGGAATGTTCTGTCTTTTGGCTGCCAAACCCGGCAGAAACAGTAAAGGATTTGGCTTGAGTTGCAGCAATAGTCAAAGGCCTCTTCCAGCATACAGGCGGGGGAAGGGCAAGCTTAAAGCTGCAATCTGACTTGACTCTATCAAAGGTGAATTCTAGCAGCAGAGGGAACAACTGTGAAAGGATCTACCAGGGCCATTGAAGAAGCAGGGACGAGGCTTCCGGTGGTGGCCATGGAGGAGTCGGTCGCGCATTCGGCAGCTCCCGTCTGGAACTGACTCTCAGACCTTTTTCAGGAGTTTCCATAGACTTTTTAAACGGACCAGAAGTGTAACGGCCAAAGGAGCGGCACTGGAGCAACGGGAGAAGCGAGGGAAAGAAAACAAAATGGCGGCGGCCAGGGACAAAGGGGAGCTGCAGGAGTTCATCAAGCGCTGCTTTGAGGAGCAGCGCGAGGAGATGAGCTAGGAGATGTTGGCGCCTATGCTTTCGGCAATTGAAGGACTCGGGATCACCCAGAAGGTCCACGAAGCTAAGATCCAGGAGGTACAGAAAAGAGTCAGTCAGAACGAGGACGAGCTCGTGGGCCTGGTGGTGAGAGTGGAGCAGAACGAGGCGCTACACAAGAGGTGGGTGGGAAGACTCGAAGACCTGGAGAACAGGTCGAGGAGAAAGAATCTGCGAATCCTGGGTCTCCCTGAGGGAGTGGAGGGGGCTGATGCCGGGGCATACGCGAGCACGATGCTCGAGGCGATGATGGGCACGAAGGCCCCTTCGAGGCCTCTGGAGTTGGACGGAGCACATCGGGTGCTGGCGAAGAAGCCCCAGGCAGATGAGCCGCCAAGGGCGATGGTGGTGAGGTTCCACCGGTTCACGGACAGAGAGTGGGTCCTGAGATGGGCCAAGAAGGAGCGGAGCAGTAAGTGGGACAATGCAGAGATCCGAATATACCCGGACTGGAGCATGGAGGTTGCAAAGTGGAGAGCGGGTTTCAACCGGGCCAAAGCGGCGTTGTACCGGAAAGAAGTGAAATTCGGAATGCTGCAGCCAGCGCAACTGTGGGTCACATACAAGGGCCAACACTATTACTTCGAAACGCCTGAAGAGGCGTGGACCTTTGTACAAGCCGAAAAGTTGGACTCTAACTGAGGGTTTGTGAGGGTAGGGGGGATGTTTGAGGTTTGATGTGTGATGGTTGTTGTATATAGGGGGTCAACCACGCGCAGGAAATGTTACATGGGCTGGGGGAGAGAGACAAGGCCGCGACAGGAACTGCGCCAGAGGGGGCGGAGCGGGCTTTAGGAAGAAAGGCGGGAAGGGGAACGAAGGAATGCATATGGATTGGGAGACTCCCACGCGGGGAGGTCAATGGGACAGCGGGGGAAGCCGGGGTCAGCAGGCGTCAGCTGACTTATGGGAGTGACATGCGGGGAGCAAAAAAGCTCGACAGGGGTCTAGCGGGGGGGGAGGGGAGGGGGGGGGGAAAGGGTTGCTGCTGCACTGGCCGAAATGGGACACAGAAGAGGTGGTCGGGACGGGAATCCCCCCTCTGGGGGACTGGAGGGTGAGGGAGGCATGGACACGGGACTGGCCCAGAAAAGGAGATGGCTAGTCGGCGGGGCGTGGGGGGGGGGGGGGGGGGTGAGAGCCCCTCCAATCCGGCTGATAACGTGGAATGTGAGGGGCCTGAATGGGACGGTGAAGAGGGCTCGAGTGTTCGCGCACTTAAAGGGACTGAAGGCGGACGTGGCCATGCTCCAAGAGACACATCTGAAGGTGGCGGACCAGGTCAGGTTAAGAAAGGGATGGGTAGGACAGGTATTCCACTCGGGACTGGACACGAAGAATAGAGGGATGGCAATATTGGTGGGAAAGCGGGTGTCATTTGAGGCCAAGACTATTGTAGCGGACAATGGAGGGCGATATGTAATGGTGAGCGGTAGGCTGCAAGGGATGTGGGTGGTGTTGGTAAACGTATACGCCCCGAACTGGGATGATGCAGGATTCATGAAGCGCATGTTGGGCCGCATTCCGGACCTGGAGATAGGAGGCCTGATAATGGGAGGGGACTTCAATACAGTGTTGGATCCAGCACTAGACCGCTCCAAATCAAGGACCGGAAAGAGGCCGGCGGCGGCCAAGGTACTTAGGGGGTTTATGGATCAGATAGGGGGAGTGGACCCATGGCGGTTTGCAAGGCCGCAGGCCAGGGAATTTTCTTTCTTCTCCCATGTACACAAAGCCTACTCCCGGATAGATTTCTTTGTTCTGGGTAGGGCGCTCATCCCGAGGGTGGAGGGGACGGAGTATTCGGCTATAGCCGTTTCGGACCATGCCCCACACTGGGTGGAACTGGAGCTGGGAGAGGAGAGGGACCAACGCCCGTTGTGGCGCCTGGATGTGGGACTGCTGGCGGACGAGGTGGTGTGTGGGAAGGTGAGGGGGTGTATCGAAAGGTACTTGGAGGCCAATGACAACGGGGAGGTGCGGGTGGGGGTGGTATGGGAGGCGTTGAAGGCGGTGATCAGGGGAGAGCTAATTTCCATTAGGGCTCATAGGGAGAAGACAGAGGGTATGAAAAGGAGAGGTTCATGGGGCAGATATTGAGAGTGGACAGGAGATACGCAGAGGCCCCGGAGGAAAGATTACTTGGGGAAAGACGACGGCTCCAGACGGAGTTTGACCTGTTGACCACAGGGAAGGCGGAGGCACAGTGGAGGAAAGCGCAGGGGGCGACCTACGACTATGGGGAAAAGGCTAGTCTGATGTTGGCACACCAGTTCCGTAAGAGGATGGCAGCGAGGGAAATAGGGGGAGTCAAAGATGGAAGGGGAGCCACGGTTTGGAGTGCGACGAAAATAAACGAGGTATTCAAGGCCTTTTATGAAGAGCTGTACAGATCCCAGCCCCCCGCGGCGGAAGAGGGGATGAGACGATTCCTAGATCAGCTGAGATTCCCGAAGGTGGAGGAGCAAGCTGGTTTGGGGGCACCAATTGGGTTGGAGGAGCTGAGCAAGGGTTTGGGGAGCATGCAGGCGGGGAAGGCCCCGGGACCGGACGTTTCCCGGTTGAGTTCTACAGGAAGTACGCAGACCTGTTGGCCCCGCTACTGGTGAGGACCTTTAATGAGGCAAGAGAGGAGGGGACCCTGCCCCCGACAATGTCGGAAGCGACAATTTCTTTGATCCTAAAGCGGGACAAGGACCCACTGCAATGTGGATCATACAGGCCGATCTCGCTCCTCAATGTGGATGCAAAGTTGCTGGCCACGAGGATCGAGGACTGTGTCCCGGGGGTAATCCACGAGGACCAGACGGGATTTGTAAAGGGCAGGCAACTAAACACCAATGTGCGGCGGCTCTTAAACGTGATAATGATGCCATCGGAGGAGGGAGAGGCGGAGATAGTGGCAGCTATGGACGCGGAGAAGGCCTTTGACTGAGTAGAGTGGGAGTACCTCTGGGAGGTGCTGCGCAGGTTTGGGTTCGGGGTAGGGTTTATCAATTGGGCTAAGCTCCTTTACAGAGCCCCGATGGCAAGTGTAGTGACGAACCGGCGGAGGTCGGAGTACTTTCGACTGTACCGAGGGCGAGGCAGGGGTGCCCCCTGTCCCCCCTGTTGTTCGCATTGGCGATCGAACCATTGGCCATGTCATTGAGGGAGTCTAATAAATGGAAGGGGGTGGTCCGAGGGGGAGAAGAGCACCGGGTGTCGCTATATGCGGATGACCTGTTGCTGTACGTGGCGGATCCAATGGAGGGGATGGTGGAGGTCATGCAGACTCTAAGGGAGTTTGGGGAGTTTTCGGGCTATAAGCTCAATGTAGGGAAGAGTGAGCTCTTTGTATTACAGGCAGGGGACCAAGAAAGAGGGATAGGGGACCTACCGCTGAGGAGGGCGGAGGGGAGCTTTCTGGGGATCCAGATAGCCAGGAGTTGGGGGACCCTACATAAACTGAATCTGACGAGGTTGGTGGAGCAAATGGAGGAAGATTTCAAAAGATGGGACATGTTACCGCTCTTGCTGGCAGGTAGAGTGCAGTCGGTCAAAATGGTGGTCCTTCCAATGTTTCTGTTTGTGTTTCAGTGCCTTCCCATCGTGATCACTAAGGCCTTTTTTAAGAGAGTAGGCAGGAGTATTATGGGGTTTGTGTGGGCGAATAAGACCCCAAGAGTAAGGAGAGGGTTCCTGAAACGCAGTAGGGACCGAGGAGGGTTGGCGCTGCCAAACCTGGGGAGCTACTACTGGGCAGCCAATGTGGCGATGATCCGCAAGTGGGTTATGGAGGGAGAGGGGGCGGCATGGAAGAGGATGGAGATGGCGTCCTGTAAAGGAACAAGCCTGGGGGCGTTGGTGACGGCACCGCTGCCGCTCTCGCCGACAAAGTATACCATGAGCCCGGTGGTGGCGGCAACGCTAAGGATCTGGGGCCAGTGGAGACGGCACCGGAGTGCAATGGGAGCATCGGTGTGGTCCCCGATCAGGGGTAACCACCGGTTTGTCCCGGGGAAGATGGACGGGGGGTTCCAGAGCTGGCATCGGGCGGGGATTGGAAGAATGGGGGACCTGTTCATCGACGGGACGTTTACGAGCCTCGGGGCACTGGAGGAGAAGTTCGAGTTACCCCTGGGAAATGCCTTTAGATATATGCAGGTGAGGGCTTTTGTGAGGCGACAGGTGAGGTAATTCCCGTTGCTCCCGGGTGAAGTTCAAGATAGGGTGATCTCGGGTGTATGGGTCGGGGAGGGCAAGGTGTCGGAAATACACCAGGAGTTGAAAGAAGAGGGGGAAGCGCTGGTAGAAGAGTTGAAGGGTAAATGGGAGGATGAGCTGGGGGAGGAGATCGAGGAAGGTCTGTGGGCTGATGCCCTAGGTAGGGTTAATTCCTCCTCCTCGTGTGCCAGGCTCAGCCTGATACAATTTAAGGTGGTCCACAGAGCGCACTTGATGGAGGCGAGGTTGAGTAGGTTCTTTGGGGTAGAGGACAGACGTGGAAGGTGCTCAGGGAGCCCGGCGAACCATGTCCATATGTTTTGGTCATGCCCGGCACTGGAGGGGTTCTGGAGAGGAGTGGCGGGAGCAATATCTCAGGTGGTGAAAGTCCGGGTCAAGCCAAGCTGGGGGCTAGCAATATTTGGAGTAGTGGACGAACCGGGAGTGCAGGAGGCGAAAGAGGCCGGCATTCTGGCCTTTGCGTCCCTAGTCGCCCGGCGAAGGATCTTGCTAATGTGGAAGGAGGCGAAGCCCCCCAGCCTGGAGGCCTGGATAAATGATATGGCTGGATTCATAAAGTTGGAGAGGAATAAGTTTGCCTTGAGAGGATCTGCGCAGGGGTTTTACAGGCGGTGGTAACCATTCCTAGACGATCTCGCGGAGCGTTAGAGGAAGGACGGTCAGCAGCAGCAGCAACCTTGGGGGGCGGGGGGGGACGTCCTGGGAGGGGGGGCGGGAGAGGGGGGACTGCCTGGGAGGGTGGATGAGCAAGAGATAACATGAAGGGTTGGGGAAACTGGCACGTACGGGTGAGGGCCAGTGTACAAAGCTGTGTAAATATATCATTTTGCCATGTATATATCTTGCTCTGCGCGATTTCTCGTTTTTTTGTTGTTACGGGGGGGGGGGGGGGGGGGGTGTTATTGTTTGTAAGGGAGAAAAATTGTGTTAAAAAACTTTAATAAATATATTTTTTTAAAAAAGAGCCCGAGAAGAGCCAGAAGTTCACAAAGAGAGCAGAGAAGAAGGAGTTCAAAAAGAGGGCGAGCAGAGCCAGGAGATCAAAAAGAGCGCGAGAGGAAAGTGAATCTAAGAGCAAGAACTGGTGGTTAAAAGACTGTAAGAAAGAGCGGAGTGCATGTTTACATCTCCTAAGGAAATCTAAACAGCTGTTTGGATGAGCACAGTTGGGTAGGCACTTACTCCGACTATTGGTTACAATTGTTCAGATATCATTCTGTGATATTCTATCATAGAAAAGAGTGGAGAAGAAGGTCCCAAGTTGATATTGTTTGATATTAAAAGGATTACTTTAACCTAAAGTGGTAAGATATGGCAGGAGAGCTCCAAACCATGGTCTGTGCTTCTTGCTCCATGTGGGAAACCAGGAACACTTCTAGTTGTATGCAGGAAATGTCTCCAGCTGCAGCTCCTCGAAGCCTGCGTTTCGGAGTTGGAATGGCAACTCGGGAGCATTTGCAAGGTGGTGAATATCGTGTATAGCACGTATAAAGAGGTGGTCACACTGCAGGCTCAGACGCCACAGGCAGGAAGTGAATGGGTGATCACCAGGCCGAGCAAGAGGACTGGGTAGGCAGTGCAGGAATCTCCTGTGGCTATTCCCCAGCAAAACCGATCGACCGCTTTGGATACTGTTGAGGGGAATGACCTCTCAGGGGAAAGCATCAACGGCCAAATTCATAGCACCATGGTTGGCTATGCTGCACAGGGGAGTGAGAAAAAGTGTAGAAATTCAATTAGTCATAGGGAATTCAATTGTGAGGGAAATTGATAAACATTTCTGTGGCTATTTGATCCCGGCCCTAGGTCACTGTCCATGTGGAGTTTGCTCATCTCCCCATGTCTGCGTGAGTCTCAGCCCACAACCCAAAGATGTGCAGAGTAGGTGCGTTGGCCATGCTAAATTGGCCACTTAATTGGGGGGAAAAAAAACATTTCTGTGGCCACAAAAGAGACTCCAGGGTGGTATTTGCCTCCCTGGTGTTAGGATCATGGATGCCTCAGAGCGGTGCAGGTGCGATCTAGGTGTTCTAGTGCATGAGTCATAAAAAGTTAGTATGTAAGTACAACAAGTAATTAAGAAGGCTAATATCCCTGATTACGAGAGGAATTGTACAAAAAGGTAAAGATGTCATGCTTCAGTTATACAGGGCATTGCTGAGGCCACATCTCTAATACCGTGTGCAGTTTTGGTCTGCTTATTTAACAAAGGATATAAATGTATTTGAGACAGTTCAGAGGAAGTTTTGATACCTAGAATGAGTGGGTTGCCTTATGAGGATAGGTTGGACAGACTGGGCTTGTTTCCACTGGAGTTTAGTCGAGTGAGGAGTGACTTAATTGAAGTATATAAGATCCTGAATGTTCTTTACAAGGTGGATGTGGAAAGGATGATTCCTCTTGTGCGTGAGTTCCGAACGAAGGGCACTTTTTCAAAATAAAGGCTCGCCCTTTTGGGACAGAGATGAGAATTTCTTTCTGTCAAAGGACCTTGCGATTTTGGAACTCTCTGCCTCAGAAGGTGGCAGAGGTGGGGTCATTGAATATTTTTAAGGCAGAGCTGGATAAATTCTTGCTCGGAAGGGAATTAAAGGTTATTGGGGGCTAGATGGGAAGGTGGAACTCGAAACACAAACAGATCAGCCATGTTCTTAATGAATGGCGAAGCAGGCTAAAGGGGCCGAATGGCTTACTTCTACTAGTTTGTACATTCATCAGTCATTGGGTAGAGTTTCCACTTTGGTTGCAATTGGGATCGGTAACCAAAATATGTTTAAAATTGCGCTAGTTAGGTTATCGTCAATTTCCTACTAAGATTTGATTTATTCACAAACGTAGAATTTTCCATGACTCAGCACCAATCCAGATGCATAATAGAATGTGATTGTTTATATTCATTAAAGATGTATTCTTTGAAGTATTTAAGGGGAGTAACTTGGCATGGTTATATTGATAATACAGCGGAAAATGGGGTTATCAACAAAAATAAGCATTTTTAGTAAGGGTGCCCAGTCATACATCTGTGTGTATCCAGACTTAAATCACTAAAAATGATCAAACTATAAAGGATCATTTAATCTTTTAATTGTGTACACTAGTCATTTTATTAGTAAGAAAATGAGCTTGATTTGAAGAGCAATGTAATTGGCAGAATCTTGCAACTTCAGCCTGGGGTCATATCACATTTTGTGGGAGGTCCTAATGCAGGCAAAATGATTGTGGAAAACATAATCGGAAGTGAATTTGGGCATCACTCGTATTTAAAATTCTTCAATCTTTCGTTCTGTTGCAACTGGGTTCACCTGCATTGCACTGATATTATTTGTGGAAACAAGTGGAGAATCTATCAGGGACTTCATGAAGAGAAAGCATCCAGCCGTGAGTTTCTAATGTAAGGAGCGCAAGGATAGCAACCGGAGTTTCTGCTGACTGCTTAGCTCAGAGCAAGGGACTGAGCAGAATACATTGTGAAACGATAAACAAGACAAGTGAAAATAGAAATGTTATATTAATTGGGCATTTCAATCAGACAAAAACAAGTTGGAAATGCCCAAGAGGCCTAGAGTAAGAATTGGTAAGTATAATGTCTGATTGCCTCATGACCTGTGGAGTCAGTGAAGCCACAGGAGGAAACTCTCAGCTTTGCTTGATAATGATAACTTGCTCTGACAGCGTGCAGGAAATGAAAAACTTTGGGTGAGAATAACATCATTTTAAGTTCAAAATTAATTAGAATTCAACACTGCGAACACTGACATTGTAAAGACATGCAGAAAGCTATCTGAACAATTTGGTTGGGTGCAATTATTTGCTCATATCTCAAGGGAGCACAAGTGAAACACCTTCAAGAAGGAACTGAAAAAAAGGTCTGATGAATATAATAAACAGGCGTAGGTTCAAAAATCCGACTGAAAAAGACAAGCATAAATGAGTGAAGAAGGACAATGAGCTTTGTAGAATCCGACGGAGGAGACGCAGGAACGCACAATAAGATAGGAATGAACAAAGGTTTATTGTGGTATACACAAAATCACAAAGCTCCAATTCCTCTCCCAAAGGGCCACCCTCCCCAACCTGCACCCAGGTCAGGATTTTTATACTGAGAGGTTCCCCCTTATTAAGGGGAAACTCCGCCCCAATTACCGGGGGAATTCATTCTCCGAGATGTAAAGGGGGAATCGTATAAAGCACAGTCCTTGGCCCCCAAATGTGGTCATAACAAGCTGTACAAAACCTGTAGATAATGAGCTCACTAAGCTTGCAGAAAGTAAGGAGAGGGATCCATTCGAAACAATTTGTAACAGACAAACAAATTAAAAGATAATCCAAGTGTACAACAGTAACATGAAAAAATGGATATTTTACAAATTATAGTTTTAGAGATAAATAAAATTTCAAAAAAAGAAAAGAGAAAAAGAATGGAAATTCAACAATTTGCAGGGCAATGTTACCATTACTGCTTAAAAGTGCCCGTGTTACCTGTGGTGGTATGTATTAGGGGTCATGTGGGACTGTGAAGACGTGATGCTATTGGCTGACAGATCCCGGGTCCTGGTTGGCTGTTGACTCCTGGCTCCGCCCTGAAGGCGGAGTATAAGAACCTGAGCTTCTCCCCGCCACTTCATTCTGTTGCTGAACTGCTGGGGACAAGTCTCGCTTAATAAAGCCTCATCGACTTCATCACTACTCGTCTCTCTCGTAAGTCATTGTGCGCTACAATTTATTAAGCGAGCTTAAAGGACTATGGAGCTCCGGATCGCCCCGGAATGCCTGCGGATCAGCCCCCACGCAGCGAACTCGGCAGCAGTATTTAAACACTGGCAAGCATGTTTTGAAGGCTACCTCCGAACGGCCCCCGGCCGGATCACAGAAGACCAGAAAATGCAGGTCCTGCATTCGAGGGTAAGCCCGGAAATTTACCCTCTCATAGAAGACACAGAGGATTTCCCGACGGCGCTCGCATTACTGAAGAGCATCTACGTTCGCCCTGTGAACCAGGTCTACGCGCGCTACCAACTCGCAACGAGGCAGCAAAGTCACGGAGAATCGCTAGAAGAATTCTACGCCGCGCTGCTAATTTTGGGACGGGGCTGCAGCTGCCCGCCGGTGAACGCGATCGAACACACGGACATGCTAATTCGCGATGCTTTTGTGGCAGGTATGAACTCTCCCCAAATCCGCCAAAGACTTTTAGAAAGAGAGTCGTTAGGACTCTCAGAGGCACGGGCCATTGCAGCTTCCCTAGATGTGGCCTCGCAAAACGCCCGCGCCTACGGCCCCGACCGCGCGGCAGCCCCTTGGGCTCCGTGGACCCCCGTCGCGACAAACCTCCCCCCCCCTCACAGGCTTGCGCGGTTAAAGCGCCAGACCATCCTGGGGGGGCCCGCTGCTATTTCTGCGTGCAAGCGAAACACCCCTGGCAGCGCTGCCCGGCCCGCGCAGCTATTTGTAAAAGCTGCGGCAAGAAGGGCCATTACGCGGCTGTGTGCCGGTCCCGGGGGGTCGCCGCAATCCCTGGAGAAGAACGAGCCCAGCATAGCCCAAACGCTCCCCAACCCCCACAGCGCCCCATGTGCGACCCGCGGGCGCCGCCATTTTGGGTCCCGGGCACCACGAGGGGAGGATGGGCGCCGCCATCTTGTGACCCCCCCAGCCACGTGCGATTCATGGGGGCGGCCATTTTGTCCACCCCCGACCACGTGCGATCCATGGGGGTGGCCATTTTGTCCACCCCCGGCCACGTGTGATTCATGGACGCCGCCATCTTGGATGACAACAAAGGACCCCAGCATCGACGGCTCCACGGGGTCCGAGGAAGAAGCCGCGACACTACGACCACGACTGGCTTCGGTGACTCTGGATCAATCACGGCCCCGGACGCTCCAGACGACGACAACAACGGTGCTGATCAACGGACACGAGACATCATGCTTGATCAACTCCGGGAGCACCGAAAGTTTCATTCACCCAGACACGGTAAGACGCTGTTTTCTGACCATCCATCCAAGTACGCAAAATATTTCCCTAGCTGCAGGATCCCACTCTGTAGAGATCAAAGGGTTCTGCATTGCAAACCTAACGGTGCAAGGGAGGGAGTTTAAAAACTACAGGCTCTATGTCCTTCCCCAACTCTGCGCGCCCACATTACTGGGATTAGATTTCCAGTGTAACCTGCAGAGCCTAACATTTCAATTCGGCGGCCCAATACCCCCCTTATGGAATTTCCCCTCCCCCACTGCTCCAAAGCCCTGAAACGTTGCCTGGGGTTCTTTTCATATTACGCCCAGTGGGTCCCCCAGTATGCAGACAAGGCCCGCCCGCTAATACAGACCACTACCTTCCCCCTGTCGACAGAGGCTCGCCAGGCCTTCAGCTGCATCAAAGCGGATATCGCAAAGGCCACGATGCGCGCCATCGACGAGTCCCTCCCCTTCCAGGGCGAGAGAGACGCATCCGACGTAGCTCTGGCGGCCACCCTTAACCAAGCGGGCAGACCCGTGGCTTTTTTCTCCCGAACCCTCCACGCCTCAGAAATTCGCCACTCCTCCGTGGAAAAGGAAGCCCAAGCCATAGTGGAAGCTGTGCGACATTGGAGGCATTACCTGGCCGGCAGGAGATTCACTCTCCTCACCGACCAACGGTCGGTAGCCTTCATGTTCGATAATGCACAGCGGGGCAAAATTGAAAACGACAAGATCTTAAGGTGGAGGATCGAGCTCTCCACCTTCAACTACGAGATCTTGTACCGTCCCGGAAAGCTGAACGAGCCGTCCGATGCACTATCCCGCGGCACATGTGCCAACGCACAAATAGACCGTCTCCAAGCCCTCCACGAGGACCTCTGCCACCCGGGAGTCACTCGGTTCTACCATTTCATAAAGTCCCGCAACCTCCCCTACTCTGTGGAGGAGGTCCGTACAGTCACCAGGAACTGCCACATCTGCGCAGAGTGCAAACCGCACTTTTTCAGGCCGGATAGAGCGCACCTGATCAAGGCTTCCCGCCCCTTTGAACGCCTCAGTTTGGATTTCAAAGGGCCCCTCCCCTCCACCGACCGCAACGCATACTTCCTGAACGTGGTGGACGAGTACTCTCGTTTCCCCTTCGCCATCCCCTGCCCCGACATGACAGCGGCCACAGTCATTAAAGCCCTTGGCACCATATTCACACTGTTCGGTTGCCCCGCATATATCCATAGCGACAGGGGGTCCTCCTTCATGAGTGACGAGCTGCACCAGTTCCTGCTCAGCAAGGGCATAGCCTCGAGCAGGATGACCAGCTACAACCCCCGGGGGAACGGGCAAGTAGAGAGGGAGAACGGCATGGTCTGGAAGACCGTCCTGCTGGCCCTACGGTTCAGGGATCTCCCAGTTTCCCGGTGGCAGGAGGTACTCCCGGATGCTCTCCACTCCATCCGGTCGCTGCTGTGTACCTCCACTAACCAAACGCCCCATGAGCGCCTCGTCTTCCCCAGGAAGTCCTCCTCCGGAACGTCACTGCCGACCTGGCTGGCGGCCCCAGGACCCATCTTGCTCCGGAAACATGTGCGGGCGCACAAATCGGACCCGTTGGTCGAGAGGGTTCACCTTCTCCACGTGAACCCGCAGTACGCCTACGTGGCGTACCCCGACGGCCAACAGGACACGGTCTCCCTTAATAAAGCCTCATCGACTTCATCACTACTCGTCTCGCTCGTAAGTCATTGTGCGCTACATTACCCTGATGGAAATTTTTTTTTTTTCGAGCCTCAGGAGTTTTGCTAGGCCGGCCAGCCAGTCAGAAGCCTTAGGTGGTGCTGCCGACCTGCACCCAAGTAGGAGTTGTCGTCGGGCTATTAGGGAGTTGAAGGCCCGGGCATCGGCCCCCCTCCCTTCGAACAGTTCTGACTGCTCTGACACCCCAAAGACCGCCACCAATGGGCATGGCTCCACCCTAACCCCCACGACTTCGGACATGGCCGAGAAGAAGATGGTCCAGAATCTGGCCAGCCGTGGGCATGACTAGAGCATGTGGGAGTAGTTAGCCAGACCCTCCTGACACTGCTCGCATCTGTCTTCCACCTCTGGGAAGAACCCGCTCATACGTGTTCTGGTCAAGTGTGTACCTTCAGCAGCGCCAGGCTCAGCGTCACGCATGAGGAGGTGGAGTTCACCCTGTGTAGTATCTCGCTCCAGAGTCCTCCCTCTATCTCAATGCTTAGTTCTTCCTACCACTTCTCTTTCGTTTTCTCCTGTGCGGCCCTAACTGTTGTGTGAGATACACTGGTCTAACACTAGCTGCAACTGGATGCAGCTTAGATCAGAAAGATACTCCAGACCTTGAAGTTAGTTCAATCAGGTTTATTGAACTAATAGCACAGTTAGCACAATTATATGTGAGTTCGACTCTCTGCTAACTTAAGTGTGGTTACCCTGTCTGACTGAACCAGACTAGCTCTTAGCCACGTGGTGGAGGTGTGAGATTGTAACAACACCCTTGACTGACTCTCTAGATGTTCATCAGTGGAAAGAGGCGGAGTGTGAGTGCCTCGTGCCTTTTATAGTGGGATACCACCCCTGAGTGTCCTGCCTGCTCATTGGTCATGTCCTGTTCAATGTGTCCATTAGCTGCTTGTCTGTATATCATTATGTGTGTGTCTGCATATCATGACACCTCCCCATTTTTTTATGTTTGGATGACATATGTGAGCGTATTCACAAGAATAGGCCAATATTAACATATAAACATGCAATGGATGTGAACATATGTACATGTGAAAACAGCTGTCTAATGCGAGAACACAGGACAAAGCGAACAGAACAAATGTTCACAAGTCCAGTCTCTGTGGCTTGCGTCTGATCCTGGTCGAATGCCGGCGAGGTGGTGGTGGGGCCGACAGCGCCATGATGGGCGGGATTGAAGCCTGACTGGTGGCCTCGTGAGTCGAGGAATCAGGAGGTGGCAAAACAACAGAAGAAAACGGAGAAGAATGTGGTTGCGGGCAGGCAACTTTGCACAGTGCCTGTCTGTTTCGTCGCACAACAGAACCATCAGCCAGACGCACGACATACAAGTGGGGGGCAGCCTGTCGAACAACAACAGCTGGAGCTGACCAGCCTCCATCAGGGACCCGAACAGTGTCTGACGGGGATAACACGGGCAGATCGGTAGCATGAGCATCATAGCCCAGTTTTTGTCGGTCTCAGAGTTGCTGCACATTCTGCAGCACCGGGAGGTGATCCAGGTTGAGCAAGTGTATGGCTGGAAGTGTTGTTCGCAGGTCCCTGTTCATCAGGAGTTGAGCCGGCGATATGCCAGTGGACAGTGGGGTCGCCCTGTATGCAAGCAGCGCAAGGTGAATGTCAGAAAACGCCTCAGGAGGCTTGGACCTTTATCCTAACTGAAAAGTTGGACTCAAACTGAGGGTTTGTGGGGGTGGGGGGGATGTTGGATGTCTGTTGTACACAGGGTTTTAATCACGCGCAGGAAATGTTCCACGGGTTGGGTGATGGATGGGGATGGGGAAAGGGATCGGGTGAGAAGACTGTGCGAGAAGGTGGGCGCCGGTGCTGGAGGGAGGCTCGGCTCGGGGATGGGGGAAATGAGATAAGGCCGCGACAGGAGCTGCGCCAGAGGGGGCGGGGCAGGCTCAGGAGAGCGCGGGCTTTTTCCCGAGCTAGGGAAGGACGGCTGGGGGGGGGGTAGTGGAGGACCGCACACGGATGGTTGGGGACGGCAGATTCCCATTAGGGGGGGTCAATGGGACGGCGGGGGAAGCCAGAGTCAGCAGGAATCAGCTGACTTACGGGAGTGTTATGGGGGAGCAAAAGAGCTGGACTCGGGTCTAGCGGGGGGGGGGGGGGCAATAGGGTTGCTGCTGCACTGGCTGAGGGGGAATTGGGCACAGAAGAGGTGGTCGGGGCGGGGGTCCCCCGTCTGGAGGACTGGAGGGTGAGGGCGGCGTGGGCACGGGACTGGCCTAGAAAGGTGATGGCTAGTCGGGTGGGGGGGGGGGGGGTGGGGAGTGGCGGCGGAGAGGCCCCCCTGGGGGGAGGCCCCCCAATCCGGCTGATAACGTGGAATGTGAGGGGCCTGAATGGGCCGGTAAAGAGGGCCCGAGTGTTCGCGCACTTAAAGGGACTGAAGGCAGACGTGGTCATGCTCCAGGAGACACATTTTATTTGAAGGTGACAGACCAGGTCAGGTTAAGAAAGGGATGGGTAGGACAGGTATTCCATTCGGGGCTGGATGCGAAGAACAGAGCGGTGGCAATATTGGTGGGGAAGCGGGTGTCGTTTGAGGCCAAGGATATTGTAGTGGACAGTGGAGGTCGATACGTGATGGTGAGCGGTAAGTTGCAGGGGATGTGGGTGGTATTGGTAAATGTATACGCCCCGAACTGGGACGATGCTGGATTCATGAAGCGTATGTTGGGGCGCATTCCGGACCTGGAGGTAGGAAGCTTGATAATGGGTGGGGATTTCAACACGGTGTTGGACCCAGCACTGGATCGCTCCAGATCTAGGAGGGGAAAGAGGCCGGCTGCGGCCAAGGTGCTTAGGGGGTTTATGGACCAGATGGGGGAAGTAGATCCGTGGAGATTTGCTAGGCCCCTGGCCAGGGAATTTTCTTTTTTTTCCCCCGTACACAAAGCCTACTCCCGGATAGATTTTTTTGTTCTGGGCAGGGCGCTAATCCCGAAAGTGGAGGGAACGGAGTATTCGGCCATAGCCATTTCAGATCACGCCCGCACTGGGTGGAACTGGAGTTGGGAGAGGAGAGGGACCAACGCCCATTGTGGCAGTTGAATGTGGGACTGCTGGCAGAGGAGGAAGTGTGCGGGAGGGTGAGGGGGTGCATTGAAAGGTACTTGGAGGCCAACGACAATGGGGAGGTGCAGGTGGGGGTAGTATGGGAGGCGCAGAAGGCGGTGGTCAGGGGAGAGTTAATCTCCATCAGGGCTCATAGGGAGAAGAGAGAGGGCAGGGAAAGGGAGAGGTTAGTGGGGGTGATTTTAAGGGTGGATAGGAGATATGCAGAGGCCCCTGAAGAGGGACTACTTAGGGAGAGGCAAAGTCTCCAGATGGAATTCGACCAGTTGACCACAGGGAAGGCAGGGGCACAGTGGAGGAAAGCACAGGGGGCGACGTACGAGTATGGGGATAAGGCGAGCCGGATGCTGGCACACCAGCTCCGTAAGAGAATGGCAACGAGGGAGATAGGTGGAGTCAAGAATGGAAGGGGAGCTACGGTGCGGAGTGCGATGAAAGTAAACGAGGCATTCAAGGCCTTCTATGCGGAGCTGTACAGATCCCAGCCCCCAGCACCAATTGGGTTGGAGGAGCTGATTAAAGGTCTGGGGAGTATGCAGGCAGGGAAGGCCCCGGGACCGGATGGGTTCCCGGTTGAGTTCTATAGGAAGTACGCAGACCTGTTAGCCCCGTTGCTGGTGAGGACTTTTAATGAGGCAAGGAGGGAGGGACCCTGCCCCCGACAATGTCGGAGGCGATGATCTCTTTGATCCTGAAGCGGGATAAGGACCCACTGCAATGTGGATGGTACAGGCCGATCTCGCTCCTCAACGTGGATGCTAAGTTGCTGGCAAAAGTGCTGGCTACGAGGATTGGGGACTGTGTCCCGGGGGTGATTCACGAGGACCAGACGGGATTTGTAAAGGGCAGGCCGCTAAATACCAATGTGCGGCGGCTCCTAAACGTGATAATGATGCCATCGGTGGAGGGAGAGGCGGAGATAGTGGCGGCTATGGACGCGGAGAAGGCCTTTGACCGAGTAGAGTGGGAGTACCTTTGGGAAGTGCTGCGGAGGTTTGGGTTTGGGGGAGGGTTTATTAGCTGGGTTAAGCTCCTATATAGAGCCCCGGTGGCGAGTGTGGTGACGAACCGGCGGAGGTCGGAGTATTTTCGGCTGTATCGAGGGACGAGGCAGGGGTGCCCCCTGTCCCCCCTGTTTGCATTAGCAATTGAACCCTTGGCCATGTCATTAAGGGAGTCTAGGAAATGGAGGGGGGTGGTCCGAGGGGGAGAGGAGCATCAAGTGTCGCTTTACGCAGACGACCTGTTGTTGTATGTGGCGGATCCAGTGGAGGGGATGGTGGAGGTCATGCAGACTCTAAGGGAGTTTGGGGATTTTTCAGGCTATAAGCTCAATGTAGGGAAGAGTGAGCTCTTTGTAGTACAGTCAGGAGACCAGGAAAGGGGGATAGACGATCTACCGTTGAGGAGGGCGGAAAGGAGCTTTCGGTACTTGGGGATCCAAATAGCTAGGAGTTGGGGGGCCCTACATAAACTTAATTTGACGAGGCTGGTGGAGCAGATGGAGGAGGACTTCAAACGATGGGACATGTTGCCGCTCTCGCTAGCGGGTAGAGTGCAGTCGGTCAAAATGGTGGTCCTCCCGAGGTTTCTTTTTGTGTTCCAGTGCCTTCCAATCGTGATCACCAAGGCCTTTTTTAAGAGGGTAGGCAGGAGCATTATGGGGTTTGTGTGGGCGAATAAGACCCCGGGGGTAAGGAGGGGGTTTCTGGAGTGCAGTAGGGACAGAGGAGGGTTGGCGTTGCCGAATCTGGGTGGCTACTACCGGGCAGCCAATGTGGTTATGATCCGTAAGTGGGTGATAGAGGGAGAGGGGGCGGCATGGAAGAGGTTGGAGATGGCGTCCTGCAAAGAAACGAGCCTGGGGGCGCTGGTGACGGCACCGCTGCCGCTCTCGCCGACAAGGTACACCATGAGTCCGGTGGTGGCAGCAACGCTAAAGATCTGTGGCCAGTGGAGACGGCACAGGGGTGCAATGGGAGCCTCGGTGTGGTCCCCGATCAGGGGTAACAATCGGTTTGTCCCCGGGGAGGATGGACGGGGGGTTTCAGAGCTGGTATCGGGCAGGGATTAGAAGAATGGAGGACCTGTTCATTGATGGGACGTTTGCGAGCCCAGGGGCACTGGAGGAGAAGTTTGGTCTACCCCCGGGAAATGCTTTCATGTACATGCAAGTGAGGGCGTTTGTGAGGCGACAGGTAAGGGAATTCCCGTTGCTCCCGGCACAGGAGATTCAAGATAGGGTGATTTCGGGTGTATGGGTCGGAGAGGGCAAGGTGTCGCCGATATACCAGGAGATGAAAGAAGAGGGGGAGGCGTTGGTAGAGGAGCTGAGGGGTAAATGGGAGGAGGAGCTGGGGGAGGAGATTGAGGAGGGGCTATGGGATGATGCCCTAAGTAGGGTTAATTCCTCTTCTTCGTGTGCCAGGCTTAGCCTGATACAATTTAAGGTGGTTCAGAGAGCGTATATGACGGGGGCGAGACTGAGTAGGTTCTTTGGGGTAGAGGACAGATGTGGGAGGTGCTCAGGAAGTCCGGCAAACTATGTCCATATGTTTTGGTCATGCCCGGCACTGGAGGGGTTCTGGAGGGGAGTGACGGGAACAGTATCTAAGGTGGTGAAAGTCTGGGTCAAGCCAAGCTGGGGGCTAGCACTATTTGGAGTAGTGGACGAGTCGGGAGTGCAGGAGGCGAAAGAGGCCAGCATTCTGGCCTTTGCGTCCCTCGTAGCCCGGCGAAGGATCTTGCTAATGTGGAAGGAGGCGAAGCCCCACAGCGTGGAGGCCTGGATAAATGATATGGCTGGGTTCATAAAGTTGGAGAGGATAAAATTTGCCTTGAGAGGGTCTGTCCAGGGGTTCTACAGGCGGTGGCAACTGTTCCTAGACTATCTCGTGGAGCGTTAGATGAAGGTCGGTCAGCAGCAGCAACCCGGGGGGGTGGGGGGGGGGGGGGGGGTTATCTTTCATGGGGGGGAGGAGGGAGGGAGGGGGAAGGGGGGTTTATTTGGGGGGCATTCGAACAAGGAAATACATGAATGAGCCGGAAAACTGACATGTACGGGAGGAATCCAATGTACAAAGCTCTGTGTCAAATCGATTTACCATGCTCATGTCTTGCTATGTGAGCTTTCTTTCTTTTTGTTACGGGGGAGGGGGAGGGGGGGGCGGGGTTTGTTTGTAAGGGTGAAAAATTTTGTTAAAAAATTCTCAATAAATATATATATTTTTTTAAAAGGTGAATGTCAGACGCAGAATCCGCAGCCTTGCAGATGAGCTGCTTCACTATATGCACCCCTTTCTCAACTTTTCCGTTTGACTGCGGATAGTGTGGGCTGGAAGTGACGTGTTTGAACTGATACGACTGGACAAACAGAGACCATTCATGGCTGCTGAAGCACGGGCCATTGTCACTCATGACAGTGAGTGGGATACCATGCCTGGAGAACGTCTCCTTACAGGCCTTGATGACGGTCCGAGATGTGAGGTCTGAGAGCTTCACGACTTCAGGGTAATTGAAAAATGATCAATGATATACACGTAATCATGACCATTTGCATGAAAGAGGTCGATGCCAACCCTGGACCACGGAGAGGTTTTGATTTCATGCTGCTGAAGTGACTCCTTACTCTGCGCTGGCTGGAAGCGTTGACAGGTTGCATAGTTAAGGACCATGTTCGTGAAGTCCTGGCTAATCCCGGGCCAGTAGACAGCCTGCCTGGCACTGCGTCTGCACTTTTCCACACCCAGGTGGCCCTCATGGATTTGACGGAGCACCAAGCTCTGGAGACTGTGTGGAATTACAATCCAGCCAGTTTGAGGAAGATACCATCAACCACCGTCAGGTCGTCCTTTACATTGAAAAATTGACGGCACTGCCCTTTTTGCCAGCCATTGGCTAGGTGTTGAATAACACACTGCAAGAGGGGGTCTTTAGCTGTCTCCTCACGGATACAAATCACCTTCTCATCAGATGCCGGGAGGGTGCTAGCACACAGCTGCACCTGTGACTCAACCTGTGACTCAATTTGCCGGATGACGTTCAGTGGTTCACTCGGCACGGTAATGGAGTGGGACAGTGTATCGGCAATGATGAGCTCCTTGCCAGGCGTGTAGACCAGGTCAAAGTCGTACCTTCTGAGTTTAAGGAGGATGCACTGCAACCGAGGCGTCATGTCATTAAGGTCCTTGTGGATAATGTGGACCAGAGGCCTATGATCCGTCTAGACTGTGAATGTCGGCAGGCCATAGACATAGTCGTGAAACTTGAGAATGCCAGTGAGAAGGCCCAGGCATTCCTTCTCGATTTGTGCATACTTTTGTTCGGTGGGCGTCATTGCCCTTGATGCGTAGGCAACCGGTACCGGCCCAGGATGAGGCGTCATCGCATTGCAGCAGGACCGCACCAATGCCATCCTGGCTCGCATCTGTCGAGACTTTCATTTCCCTGTCTGGGCCGAAACATGCCAATACGGGTGCAGTGGTGAGCTTGGCTTTCAGCTCCAACCACGCTGCCTGATGGGCCGCCTTCCACTCAAAGGCAGTGGACGCCTTCACTAGGTTTCCTAGGGCCGTGGTGTGTGAGGCCATGTTTGGGATGAACTTGTCCAGAACATTGACCATGCCCAGGAAGCGCAATACCGCCTTCTTGTCTTCCGGTCCTTCATGGCTGCGATGGTCTTGACCTTGTCTGTGTCGGGCCACATGCCCAGCTGAGAGATCTGGTCTCCTAGGAACTTGAGAGTCAACATGCCAAAGCAACATTTGGCCCTGTTCATCTTCAGGCCATTGGCATGGACACGGCGGAATACCTGCTGGAGACGGGAAACATGCTCGTCAGGGGTCGTGGACCATATGATGACATTGTCCACGTACACACGAACCCCTTCGATGTCCCCCATCATCTGCTCCATGATGCGATGAAATATCTCCAATGCCGAGACGATACCAAATGGCAGACGGTTATAGCAGTACCTGCCAAATGGTGTGTTGATGGTGCAGAGCCTTCTGCTGGACTCATCCAGCTGGATTTGCCAGAATCCATGTGACGCATCTAACTTTGTGAAAAACCTTGCATGTGCCATTTCACTGGTGAGTTCCTCCCGCTTCGGGATGGGGTAGTGTTCACGCATTATATTCTGGTTGAGATCCTTGGGATCAATGCAGATGCGCAGGTCTCCAGAGGTTTTTTTAACCACCACCATCGAGCTGACCCAGTCAGTCGGTTCGGTTACCCTGGAAATTATCCCCTGCTGCTGCAGCTCCTTGAGCTGTTCCTTCAGCCGTTTCTTCAGCGGAGCCAGGACCCGGCATGGTGCATGGACCACTGGCTTGGCATCAGGTCGCAGTAGGACCTTGTACCGATAGGGCAAAGTGCCTATCCCGTCAAACACATCTGGATACTGAGCGAGGATGTCGTCAATGCCAGCTTGAAGATCCACGTTGGAGGATGTTGTTGAATAAACCCGCTGCACCAGGTTTAGCTTTTTGCAGGCATGTGTGGCCAGTAGGGATGCCCTGTCCGGCTTGACAATTTCAAACCTTAGCCGTGCATGGGTGCTCCGGTTGGAGACGAGTAGATGGCAGGACCCCATTGCCGTGATGGCATTACCGTTATAGTCCAGGAGCTGGCAGGGCGCTGGAAGGAACTTGGGGGGCTTCTTGATGCGTTTGAAGTCTGCCTGTGAGAGGAGGTTGGCACAAGCACCTGTGTCCAGCTTGAACTGGATGGAGCAGCGGTGACCTGCATCACCGCACGCCATTCATCCTCCGAATCCACAGCGAGATGAGTTAAGTGTGGCATGTTCACGTGTGGTAATGATGCCCACTCAGTAGGCGGACTCCAGGCACTCGTCCTCTGGATAAGTTGTACTGCCAGGATCAGAATCCTGCAATCGTCGTTGCACATTCTGGACGCGCCGTCATCGGAATTGGGAGCGCTGGCCTCTGACTGGTGGTGCAGACCTGCACCAGGCTGCATAGTGTCCAGGCTTCCCGCAGTTTAAACATCGCCTGCCTCTTGCAGGGCAGTATCCCTTTAAGTGGGCGTTGCCACAATTCGGGCACGTCATGCCGTCGGCGTCATGACGCAGTGTACGTCGGCGCACATGCATAGTGCGATCAGCAGACATCTGCACCTGCGCAGTGTGGGTGTCGGCCGCTTCGTTATCCCGTTCGCATCGCGCATGCGTGGGACTCCGGGAAAAGCACGCAAAATGGCCACTGTCTTCAATGCTGAGACGCTGCATCCGGGAGATGGCCTGCGCACTCACTGCCTCGTGGGAGGCAAGTTTCTCATTTTCAGCCTATTTGTATTGGGAATACCGATTTTTTGCGTGCTCATGCACTGTACATGTTTCAATCGCGACTGGCAGGGTCATATGCTTGATTTTTAAGAGCTGCTCTCTCAGAGGATCAGAGTGAACTCCAAACTCGATTTGGTCTCTGACCATGGAGTCAGCAATATCGCCAAAGTTGCAGGACAGCGCTAGCAGGTGGAGGTTAGTTAAGAAGGCACTGAAAGGGCAGCAAGGTGGCACAGTGGGTTAGCCCTGCAGCGTCACGGCGCCAAGGTCCCAGGTTCGATCCCGGCTCTGGGTCACTGTCTGTGTGGAGTTTTCACATTCTCCCCGTGTTTGCGTGGGTTTCGCCCCCACAACTCAAAGATGTGCAGGGTAGGTGAATTGGCCACCTTAAATTGCCCCTTAATTGGAAAAAATGAATTGGGTACTCTGAATTTTTTTTTTTTTAAAAAGAAGGCACTGAAAGATTCATCTTTACCTTGAAGACGTTGTTTGAATATGTATTGCTTGAAGGTTTCATTGGTGTCCACTTCACAGTGACTATCGAACTTGTCCAGGATGGTCTGAAACTTAGTCTTGTCCTGGTCTTCGGTGAAGTTAAACGAGTTGAAGTGTTCGATGGCTTGATCACCCGCTGTTGAGAGGAGAAACGCGATCTTTCTTGCATCAAACGCACCCTCGAGGTCTGAGGCTTCGATGTACAGCAGAAACTTTTGCTTGAATATCCGCCAGTTGGCACTGAGATTGCCAGAGCTCCTGAGCTGGTGAGGAGCCTGAATCTTCTCCATGGTGCCAGGATACATTTGCTGGTCGTCACGGAATGGACTGAGGTAAGCCACCTTAAATTAGTAGTCTCCTGGTATCATGTCGTGTTGGGTACACTGGTGTAACACTGGCTGCAACTGGATGCAGCTTAGATCAGAAAGATACTCCAGACCTTGAAGTTAGTTCGATCAGGTTTATTGAACTAATAGCACAGTTCTCTGTGAGTTCGACTCTCTGCTAACCTAAGTGTGGTTAATCTGTCTGTTTGAACCAGACTAGCTCTTAGCCATGTGCTGGATGTGTGATACTGTACATACACCTGACTCACTCTGTACATGTTCATCAGTGGAAAGAGGCGGAGTGTGAGTGCCTCGTGCCTTTTATAGTGGGATACCACCCCTGAGTGTCCTGCCTGCTCATTGGTCATGTCCTGTTCTCTGTGTTCATTAGCTGCCTGTCTGTGTCTGTCTGTATATCATTATCTGCATGTCTGCAAATCATGATACTCCAGACCCTGAAGTTAGTTCAATCAGGTTTATTGAACTAATAGCACAGTTAGCACAATTATATGTGAGTTCGACTCTCTGCTAACTTAAGTGTGGTTACTCTGTCTGACTGAACCAGACTAGCTCTTAGCCACGTGATGGAGGTGTGAGATTGTAACAACACCCTTGACTGACTCTCTAGATGTTCATCAGTGGAACGAGGCGGAGTGTAGTGCCTCGTGTCTTTTATAGTCAGATCCCACCCCTGAGTTTCCTGCCTGCTTATTGGTCATGTCCTGTTCTCTGTGTCCATTAGCTTCTTGTCTGTATATCATTATGTATGTGTCTGCATATCACGACACTAACCTTCTCTAGCAGTCATCTATATGTGTCTGCACACTTACCCTCCCCTAATTCGTCCTCTGCTAACAGTCTGTGTCCAGTATGGTGTGTCTGGGCAACTGGCTTCCTTGCGGAGGAAATCTCGTTGCAGCCGTAGGGAGATGGGCATCCCTGATTTGTGCCTCGGTGCAGCCAGAAGTAGCCTGAGCTGGTGGCATTCATCCGTACGCTCGCCATGGGACCGCTGTACAGCAGTTTCACCCACAAAGTGAACACTGGCCCAAACCCAAACCGTTCCAGTACCTCAATGAGATATTTCCACTTCACCTAGTCAAAGGCTTTCTCTGCGTCCATAGAGATGATCACTTCTGGTGTCTCGTCACCAGATGGGGACATGGCCACGTTCAGCAGGCGTGTGATGTTTGCCACCAGCAGTTTGCCCTTGACAAACCCAGTCCAATCCTCTGGTAAGCAACTCTCCAGTCTCTTCACCAAAGTTTTCGCCGGATCTTTGGTGTCAGTGTTGAGGAATGAGATGTGTCCATTAGACCACATTCCATTGAGTCCTTGTAATTCTTTGGGATCAGTGAGATCGAGGCCTGTGCGAGCGTAGGCGGCCAGGCCTCCCTAAACAACGAGTCATTGAACATCTCCTGCAGGTGCTGGGTCAGTGCTGCCGCAAAAGTTTTGTCAAAGTCCACCGGTCCCGGTGCCTTCCGTGCCTGCATGGAATTGATGGATTCCATTATCTCCTCCAGAACCAGTGGTACTACCAGTCCCTGTCTCTTTTCCCCGCCACAGCGGGGAAGCCCAGCTCGTCCAGGAACTGCTTCACCTTTGAGTCCCTCGATAGGGGCTCAGAGGTGAACAGTCCCTGGTAGAAGGCCATGAAGGCTCTGTTCATCTCCTCTGGGGCCATGACCATCAACCCTTCTCGTCCCTGATCTATACTATCTCTCATGTGACTGCCTGTTTCCTCAGCTGGTGTGCCAGTAGGCTGTTGGCCTTGTCCCCGTGCTCATAAAGGTCTCCCGTATCTGGCAGAGCTGGTTCACTGCTTTCCGAATAAAGAGCAGGTCAAATTCCATTTGTAATTTTTTCCTCATGCCAGCAGAACACGGTCGGGGCCGTTGACACCCACCAATCCACTTATAGTATGGAGTCGATCAGTCGCTGCTTGGCCACCATTTCCCCCATGTCTCTATGAGCTCTGTAACGAATATTTCCTCCCTGATCACCGCATTCAGTGCCTCCCAGAATGTGGAGGAAGAGACGTCCCCATTCTGGTTGCAGCTTACGTATCTGCCGATGGCTAGCGTCATCCTTTCATTGACTAGAGTTGTGTGCAGCCTCCACGGGGAACACTGAGCCCGGCCTGACTCCAACCTCACATCCATGTGGTGTGGTGCATGGTCCGACATTACTATTGCGGAGTATTCCGCCCTTAATACCCCTGGAAGCACCAACTTTCCAACCACAAAGAAGTCTATCTGGCAGAAGGCTTTATGGACATGGGAGAAGGAGAACTCCCTCTCCCTCCTGTGGTTGAAGCTCCATGGGTCCACCAACACCATCTTTCACCATTACTGATTTAGCCCCTGATCTGGGGCTGGACCTATCTGCTTTCGGGTCCTTACACAGTTAAAGTCTCCTCTCATGATCAGTTGGTGGGAATTGAAGTCGGGGATCTCTGCCCTGGTCTTTTTGATGGACTCGGCATCATCCCAGTTTCTGGCATTTATGTTTTTAATATCACCCTTCTAGGACCCCAATTACCGTGACGTACCCACACCCCCCCGGTCCGTCACCGTGTTCGTCGCTGTGAAGGCAAGCCTTTTGTTGAACAGCATTGCCACTGCCCTTGCCCTCGTCTTGAAGCATGCCTGATATGTCTGCCCCACCCAGCTGTTCCTTACCCTCATTTGGTCCTCCGCTCTAAGGTGCATCTCCTGGAGAAATATTACATCAACCCTCAGGCTTTTTAGGTGGGTGAAGACTCTGGACCTTTTCACTGGGCCGTTGAGTCCCCTCATGTTCCAGGTGAATATCCTCGCGGGGGGGGGGGGTTTCTGCCCCCCTCCTCCTATGGGGTCAGCCATGTTTGCCTCGTGGAACCCTGCATGCCAGGTTCACCTTTGTTCCTGGGCCGCTCAAGATGGCCACTGCCATCTTCCCCCTTCCACCCATCTCCACATGTGACCTGTGTAACCAGCATTTCACCCTTCTCCCCTCCCCTCCACCTTATGTTTGCTGAATCCATTGAACCCCTCCACTTGAATGATCTCCACTTTCCTCCTATGTTCCCCACTTTACACTTCGAATCCTGCCCTTCCCCACTTGCTGACACCCTCCTGCCCCTCCCCCCTCTCCGGCCAGGTGCTCACCCTCTCAGGAGATCTGCCATGGCCCCTCCCCTCACTTTACTCCTGTTTGCCAGCCTGTCCGTTAATGTGGTGCCGCACCGAGGAACTGGCGCCCTATGGTCCCAACCTGTCTGACCTGCTACAGCCCCAGGCCCTAGCCCTTTGCCCTCCCTCTTTAGCATTGCCCTATTTTGGGCTAATGGGGGTGGAAAGCCTGGCACCCATGGGGTGCACCAGTCCCCTCCTCACCGCATTGGCCTGACCTCACTGTGTCATGGTGGCGCCTCGTCTGATGGCTCCACCCCTGGCGTTTCCTGAGCCCTGTGTGCAACCTCGCAGCGACAGTACCTGTGGTGTTTTCCCACTCCACCATCGTGGAGCGAAGCATTGCTGGGTTGCCCACCCACCGGGGGCATAGGGTTGCCGGGATAGAAACGACCCAACTGATATGGTTGAGTGAGGTCAAAAACATGACCAGGCAAGAAGCTGGACCCAACTTAGAATAAAACCTTACAGAGAGGGGCATGCAGAGAAAACCCGGAGCGCAAACATTCCTATATACAATGTACAGCCCCCCACCATTTATAGAGGTCCATAGTTTGTGCCTTCCCAATTATTTCTTCCCAAGTTTGTTCTTCGGCACAAAATTGTTAGCTTCTTCCGGCATATTAAGGTAGTCCCTGTCCTTATATGTGACCCAAAGTCTCACAGGGTAAAGCATGCCGAAATGCACCTTGTTTCTATAGAGTGCAGCTTTCGACCCATTGAACTCTATCTGGCGCTTGGCCAGGTCGGCCCCAATGACCTGATAAATCCGGACGGTACGTCCTTCCCATTTACACGACCGCATGCTCCTCACCCAGCTCTGGACCCGGTCCTTATCTTGGTACCTATGTAATTTTGTGACAATTGCCCATGGTGGTTCCCCCGTTTTGATTTTTAGCGGAGCGACCTGTGAACCCAGCCTTCTTGTGGGGATTTGATGAAGCTATCCTCCCTGATCAGATTTCTGCACTCCGTTGGACTCCTACCTTCTGCTCCTTCTGGTTGTTTGTCCATCTGGAGGTTTTGATGCCTGGACCTGTTCTCCTGGCCATCCACTTTTCCCTTAAGCATTTTTGGGTTGCGGCCTACCTCGTTATCTCGGCTTTGCTCAAGGCGATCCGCCCGTCCTGCTTGGTGGCCGCTTTCTCCAGGTCCTGGATCGTCGCTCTTTGGGCCTCCAATTGTCGCTCCACCTTATCTATTGTTCCCTGTAAGGGACCCAATGAGGTCTGAATTGCCAACCTGATCGCCGACATGAGGTCTTCCTTTACCGCCTCCCTATGCTTTTGGAGTTCACTTGATATAAACTCTTATCAGCTTCTCTGTTGATGACTGGTTTGGCGTTGGAAACTCTGCTGGATCCTCCATGTTCATGTTCACTTCACCACGCAAGTCCCCTGGCTCCGAGGTTGTTGTTTTTCTTTCCCTGTTCTTACTCCCCTTACGGTTTGCATGATGGTACGCCAGCATTGCAAACCTGGTGGGTCATTGATGGGGTGTCGGTTGGTCTGGCTTTTTACTAGTTTGATGCCCATTCCTCGGATCAGAAAGGCCCAAAAAGAAGTTTCCAGGTGAGAGCCACCTTTCGTGCGACCGCTCAGATCTTGGCCGCCACTGGAAATCCCCTTTAGAAGGAATAAAGAAAACTTCATAAATGTGTTACAAGGTGATCAGAGCGATGAAGAATGACTTAAATAAACATAACTACATGTACTACAATGATCAGTAAGAGATTCTTCCTGTAACAAAGCATCAGTATCAACAGGGTGTTGAATTAAACTAACTGACATTTACAATACAATTTCATAGGCTCAACATCAGCCAGCACGGCCACAGAAATCATGCGGGAAGTGGGAAGCCAATGAGGCGGTAATGACGCCTGCAAGCAGCAGGAGATTAATTAAGGCAATTCAGAAAGCACTTACCTGCCTTAGCATATCACTGAATATGATTTAACAATGGCTTCCAAATTTAATGCTGAGCAAATGGAGGTTCTGGGCCTTGATCTTCACCCAGCCCAAAAGCTGCATTTTCCAGCCCAGTCACAATCCTTAACTGGAAAATCAGCCATTTCCCAGCTGCAATCTCCATCATCTGTTGGCAAGGCAAGAGAAAGTATGAGAAGAATTGTAGGGAATGGAGAAAAAGGAGGAAAGAAACTGCTCCAGAAGCTATGGGGCAGAGATCACAAAGGGAGGGGGTGAACAGAGAGACACCAGCTCTGAAGCTGGACACTACAACCAAGAGAAACTGCCAGTAAAGGGGCTATCCTGTGGATTGTAGCACAGTGGGTAGCATTGTTGCTTTACAGCGCCAGGTCCCAGGTTCAATTCCCATTTGGTTCACTGTCTGTGCGGAGTCTACACGTTCTCCCTGTGGGTTTCCTCCGGTGCTCCCGTTTCCACCCGCAAGTCCCGAAAGACGTGCAGTTAGGTGAATTGGACATTCTGAATTCTCCCTTTAGGTACCCAAACTAGCGCCGGAGCGTGGCGACCAGGGGATTTTCACAGTAACTTCATTGCAGTGTTAATCATAGAATTTACATAGGATTTACAGTGCAGAAGGAGGCCATTTGGCCCATCGAGTCTGCACCGGCTCTTGGAAAGAGCACCCTACCCAAGCCCACAGCTCCACCCTACCCCCATAACCCAGTAACCCCACCCAACACTAAGGGCAATTTTGGACACTGAGGGCAATTTAGCATGGCCAATCCACCTAACCTGCACATCTTTGGACTCTGGGAGGAAACCGGAGCACCCGGAGGAAACCCACGCACACACGGGGAGAACGTGTTAATGTAAGCCTACTTGTGACAATAATAAAGATTATTATATCAAAGTTCCATCATTCCAAGCTGCACCCTTCAACCTCATAGAAAAGGGTTCTATTCAATTAATAGGTTGCTATTGTATGGCCATAAACAGTGCATTCTCCTTTTGTGTGCCAATGTCCCTGGTACAACTCCTGACTCATATATCCTCGGCACTTTTTAAAAAAAAAAGAGTTTTATTACAAACATAAACACCCCGGGAAACATACTTCCCAACAATCAACTATACAATCTACAGATTTTTCCCCTTTTTCACCCCCCCTCCCCCACGATGAACAGCCCCTCAAACACGGTCACAAGCATCACCCACCTTTCCTCAAACCCCCCTGAGGAGCTCCTTAACTCATACTTTATCTTCTCTAATCACAGGAAGTCGTACAGGTCACCCAACCAAGCCGCTACCCCCGATGGCAATGTCGACCGCCACTCCAGCAAAATTCGCTGCCGTGCAATCAGAGAGGCGACGGCCAAGACATCGGCGTTCCTCCCCTCCATGAGCTCCGGCTTCTCTGAGACCCCAAATATTGCCACTAAAGGGGCCGGATCCACCTCCTCCTCCACTATCCTGGCTAAGACCATAAACACTCCCGCCCAAAATCTACCCAATTTTTTTCAACACCAAAACATGTGCGTGTGATTCACTGGCCCCCGCCCACACCTCTCACACTCATCTGCTACCCCCTGAAAGAACCCATTCATTCTCGCCTGAGTCATATGCACCATGTGCACCACCTTAAACTGTATCAGGCTCATCCTTGCACAACAGGAGGTCCCGTTTACCCTTCGCAGTGCCTCACTCCATACTCCCCAATTGATCTCCCCTCCCAATTCTGCTTCCCATTTCTCATTAATCTTCACCATCCGCTCAGCTCCGTGCCCCCCCCCCCCCAGCCTCTTATATATATATCCCCAATTCCCGCCCCCCCCCCCGCCCTTCCACATCCGGATGCGGCAGTCGCTCTAGCAGGGTGTATCCTGGCATGCTAGGGAACCCCCTCCAGGCCTTTCGCACAAAGTCCCTAACCCGCAGATACCTGAACTCACTCCCCCTCGGCAGCTCTACCCTCTCCCTTAGCTCCTCCAGACTGGCCTCCTTCCTCCAAATACAGATCCCTCACCTTGACCAGCCCCACTTCTCTTCACCCCCTGTATATTTTATCCATCCCCCCCGTCTCAAACCCATGATTCTCGCACAGCGGTGTTAATACCACATCCCTTCCGCCCTAAAGTGCCTCCTCAACTGATTCCATATCTTCACCATGGACTGCACCACCAGGCTCCCTGAATACCTACTCGGAGCCATTGGCAACGCTGCCATCACCATAGCCCTCAAACTAGACCCCTTACAAGATTCCTCCTCCATCCTAACCCACTCTACTCCTTCTCCTTCCCTCCACCACCGCACCTTGTCCACATTCGCCGCCCAATAATAATGAAGCAAGTTCAGCAACGCCAACCCCCCCTGCTGCCTCTGCCTCTGTAGCAGGGTACTCCCCACCCTCGGCACCTTCCCCGCCCATACAAAGTCAGAAATCGTCGTGTCCACTTTCCGAAAAAAGGCCTTTGGTATAAAGATCGGAAGAGCTTGAAAGATAAACAAGAACCTCGGCAGAATATTCATTTTCACCACTTGGACCCTCCCTGCCAGCGTTAAGTGCAGTGTATTCCACCTCTTAAGATCCTCCCTGGCCTCCTCCACCAGCTTCGTTAAGTTCCACTTATGAAGCCCCGTCCATTCCCTGGCTACCTGAATCCCCAAATACCTAGACCTATCCCTCACTACCGTAAATGGCATCACCCCTAAATTATCCCTCTGTCCCAGCACATTCACCGGCACTCTTAACTGCCACAGCTGTTCGACCCTCTCACATGACTAAATAAATAGATCCTCAATGAAAGGAGTTCTACTTTCAAATCACAGCTGCTAAAACCTTTTGTGAAAATGTCTAATTTCATGATTCATTTTTTTGGAATTGCATTTTGAAATGTAAGATAAATGGGGGGAAATCTGGTGTTGAGAAACTGGTAAAAATCCCTAACATATCCCGAAGGATGGTTCATGATTACTTAAAGGGGTTACAAATAGAGGTGTAAAAACATAAACAAAAGGTGGTCCTCTCTCAGTTTAGGAATGGAGCCAGCAAATCAGGGAAGATTGCAATGGCCAATCCTAACTATATAATTTATTCATGCAATTTCCCAGATCAACGAAAGATTGGAAAGCAAGTGGTGAACAAGGGTAGGTCTTAAAGTACCCATACACTTTTCAGATCAAATGACAAGTTTGGGAAAGTAGAGTAAATTAGTTTGGATTTCTATCTGGGCCATCCCAGGTGTGCCACGTTGCTATGGGATTGGTTTGAGTTTAGCTGAGCATTTTCTCAAGACATCAGCAGTTTTACATCTGCAACTGGGGGTTAGCAAAAGGCAAATAGAGAAATCTGCCAGGAGCTGATTACTAAGCAAAAGGCCCATGCTTAGGTGGGGTGTCCACAATTGTGAGGTGCTTAAAGAGCATTGGCAGGTCACCTGACTGAATACTAGTGGAAGAACATCAAGAAATATTATACCTTGGGGAATAATAGGAACACTAGAGAAAATCAAAGTGAATGACTAGGATCTGTGGCATGCCTCGGTTTGGTCCCAGGAGAAGTGAAGGAATCCTCAAGATCCTATAACATGTCTAGGAACTCTTGGTTGGAATTACAAATTGATCAGGAAGTGGTCTGTTGTGCTAAACCCAAAACAAAAGACTACCTTCCCTGCGACCAATCCGGTGGTAACGTGGCACACCTTGGATGTCCCAGATCGAGATCCAAACTAATTTTACCATCCATCACACAGCCTCCATGCCCACTGCACCAACAAGGAAGAAGACCAGGCAACAAGCATCACCACACAACAACAAATTAGAGACAAAGTCTGACATTTCTATCTAGAGGTTACATAAAACTGAATAGATTAAGCAGAATAAAAATTGCCTTCACAATTCAATCATACACAGAACCTACACAATACCACTGAATGTGCCACAATGGTGCAAATCAGTCATATTCCAAAAACGCTTATGATTGCTACGATAAGGTGTAGCCCCTGCAGCTGCACTGGAGGCAGTAGCTGCACATGATGCACTTTTGACTGAGGTGACGTTGGCAGCCATCCTTTGAGTGCCTTGGCCTTTGAAATGCCAGCATGCTGTCAGGCTCTCTAATCAGAACAGAGGCCTCCTCTGTGGCCTCTTCCACTGAGTGCTGACGGAGGGAGAGAGGTGCCCCTTTTTAAGCTTGGAGCATCATGAGAAAAGCCCTTAAATGTGACAGTATTCACTTCTTCATTCCTCACAGTGCGTGACTACACCTCCTCAGGTACTGGAGTGGGACAGTGGCCTGGATGGAATTCGGGCTCATGACAGTCACAAACCTCCACTGTCCATGACGGTCGCAAAACCCTCCATGGAGCCAGTCGTACATTCGCACATAAGAAACATGACAGAACTTACGGCCTGGATGGGCTCTTCCATTATCAGCAGGTGAGTGCACAATGCCTTGGCAGCTCCAACAGATGATCTGCTGTTCAAACACAAGAACCTGCATCTCCAGTGGGTTTAGTGTGGCCAACACCAGAGGTCAGTCATCAGTTTAGGGCTCAGCATAGGGCTAATTTCCATCAGTCCTCAGACTATCAGTGCCCTTGGCTGTCACAGCCTCTGTATACAGTATTCTCCCCCCAGCGATGCACTCACCAAATTGTTAACCAAAGCCATTTCGTGAACACATTCCCACCAAGGTAAATATATCTGCCCTGATGGATGATACGGGGAATGATGCAATGTTGCATTCTCTGATAAGCAGCCTGCTCCATCCCAGAGCTGCATTTAAAATGCAGTGTTTAAGCTCTGGTTGCAGTATGTCTCTTCTTTGACCTCAGACCTAAATGGAGTAAGAAAGACTATGGACCGGATTCTCTGTCCTGCAGTACCCGTTTCCCGGTCCAGCGCGCCCCTGCCGGCAGCGGGATTGTCCGTCCCGGAAGTCGACCAATGGGGTTTCCCATTGTGGGCACCCCCATGCCGTCGGGAAATCCACGGGCGTGAGTGCGCTGCCAGCGAAATGGAGGACCCCGCTGATGGAGAATGCAGCCCCATTCGTTTCAGTTTCATTGCAATCAATCCTCCTATTCACGTGATCCTTCCCTGCTCCCTGGACAGCTCCAGAGGCTCCATTTCCATAATGTTAACATCTTGAGGCCTGACACGTTGCCACCTGCTTTTAACCTTTCTGTGGCATTATGGGCCGTTTTCCCGGCAAGTATGGAGGGCAATGTGGGTCTCAAAACAATCATAATGTCTCCCCCTCCTTACCTGGCATCTTTCAGGATCATAATGGGTCCTCCAGCATACGTCTTGCACACATCTACTCAAAGCAGCCCAGATTATGTTAACTTCTGCTGTGAGACCCCACTGATCTTGAACACATAGCACTCATTTTTTTTCACCTTTCACAGGATGTAAGCTTCACTGGCGAAGTCAGCATTTATTGCCCATTGCTAATTTCTCTAGAGAAGGTGGTGGTAATAAAATAAAAATAATAAATAATCTTTATTGTCACAAGTAGGCTTACATTAACACTGCAACGAAGTTACTCTGAAAAGCCCCTAGTTGCCACATTCCGGCGCCTGTTCAAGTACACAGAGGGAGAATTCAGAATTCTCAGCTGGTCTGGGAACTGAACTCTTGTTGCTGGCCTTGTTCTACATCACAAACCAGCTGTCTAGCCCACTGAGCTGGTGAGCTGCCTCCTTGAATCTCTGAAGTTCATGTGCGGCCACAGTGCTGTTCGGAAGGGAATTCATGATTTTGCCCCAGTGACAATGAAGGAATGGCAATACGTTTCCAAGTCAGGATGGCGAGTGGCCATGTTTGCGTGGGTTTCGCAAAGATGTGCAGGGTAGGTGGACTGGCCACGCTAAATTGCCCCTTAATTGGAAAAAATGAATTGGGTATTCTAAATTTTTTTTTTAAAAGGCTGGCGAGTGACTTGGTGGGAAACTTCCAGGTGGAGGGTTTCCCATGCAGCCTTTTTCCTCCGAGGCAAGAGAGATCACGGGTTTGGAAAGTGCCGACGAAGGAGACTTGGTGCTTCTTAAATGTTGTTGGAGAGACTTCCGGGTGCGGCGATGACCAGCTAAGCCGCACGTTTCGGCAGCTCCCGGTGGAACGGACTTTTGGGCTCTTAATAGGAGCCCCATCGGCAATTTTAACGGCAAATAACACTGTGCGGTAATCCAGAAGGGAAACCCCCTGGACACGGATGGAAAAAAGAGAGGAAAGTAGCCGGATTGCGGTGGATCCTCAAGAGCAGCGGCCAGGAAGGCAGGCACAAAGCAAGATGGCGTCGGAAGGAGGCAGTTTAATATGGGGCCCTGACCAACAAGAGTTCCTGCGGCGTTGCGTAGATGAACTCAAAAAGGAGATGAAGAAGGAGCTGTTGGCCCCGATATTACAAGCGATTGAGGGGCTAAAGGAGGAGCAAAAGACCCAGGAACAGGAGCTTCGGGTCGCGAAGGCAAAGGCTGCTGAAAATGAGGACGACATACAGGGCCTGGTGGTGAAAACGGAGATCCACGAGGCACAACACAAAAGATGTGTGGAAAGACTGGAGGTGCTGGAGAATAATGCGAGGAGGAAGAACTTAAGGATTCTAGGTCTTCCCGAAGGTGCAGAAGGGGCGGACGTCGGGGCATATGTGAGCACGATGCTGCATTCGTTAATGGGATCGGAGGCCCCGACGGGTCCGCTGGAGGTGGAGGGTGCCTATCGGGTTATGGCGCGAAGACCGAGGGCTGGAGAAATTCCTCGAGCAATAGTTGTGAGATTTCTCCGCTACAAGGACAGAGAGATGGTCCTCAGATGGGCAAAGAAAACTCGGAGCAGTAGGTGGGAGAACGCGGTGATCCGCGTATATCAAGATTGGAGTGCGGAGGTGGCGAGAAGGAGGGCAAGCTTTAATCGGGCTAAGACGGTGTTGCATAAAAGGAAGGTCAAATTCGGAATGTTGCAACCGGCAAGACTGTGGGTCACACATCTAGAGAAACACCACGATTTCGAAACGGCAGACGAGGCGTGGACGTTTATTGTCGAGGAGAAGCTGGAGTGAGCGGGCCAGAAAAAGAACGTTTGGGACAAAAGTGTGGGGGTGAATTTGTGGGATGAAGGGGGAAAAGGGGGAAGAGAGGACTTCCCAGATTGTTAAACCTGCGACCCTGTAACTTCTCTCTCTTCCCCATGTCGTGGGGGAGGGGGTGAGGGAGGATGAGGAGCTGTGGGTGCTGGCCATTGGGGGCGGGGCCAAAAGGGGAAACGCGGGCTTTGTTCCCGCGCTATGGTAATCATGGCGGGAACAGGGAAGCAGGAAGGAGGGGGCCTCGCACACTGTGAGCCGAGGTCACGGGGGGAAGCCGAGGTCGGCCAGAGTTTGCTGACTTCTGGGAGCAACATGGGGGGTGCAATTACGCTAGCTTGGGATCTAGCGGGGGGGAGGGGGCTTAACTGGGTTGCTGCTGCTGGGGAGAAGGGGGAGCTGGTATGGGAGGGGGGGGTCGGGGCGGGGGGCCGCCGCCTGGGGGGGATACAGCCACGTGGGAACTGGGTGAGGAGCTGGATTGAAAAAGGAAATGGCTAGTCGTCAAGGGGGGGGGGGATAAAGAGCCCCCCAACCCGGTTGATCACGTGGAATGTGAGAGGGCTGAACGGGCCGATTAAGAGGGCACGGGTACTCGCACACCTAAAGAAACTTAAGGCAGATGTGGTTATGCTTCAGGAGACGCATCTGAAGCTGACAGACCAGGTTAGACTTCACAAAGGATGGGTGGGGCAGGTGTTTCATTCGGGGCTAGATGCAAAAAACAGGGGGGTGGCCATACTAGTGGGGAAGCGGGTAATGTTTGAGGCAAAGACTATAGTGGCGGATAGTGGGGGCAGATACGTGATGGTGAGTGGCAAACTGCAAGGGGAGGCGGTGGTATTAGTGAACGTATATGCCCCGAACTGGGATGATGCCAATTTTATGAGGCGTATGTTAGGACGAATCCCGGACCTAGAAGTGGGGAAGTTAGTAATGGGTGGAGATTTTAACACGGTGCTGGAACCAGGCCTGGACAGATCGAGGTCCAGGACCGGAAGGAGGCCAGCTGCAGCTAGGGTGTGAAAGGATTTTATGGTGCAGGTGGGAGGAGTAGATCCCTGGAGATTTAGTAGACCTAGGAGTAAGGAGTTTTCGTTTTTCTCCTATGTACATAAAGTATTTTCACGAATAGATTTTTTTGTTTTGGGAAGGGCACTGATCCCAAAGGTGACGGGGACGGAGTACACGGCTATAGCCATCTCGGATCATGCTCCACACTGGGTGGACCTGGAGATAGGGGAAGAAAAACAACAGCTTCCACCCTGGAGATTGGACATGGGATTATTGGCAGATGAGGGGGGGTGTTTAAGGGTGAGGGGGTGTATTGAAAGGTACTTGGAAATTAATGATAATGGGGAGGTACAGGTGGGAGTGGTCTGGGAGGCACTGAAGGCAGTGGTTAGAGGGGAGCTGATATCTATTTGGGCACATAAAGGAAAGCAGGAGGGTAGGGAAAGGGAGCGGTTGTTGAAAGAACTGCTGAGGGTGGACAGACAATACGCGGAGGCACCGGAGGAGGGACTATACAGGGAAAGGCAAAGGCTACATGTAGAATTTGACTTGTTGACTACGGGTAAGGCAGAGGCACAATGGAGGAAGGCACAGGGTGTACAGTACGAATATGGGGAGAAGGCGAGTAGGTTGTTGGCCCACCAACTGAGGAAAAGGGGAGCAGTGAGGGAGATAGGGGGGGGTGAGAGATGAGGAGGGAGAGATGGAGCGGGGAGCAGAGAGAGTGAATGGAGTGTTCAAGGCATTTTATGAAAGATTATATGAAGCGCAGCCCCCGGATGGCAAGGAGAGAATGATGTGCTTTCTGGATCAGCTGGAATTTCCTAAGGTGGAGGAACAGGAGAGAGTGGGGCTGGGAGCACAGATTGAGACGGAGGAAGCAGTGAAAGGGATTGGAAGCATGCAGGCGGGGAAGGCCCCAGGACCAGACGGATTCCCAGTTGAATTCTATAAGAAATATTTGGACTTGCTGGCCCCGCTACTGATGAGAACCTTTAATGAGGCGAGGGAAAGGGGGCAGCTGCCCCCGACTATGTCAGAGGCAATGATATCGCTCCTCCTAAAGAAGGAAAAAGACCCGCTGCAATGCGGGTCATAGAGGCTCATTTCCCTCCTGAATGTGGATGCTAAGATTCTGGCCAAGGTAATGGCAATGAGGATAGAGGATTGTGTCCCGGGGGTGGTCCGTGAGGACCAAACTGGGTTTGTGAAGGGGAGACAGCTAAATACAAATATACGGAGGCTGCTAGGGGTAATGATGATGCCCCCATCAGAGGGGGAAGCGGAGATAGTGGTGGCGATGGATGCCGAGAAAGCATTTGATAGAGTGGAGTGGGATTATTTGTGGGAGGTGTTGAGGAGATTTGGCTTTGGGGCCGGGTATATCAGGTGGGTACAGTTGCTGTATAGGGCCCCGATGGCGAGCGTGGTCACGAATGGACGGGGGTCTATTTTCGGCTCCATTGAGGGACGAGGCAGGGATGCCCCCTGTCCCCGTTATTGTTTGCATTGGCGATTGAACCCCTGGCCATGGCACTGAGGGGTTCCAGGAAGTGGAGGGGAGTACTTAGGGGAGGAGAAGAACACCGGGTATATCTGTATGCGGATGATTTGTTGCTATCTGTGGCGGACCCGGCGGAGGGGATGCCAGAGATAATGCGGATACTTGGGGAGTTTGGGGATTTTTCAGGATATAAACTGAACATGGGGAAAAGTGAGCTATTTGTGGTGCATCCGGGGGGGCAGAGCAGAGAGATAGAGGATTTACCGTTGAGGAAGGTAACAAGGGACTTCCGGTACCTGGGGATCCAGATAGCCAAGAATTGGGGTACATTACATAGGCTTAATTTAACACGGTTGGTGGAACAGATGGAGGAGGATTTCAAGAGATGGGACATGGTGTCCCTGTCGTTGGCAGGTAGGGTGCAGGCGGTTAAAATGGTGGTCCTCCCGAGATTCCTTTTTGTGTTCCAGTGCCTCCCGGTGGTGATCACGAAGGCTTTTTTCAAAAGAATTGAGAAGAGCATTATGAGTTTTGTGTGGGCTGGGAAGACCCCGAGAGTGAGGCGGGGATTCTTGCAGCGTAGTAGGGAAAGGGGGGGGCTGGCACTACCGAGCCTAAGTGAGTACTACTGGGCCGCCAATGTTTCAATGGTGTGTAAGTGGATGGGAGAAGGGGAGGGAGCGGTGTGGAAGAGATTGGAGAGGGCGTCATGCAGGGGGACTAGCCTGCAAGCAATGGTGACGGCGCCGTTGCCGTTCTCACCAAAGAAATACACCACAAGCCCTGTGGTGATGGCTACATTGAGAATTTGGGGGCAGTGGAGACGACATAGGGGAGGAACGGGAGCTTCGGTGCGGTCCCCGATAAGAAACAATCATAGGTTCGTTCCGGGGAGAATGGATGGGGGATTTGGAGCATGGCAAAGAGCTGGGGTAGTACAATTAAGAGATCTATTTGTAGATGGGACGTTTGCGAGTCTGGGAGCGCTGACGGAGAAATATGGGTTGCCCCAAGGGAATGCATTTCGGTATATGCAATTGAGGGCTTTTGCGAGGCAACAGGTGAGGGAATTCCCGCAGCTCCCGACGCAGGAAGTGCAGGATAGAGTGATCTCAGAGACATGGGTGGGGGACGGTAAGGTGGCAGACATATACAGGGAGATGAGGGACGAGGGGGAGATCATGGTAGATGAGCTGAAAGGGAAATGGGAAGAAGAACTGGGGGAGGAGATTGAGGAGGGGCTGTAGCTGTTGTATAGGGCCCCAGTGGCGAGCGTGGTCACGAATGGACGGGGATCTGCATATTTTCGGCTCCATAGAGGGACAAGGCAGGGATGCCCTCTGTCCCCATTATTGTTTGCACTGGCGATTGAGCCCCTGGCGATAGCGTTGAGGGGTTCCAAGAAGTGGAGGGGAGTACTTAGGGGAGGAGAAGAGCACCGGGTATCTTTGTATGCGGACGATTTGCTACTATACGTGGCGGACCCGGCGGAGGGGCTGCCAGAAATAATGCGGATACTTGGGGAGTTTGGGGATTTTTCAGGGTATAAATTGAACATGGGGAAAAGTGAGTTGTTTGTGGTGCATCCAGGGGAGCAGAGTAGAGAAATAGAGGACCTACCGTTGAGGAAGGTAACAAGGGACTTTCGTTACCTGGGGATCCAGATAGCTAAGAATTGGGGCACATTGCATAGGTTAAATTTAACGCGGTTGGTGGAACAGATGGAGGAGGATTTCAAGAGATGGGATATGGTATCCCTGTCAATGGCAGGGAGGGTGCAGGCGGTTAAGATGGTGGTCCTCCCGAGATTCCTCTTTGTGTTTCAGTGCCTCCCGGTGGTGATTACGAAGGCTTTTTTTAAAAGGATTGAAAAGAGCATCATGGGTTTTGTGTGGGCCGGGAAGACCCCGAGAGTGAGGAAGGGATTCTTACAGCGTAGCAGGGATAGGGGGGGGCTGGCACTACCGAGCCTAAGTGAGTATTATTGGGCCGCTAATATTTCAATGGTGAGTAAGTGGATGGGAGAGGAGGAGGGAGCGGCGTGGAAGAGATTAGAGAGGGCGTCCTGCAGGGGGACTAGCCTACAGGCTATGGTGACAGCCCCATTGCCGTTCTCACCGAGGAACTACACCACAAGCCCGGTGGTGGTGGCTACACTGAAGATTTGGGGACAGTGGAGATGGCATAGGGGAAAGACTGGAGCCTTGGGGGGGTCCCCGATAAGAAACAACCATAGGTTTGCCCCGGGGGGAATGGATGGGGGATATGGAATGTGGCAAAGAGCAGGAATAACGCAACTGAAAGATCTGTTTGTGGATGGGAAGTTCGCGAGTCTGGGAGCGCTGACCGAGAAATATGGGTTGCCCCAAGGGAATGCATTCAGGTATATGCAACTGAGGGCTTTTGCGAGGCAACAGGTGAGGGAATTCCCGCAGCTCCCGACACAAGAGGTGCAGGACAGAGTGATCTCAAAGACATGGGTGGGGGATGGTAAGGTGTCAGATATATATAGGGAAATGAGGGACGAAGGGGAGACTATGGTAGATGAACTAAAAGGGAAATGGGAAGAAGAGCTGGGGGAGGAGATCGAGGAGGGGCTGTGGGCAGATGCCCTAAGCAGGGTAAACTCGTCGTCCTCATGCGCCAGGCTAAGCCTGATTCAGTTTAAGGTATTACACAGGGCACATATGACTGGAGCACGGCTCAGTAAATTTTTTGGGGTGGAGGATAGGTGTGCGAGGTGCTCGAGAAGCCCAGCGAATCATACCCATATGTTTTGGTCATGCCCGGCACTACAGGGGTTTTGGATGGGGGTGACAAAGGTGCTTTCAAAAGTAGTAGGAGTCCGGGTCGAACCAAGCTGGGGGTTGGCTATATTTGGGGTTGCACAAGAGCCGGGAGTGCAGGAGGCGAGAGAGGCCGATGTTTTGGCCTTTGCGTCCCTAGTAGCCCGGCGCAGGATATTGCTAATGTGGAAGGAAGCCAAGCCCCCGGGGGTGGAGACCTGGATAAATGACATGGCGGGGTTTATAAAGCTAGAGCGGATTAAGTTCGTCCTAAGGGGGTCGGCTCAAGGGTTCACCAGGCGGTGGCAACCGTTCGTCGAATACCTCGCAGAAAGATAGACGGAATGGGAAAAAGAAGGCAGCAGCAGCAGCCCAGGATCGGGGGGGGGGGGGGGGGGGGGAGGAGGAACCAGAAGGACTCTCAGGGTTGTTAATATATACTGTATAGTATGTATAGGTCGTTGCTACAGATAATTATATATTGGACTGTTAAATTATATTTTTGGAGAGTGTTACTTGTGACAAGGCAGTTGCCAATTAGGGCTAGTTTTCATTTTTGTTATTTATTATTTATTCATTTTTTGTTTATAAAATAGGTCATTGTTATTTGTGTTGTTATAATATTGTGTAAAGGATGCACAATGTACTGTGTTGGTTGACCAAAAATTTTCAATAAAATATTTAATTAAAAAAAAAAAAGAGGAGGGGCTGTGGGCTGATGCCCTACGTAGGGTAAACTCATCGTCCTCGTGTGCCAGGCTAAGCCTGATACAATTTAAGGTGCTACACAGGGCGCATATGACTGGAGCACGGCTTAGTACATTTTTTGGGGTAGAGGATAGGTGTGCGAGATGCTCGAGAGGCCCAGCGAATCACACCCACATGTTCTGGTCATGCCCGGCACTACAGGGGTTCTGGGTGGGGGTGGCAAAGGTGCTTTCGATGGTGGTGGGGGTCCGGGTCGAACCAGGCTGGGGGTTGGCTATATTTGGGGTGCAGAAGAGCCGGGAGTGCAGGAGGCGAGAGAGGCTGACGTGTTGGCCTTTGCGTCCCTTGTAGCCCGGCGCAGGATATTGTTAATGTGGAAGGAAGCCAAACCCCCGGGGGTGGAGACCTGGATAAACGATATGGCAGGGTTCATAAAGTTAGAACGGATTAAGTTCGTGTTAAGGGGTTCGGCTCAGGGGTTCACCAGGCGGTGGCAACCATTCGTCGACTACCTCACAGAAAGATAGAGGGAATGGAAAAGAAGTAGATAACAGCAGCAACCCAGGGGGGAGGGGGGGGGGAGGGTGGGGGGGGAGGAATCGGACGGACTCTCAGGGATGTTATTGTATATGTATAGGTATTTGGTATATGTAATTGTATATTGGATTGCTGGACTGTATTTTTGGAGAGTATTTATTTTGGACAAGGCAGTTGCCATTTAGTTTAGTTTTTTGTTTTTGTTTATATATTACTTATTTATTTGTTTAAAACTGGCCACGGTTATTTATATTGCTTTATTGTTGTGTAAAAGAAACACTACGTATTGTTATGTTTGGCCAAAAAACTTGAATAAAATATATGTGTTTTTTTTTTAAATGTTGTTGGAGCTGCATTTATTCAGGTCAGTGAAGAATATTCCATCACACTCCTGACGTGTGCCTTGTGTAGAAGGTCGTCAGTCTTTGAGTGGTCACAAGGTGAGTTAGTCACAATAGAATTCCCAGCTTCTAACCTGCTCTTATAACCACAGCAATTATACAGGCTTATCCAGTTCAGTTACTGGTCAATGGTAACCCCAAAATGTTGACAGTAAGGGATTCAGTGATGGTAATAGTGGTGAGATCATGGTTGTGTTGTAATTCATTGACTGACCACTAGGAGTCAGATCAGTATATAAGTGAATGTTAGAGTCAGGTGACCTCGGACTGACTGGAAAGCTGGAAGAGAGAGGTTGCTTGTGCATGTTAACACTTTTATTCGTCTGGTGTTTTGTATATAGTTGACCCACAGTTAATGTTGATAAATTGTTTATAGCTTTAGCTACAAGTGTTCTTGAAATATAAATCAGGCCACATGACGAGAACATTACATTGTGCCAGGGCTGGATGGTATTAAACACTGAGAAAATAATTATCAGCTTGCCACGAGGTCCACAGAGATTTGAAGATGTCGCAGACTGCCAGAATTAACAGCATGGAGTCGTTGAAGCCACCAATGAGCCTCAGGTTTCATGGTAATAATAATATAATAATAATCTTTATTGTCATAAGTAGGCTTACATTAACACTGCAATGAAGTTACTGTGAAAAGCCCCTAGTCACCACATTCCGGCACCTGGGTACACAGAGGGAGAATTCAGAATGTCCAAATTATCTAACAATGTGGACAGCAACTGGTGTGTGTATAAACAACAATTTAATCTGTTTTTACTGCAGTAAATTTAGGAGATCAATCAAATTCGCTTAAGGTAGCGATGCTCCTAACAGCAGCAAGGCCCGAAGCAATTGCTGTGTTTAATGCATTTAAATTTGCAAACAATGAAGATAGTAAAAATTCTAACAAAGTAATTCGAAGATTTGATGCACATTGCACTCCCAGAAAGAATGAAATGTATGAGCGCTATGTGTTTGGATCATGTTTATAGAAGACAGAAGAATCCATGGATAATTTCATCACGGATTTAAAGTTAAAAGCTAAAACATGTAATTTTTCTGCGGTCGAATCTTCCATGATTCGGTACCAGATTGTGTTTGGTGTGAATGAAAATAAGCTGAGGGAATGGTCGCTGAGGGAATCGGACCTGTCTTTGAAACAAACAGTTAAGATTTGTCAGGCTCACGGGCTAGCAGCACAGTATTCTAAAATGTTTCTCAGTAATGGCAGCATTGTCTTGGAGGAAAACACTCCGGTTGCTGCCCTTCTTCCAAAAAGGCGAAAAACTTCCAAAAAAAGGCGGGAAAGTTCCTGAAGTTCCTTGCACCAACAAACATGTTAAAGATCAGGACAAAGTATTTCTATGTAAAAGATGTGATCAAAGGCACAAATTAAGACAGAGTCCAGTGTTTGGCAAGTTTTGTTCCAGATGCAAAGAAAAAAATCACTTTGCGCAGAATTGCCACTCTAAGCTCCAGCCCAGATCAGTCAGCATAGTGGAAAACACAGTCTCCAGTGATGAAACAGCATTGTTTGTTGGAATAATAACAGAGAGGAATAATTTTTTGGAGACATCAAAAAATTCTCCAGCCCTTAAAAAAATGCAAACTGATACTCCATTTGAAATAAATGTGGTTGAGGAGGACAAATGGCTGCTACCACTTGAAATGAATGGTACAGTGGTCCAATTGATGTTAGACACTGGTGCTGTTGCTCCTTTTAACCTTAGTCTATTCGCTCTGTTTACGTCACCTTTGCCCATGCGTCGCCAGGTATCTTTATGATACCACCACGTGGTTCAAGTTCAGGTTATGATTAATAATACAGCACACCGCTTAGTAAGGATTAAAACAACGGTCATTTATTATCTACAACAAGCAATATTAATACCCTAATACTACTTTCTATATAATGAACCTATCACTACTGGCCAATACTTAACTTTAGGAAGAGCCCACCAGGTCAGGGAAACGAATGGCTTGTCCAATCAAATCTGGCCCGCGGGATTCAAAAGGCTGCTACACGTCGGTGGCTACGTGTCTCTACCGAATAGCGATCGCTGGATTCAAACTTACTATTGCGGGTGGCTGGTCTTGCGAAGGTCTCGAGCAGGCGAAGAGGAGAGAGAGAGAGAGATCTGAACTTGGACCTTCACTTTTATAGGGCCCAGGGGCTTCCCGCCTCCCGGGGCGGCCCTTGACCCTGAGTCCCAAGTGATTGGATTCTGTCCCCAATCTCTGGGGTCGATGTGTCCAATGGTGAGGCGATTCCTCGATCGGGGGGTGGTCGCTCACCTGTCTTTGTTTCGGCCACTGCAGGCGCCGACAGGTCTGGCCCGGTATTCAATTGCTAATATGTTGCAATTGTTCCCGGGGATAGCCGATTTAACTGTGGATGTCTGAATAGATTGGCTGCAAACAGTCCTGAATGCAACTGTGAATACCTGGGTTGATGGGCTGTTGATAGCCCTGAGTATCGATCTGGGCTACCTTCCCAGAGCCGAATATGCAAAACTGTCTGCATCTGTCTGCTTGTGTCTTCTTGGCTGCTTTTCCCAGCAGTCTTTCGGGTTAGCCATTTTAAACTGGATTTTGGCCAGATTAATCGGAACGCAGGCATTTTACATGGCTACATTCCCGCCTTGTGATCCTAACGCGAAGCGTGAAGGATCACATAAATTTTGTCCTCTTCGTTTCCCGACTGCGGGGGGGGGGGCACCTCCCACATGGCCACTACTCTGACCCTAGCTATGCACAAAAATTTACCTAAACAATTCTTGAGGGCGCTATGTCAGGCAGGGGCATGTGTCTGGAAAAAAATAAACTGGGAACCTCTAATTTTACCTAAACAATTCTTCAAACTTGCAGTCTTATCTCTCTATACAATGACAATTACAACATTTAGTATATTCTTTCCTGGCTTGGCAGTCAAGCTCAGGATCATACATTTCCACACATTCTCTTTTTTATTTACAGGAAAAAAAAACCCGCCAGTGCATGTTTTATTATTCATATGTCGCGGGGGTCTGGGGTTTGGTCATAGCCGAATATCGGGGATCGGATCCGATAGACCGGGGTTCGAGCGCGGTACGCTCTCCTTTTCCACTTGCGGAGGCGCATGGTCTGTACTGCGCAACTGAGTATAGCCAATGCCAACAGTGCCTCAATGATGTATGATAGGGAGTACCAAGTTATGAACTTGGCACACCAGAATAATGCAGCGTGGTTGGTGACTGGGCCCTCGGTACTACTGGGCCGTGAAGCGTTAACGGCAGGGGGGTTTGGAGTAATGGGGTCCGCGTTCCCGCGCAACCAAAGGTCCATAATAAACATGTTGAGCACGAAGAAGGGAGTCCTCATGGCTGTCTTCTTTCTTTTCCTTTTTCTGTTTACTGGTTTTCTCCGGACTTGGAGCTTCTGGAGTTCTGTAAGACAAGCGTAGTGTGTGTAAATACTTCGGTTTAATATCTGGTGTTTTAGTGTGTCTGTCCTTCTTGGGGCCAATTAAACCCTTATAATTGGTCACAGCATGTGACTCTCCCCCCATTTTTTTTCAAAACAAATGTTTGGACACGGCACACTTCCCAATGGTGGACCAGTGCTAACTTTATCATCCAAATGCTCTAGGATGTAAATAGCACGTGGCAGCAACTCAAAGGTTGCCTAAATAAAATAAAACGGTTTTTGAAAGAAAAGTTCAAATGAGGTGCGTGTGGGCCGCGACGGGTACGATTTGGGTGGAGTCCCCGGGTAGGACGGCTACCAATACCGTATCTTCCCTACCCGAGCGTCTTTGACCAACGGGGGGTGTCCCCAGGCAGGGCGGGTCTCACGCCGTTTCTCCACTGCCTGAGCGACCAAGGAACGGACAAAAATGTAGTCATCATGGTGGGGTTACTGTTCTGATTCTACCATCAAATCAGAAGAGTAGCTACGATCGGGCGTCTGGTCTGGTGACCAGGTATCAGCTGAAAAGCTACTTCCACTGAATGGGCGTCTGGTCTCGGTGGGTGTCTGAGCCAAGTGCTCAGAGGTATCGGCCGAATGGGCGTGTGGCCGCGGTGGGGGTCAGTGGGAAAGTTAAAAGTTCAGGTGAATGGGTGTGGGGCGGTGAGAAAATTCTCCTGTAGGACGAACAACATTTAACAAACAGACAGACAACATAAAACATTCTGCAGGTTCCATCAGAAAGGACAACACTTTTCACCAAGTGTCTCCTTTAAATCATCATGTGGACTCCTCAGTTCTCGGTCGCTACGGGCTCTGCTTTTTTCTTATCGAGAGTGCCTGTCGGTTGGGCACTCTGTGGTTTCTTAGGGCCATTGCATTCTCTAGCAAAATGTCCCAATTGTCCGCAATTGTAGCACTCTTGCGGCTTGGCTGGGGGGCTGTTCTTTCCCTCGTTTACCCAGGCGGGGTTGTGAAGAGTGGTTCTTACTGCCTGCACATCTGCGGCGGCTTGGTTTTCCTCGGGGGTTCTAGTGGCTGATTTGCCGTGAGCCGCTTGTTCCCAAACGCGGGACAATCTCTTGACCACCCACTTCTCATTATGAGCCTCCTCCGAGGGGTCATAATTGCTACAGGCATTCTGTCCTGCTTCTATGGCATGGGAGTTAAGGGTGCGGGTCCACTTGGCCATATTGTCTGGGGACAAATGGGCACGATCTACGTTGCCGAAAACGGCTTCAAAATGAATCCACAAGTATCCTGCGAACGCTGTGGGGTGTTCAGACTTTTTCTGTCTGCATTTATTCAGACCGTCTACGGGGTCGCACCGGTTGTACCCGATCGCATCCAGGATCGCGGTATGCATTTCTGCAAGGGTGCCTCCTCCTACATTCTGTGGGTCGGGAAGGGCTGCTGCGACCGATGGGTCTAAGCTGAGGACCGTGAGCTTTACCTGCTCTTTCTCATCCAGGCCGTACATGGTCGCCTGGTGTTTGACGGTGGCAAGGAAATGGTGTGGGTCTGAAGCGGGGAGGAACGGTGTGATTTTGGCACACGCGTCCCGTAATTGGGTCACTGTGAGGGGGGTGGAATATAAGACCTCCGCCTCGTCTGCTGTGGCGGTGCGGTGGGTTGTTACAGGGTTCATGGGAGCCTGTATTATCTGTTGTGTGGGGGGTGGGGGATGCTTTCCTCCTTTGGGGTGTTCCCTGCGCACATGCTCCCTGAACATATCTCTGCGCTGTCTCTTGCAATTCTTCCCAATCAGGGCCGTCTTCCTGTTCTAAACTTTCCCCAAAGGTTTCTTGAAATCCCTTTTGGACAGAAAGCAGTGCTTTCAAGTCTGTAACCTGCTTTCGGCACTTTGCATGGTCCAAAGTACTCTGCCTTTGTTCCGTGGTTGTGGCGTGGAGCGCTCTCAAGGCTGCCTTGAGATCACGGCATTGTTTCTGGAGCTTCTCTAACTGGTTTTCTGTTTCTTTCTTTACCAGGACTGCACGCTGCAGGTCCTGATAAGCCTTCTCATACTGTGACTGGAAACTACTCAAGTGCGCCAGACAAGATTGGTGACCCCGTATGGCGTCAGCCACCTCTTCGTCTTTTGCTGCTAATTTCCCTTTCAATTCCAGGTTCTCTTTCTCAATTTCACATATATCGGTTTTACTTATCCGATGTACGCCGTCTATTTCCTTGCGGAGTGTCCTGATGACCTCCTCTGTGCCTCGCAATTGTGCCAGACAGGACACAATTGCCACCGGCTTGCGCGCTTTTGCTAAACTCTTTCTGTGAATCTCACTCAGGTTCTCCCACCAAGTATGCCCTATACTTCCAGGACCTGAGTCGTCGTTATTGCAGAAATCCTTCCACATGGGCCATCCTTTGCCCTGCAGAATTTTGCGGATTTCCACTTCCCAAACGGGACACTGTCCCGCTCCTACGCTGCTGACTGGTGCGACAGCAAAATCTTCGGGGTTCATGAGGCGCTGCATCGCTTGCATTGCCTGCATGGCTCTCTCTTATCTGCTCGTTACATTCGAATTTGGAACAGGGGGCTAAGGTGGTGTGGTAGATACTGGTACGGCTTGCGCTAATTTCCGAAATACCAACTGCCGATAGTTTTGACGCAACAAAAAATCTATCAGTTTTGCCTTCTAACCCTGTTAGTTACGCATGCATATACACACTTCCGAATTGTGAATTATTAACCAGAACGCTTGAACACTTGTGGGTTTTTTTTTTTTCCGATTGGATTCTAATTCAAAATGTTGGGGTTCTCCCGGAGTGGTTTTCCATTTCTAAGTCGGGTCCCGTCAGGATGTCGCCAATTATGTTGCTCCTTTTAACCTTAGTCTATTCGCTCTGTTTACGTCACCTTTGCTCATGAGTCGCCAGGTATCTTTATGCTACCGCCACGTGGTTCAAGTTCAGGTTATGATTAATAATACAGCACACTGCTTAGTAAGGATTAAAACAACGGTCATTTATTATGTACAACAAGCAATATTAATACCCTAATACTACTTTCTATATAATGAACCTATCACTACTGGCCAATACTTAACTTTAGGAAGAGCCCACCAGGTCAGGGAAACGAATGGCTTGTCCAATCAAATCTGGCCCGCGGGATTCAAAAGGCTGCTACACGTCGGTGGCTAGGTGTCTCTACCGGATAGCGATCGCTGGATTCAAACTTACTATTGCGGGTGGCTGGTCTTGCGAAGGTCTCGAGCAGGCAAAGAGGAGAGAGAGAGAGATCTGAACTTGGACCTTCACTTTTATAGGGCCCAGGGGCTTCCCGCCTCCCGGGGCGGCCCTTGACCCTGAGTCCCAAGTGATTGGATTCTGTCCCCAATCTCTGGGGTCGATGTGTCCAATGGTGAGGCGATTCCTCGATCGGGGGGTGGTCGCTCACCTGTCTTTGTTTCGGCCACTGCAGGCGCCGACAGGTCTGGCCCGGTATTCAATTGCTAATATGTTGCAATTGTTCCCGGGGATAGCCGATTTAACTGTGGATGTCTGAATAGATTGGCTGCAAACAGTCCTGAATGCAACTGTGAATACCTGGGTTGATGGGCTGTTGGTAGCCCTGAGTATCGATCTGGGCTACCTTCCCAGAGCCGAATATGCAAAACTGTCTGCATCTGCCTGCTTGTGTCTTCTTGGCTGCTTTTCCCAGCAGTCTTTCGGGTTAGCCGTTTTAAACTGGGTTTGGGCCAGATTAATCGGAACGCAGCCATTTTACATGGCTACAACGCCAAAGCCAATTTAATCAGCATGACTGATTTAAAAAATCTAAAAATTCGACCGATTAGAAGAAATCACAAAATATCCCTGAGATTATAATGGTTCAAGCATTAAATGTTATGGTGCTTGTGACCTGAGTGTGGTGGTGAAGAACACAGCTTATTCTGTCCCATTCTGTATTGTATCTGAGGGTTTGGATTCATTATTAGATGATCTGTCCTGTGAAGAATTAGTTGGTACAGTTGGTATATAGCATCCACAAAGGATTGGATCAACACTCCGATGATTCTGAGAACATTATCAGCAAATTCAGCGATGTGTTCACAGGTTTTGATACACTACCATTCACCTACAAGATACAACTCAAAGAGGTAATGGGCAGCACAGTAGCACAGTAGTTAGCACTGTGGCTTCATAGCGCCAGGGTCCCAGGTTCAATTCCCGGCTTGGGTCACTGTCTGTGCAGAGTCTGCACGTTCTCCCTGTGTCTGCGTGGGTTTCCTCCGGGTGCTCCGATTTCCTCCCACTTGTCCCGAAAGACGTACAGTTAGGCAATTTGGACATTCTAAATTCTCCCTCTGTGTACCCGAACAGGTGCCGGAATGTGGTGACAGCGGACTTTTCACAGTAACTTCATTGCAATGTAAGCTTACTTGTGACAATTGTTATTATTATGCAAAACCTGTGATACAGGCACCAAGAAGAGACCCTGCACCTCTTTGGGATTGCCTCAAAAAGGAGCTCGACAGAATGACAAAATTAAAAGTAATCAGAAAGGTAGAAGAACCTATCGACTGGGTAAACTCCATGGTTTGTGTAAAGAAAAATAGTGGAGATATTTGCATTTGGATGGATCCTAAAGACCTTAACGAGAATATCAAAAGAGAGCATTACCAAATACCAAAGTGTGAGGAAATCACATCTGAGATGGCTGTTGATTAATTCTTTACAAATCTTGACGCATCTCAAAGTTTCTGGCAACTAAAGCTAGAGGAACAAAGTACAAAATACTGCACTTTTAATATGCCTTTTGGATGGTACTGCTTTCTGAGAATGCCGTTTGGCATAATTTCGGCATCAGAAATTTTTCACCATGCCAGAAATTGGCAAGCTGGAAGAAGACAAAGGGTGGTGGTCGATGGGAAATGTTCAGACTGGAGTCCAGTTACTAGTGGTGTACCACAAGGATCTGTTTTGGGGCCACTGCTGTTTGTCATTTTTGTAAATGACCTGGAGGAGGGCGTAGAAGCATGGGTGAGTAAATTTGCAGATGACACTAAAGTCGGTGGAGTTGTGGACAGTGCGGAAGGATATTACAAGTTACAGAGGGACATAGATAAGCTGCAGCGCTGGGCTGAGAGGTGGCAAATGGTGTTTAATGCAGAAAAGTGTGAGGTGATTCATTTTGGAAGGAATAACAGGAAGACAGAGTACTGGGCTAACGGTAAGATTCTTGGCAGTGTGGATGAGCAGAGAGATCTCGGTGTCCATGTACATAGATCCCTGAAGGTTGCCACCCAGGTTGAGAGGGTTGTTAAGAAGGCTTACGGTGTTAGCTTTTATTGGTAGACGGATTGAGTTTCGGAGCCATGAGGTCATGTTGCAGCAGTACAAAACTCTGGTGCGGCCGCATTTGGAGTATTGCGTGCAATTCTGGTCGCCTCATTATAGGAAGGATGTGGAAGCATTGGAAAGGGTGCAGAGGAGATTTACCAGAATGTTGCCTGGTATGGAGGGAAGATCTTATGAGGGAAGGCTGAGGGACTTGAGGCTGTTTTCGTTAGAGAGAAGAAGGTTAAGAAGTGACTTAATTGAGGCATACAAGATGATCAAAGGATTAGATAGGGTGGACAGTGAGAGCCTTTTTCCTCGGATGGTGATGTCCAGCATGAGGGGTCATAACTTTAAATTGAGGGGAGATAGATATAGGACAGATGTCGGAGGTAGGTTCTTTACTCAGAGAGTAGTAAGGGCGTGGAATGCCCTGCCTGCAACCGTAGTGGACTCGCCAACACTAAGGGCATTCAAATGGTCATTGGATAGACATATGGACGATAAGGGAATAGTGTGGATGGGCTTTAGAGTGGTTTCACAGGTCGGCACAACATCGAGGGCCGAAGGTCATCAACTGCGCTGTAATGTTCTATGTTCTATGTAGGACCACTTAAATTGATCAAAGAGCTGTTTCCGGAGGGGAGATTTGCAGGTTTAGAGGAGTTGGAGGTGACGTATGGGCTGGAGCGTGAGGACGGCTTTAGGTATATGCAGCTGTGGAATTTTGCAAGGAAGACCTTTTCGAGCTTTCTGATGGCGCCACCCTCCTCATTGTTGGAGGAGCTACTGTCGGTGGCGGGGTGCTGGAGGGTTGGGTTGTCTCAGCGATTTATGGTAGGATTATGGAGGAGAAGAAGGAGTCAATGGAAGCGATCAAGGCTAAGTGGGAGGAAGAGTTGGGAATGGTACTGGAGGAAGGATTATAGTGCGAAGTGCTGCGAAGGTTAATGCCTCGACCTTGTGTGTGAGGCTGGGCTGATTCAGCTAAAAGTGGTGCTGAGGGCGCACTTAACAAGGGCGAGGATGAGCCAATTGTTTGAGGGGATGGAGGATAGGTGTGAGTGGTGTGAGAGGGGCCCAGCCAATCATGTCCATATGTTGTGGTCCTGCCCGATGTTGGGGAAATATTGGGGGTTTTGCATGTAGACCTGTAGCCGGGACCCCTAGAGGCCATATTTGGGCTGTCGGAGCTGTAGGCGGCAGTGGAGGCAGATGTCTTGGCCTTTGCCTCGTTGATTGCTTGCTGGTGGGTCCTGTTGGGGTGGAGATCAGCTTCCCCCCCCCCCCCCCCCCCCCCCCCCCCCCACCCCCCCCCCCCCCCCCCCCCCCCCCCCCCCCAGTACATCAGCATGACTAGGGAACCTGCTGGCATTTTCTGGCCTAGGAAAGGATCAAATTCTCTCTGAGAGGGGCAGAAGAGGGGTTCCACCAGAGATGGGGTTTGTTCATTTTGCACTTTGGAGACCTGTTTGTTGCCAAGGGCTAGGGGGGTGAGAGAGGGGGTGGGCAGGGGGTGGGGGGTGCTTCTTTTGTTTGTGTAAAAATGTTGAAAATATTGAATAAAAATATTTTTCAAAAAATAAATTGATCAAGAAGAAATTGGTGAGCCAGGATGCAGAGATTACATTGTTGGATAATGTGTGAAATTTTAGAGCTAGTCAATTAGCTAAAAAGCATTTAAAATTGTCACAGCATGTGATGAAAAAAGAGGCAGATAAGAAATTTTAAAATCATAGTTTTATTAGTGGGGAGAATGTATTAATATTATTTCCAGTGGTAGGTGAACCATTAAAAGCAAGATTTAGTGGGCCTTATCAAATCAAAAGTAAATTCAGGGAGGTGAATTATTTGATAAGAATGCCAGATAAGAGGAAAACTCAGAGTGTGTCATGTCAATATGCTAAAAAGGTATTTTGATAGAGAAGGAAAGAAAAGGTGATAGTCATGGGGAGGGATTCTCTGCCGGCGTGATTCTCCATTTTGCTGGCGCCGTGGGGTTTCCCGACCGCGTGGGGCTGCCCCACAATGAGAAACCCATTGACCGGCCGGCGTAACAGAAAATCCTGCCGTCAGGTCGAGGCTGAAAAGTGGCATGGCAGGGCAGAGAATGTGGAAGTATTAACAAATTTGGGTGAATTTTCCAAATGACAATCAAAGTGACCTGAAAGAGTTATTACAGAGCTGTACGTAGGCACAAACTAGGAAGTACAAAAATGTTTTTACATGATGCAGATGTCGGTAATTCTATTCCAATTAGGCCACATGCATAAAGACTGAACCCCTAAAGTTGGCACAGATACAAAAGGAGATTGAAAACATGCTTAGGAATGATATCATTGAATGTAAGGGGACTGAATGGGCCGGTTAAGTGGGCCCGCGTGTTCGCGCACCTGAAGGGGCTCAAGGCGGATGTGGTTATGATCCAGGAGACACACCTGAAGGTGGCAGACCAGGTAAGACTGAGGAAAGGGTGGGTAGGTCAGGTGTTTCACTCGGGGCTAGATGCCAAAAATCGAGGGGTGGCGATCTTGGTGGGAAAGAAGGTGTTATTCGAGGCGTCGAGCATTGTGGCAGATAATGGCGGTAGGTACATAATGGTAAGTGGTAAGTTGCAGAGAGAGAGGGTGGTACTGGTCAATGTGTATGCTCCGAACTGGGACGATGCGGGTTTTATGCAGCGTATGTTGGGTCGGATCCCAGACTTGGAAGTGGGAGGCCTGATAATGAGGGGAGACTTTAACACGGTGTTGGATCCTGCATTGGATCGCTCCAGGTCTAGGACGGGTAGGAAGCCGACGGCGGCTAGAGTGTTGAGGGGATTTATGGACCAAATGGGAGGGGTGGACCCTTGGAGATTTGCAAGGCCGGGGGCTAGGGAATTTTCATTCTTCTCACATGTCCATAAGGCTTATTCTCGAATCGACTTTTTCATTTTGAGTAGAGCGCTGATAGCGAGAGTAGAGGATACCGAGTATTCGGCAATAGCCATTTCGGACCACGCCCCGCATTGGGTGGACTTGGAGATGGGGGAGGAAAGGGACCAGCCCCGCAGTGGCGCTTGGAGGTGGGGCTATTGGCGGACGAGGAGGTGAGTGAGCGGGTCCGAGGAAGTATAGAGAGGTACTCGGAGACCAACAACAACGGGGAGGTCCGAGTGGGGATGGTATGGGAGGCACTGAAGGCGGTGGTGAGGGGAGAGCTGATCTCCATCAGGGCCCACAAGGAGCGGAGGGAGCGGGGGGAGAAGGAGAGGCTGGTGGGGGAGATGGTGAGGGTAGACAGGAGGTATGCGGAAGAACCTGAGGAAGGATTGTTGAGGAAGAGGCGCAGCCTCCAGGCCGAATTCGACCTTGTGACCACCAGGAAGGCGGAGGTGCAGTGGAGGAAGGCCCAGGGGGCGGTCTACGAGTATGGGGAAAAGGCAAGCCGGATGCTGGCGCATCAGCTTCGGAAGCGGGACGCAGCTAGGGAGATCGGGGGAGTTAAGGACAGTGGAGGGAGCGTGGTGCAGAGTGGGGTTGGTATCAATGGGGTCTTCAGGGACTTCTACGAGGAATTGTACCGATCCAAGCCCCCACGGGAGGAGAGAGGGATGGGCCGTTTCCTGGGCCAATTGAGGTTTCCAAAGGTGGAAGAGGGACTGGTGGTGGGACTGGGGGCCCCGATTAGGCTGGAGGAGCTGATCAAAGGGATAGGAAGCATACAGGCGGGGAAGGCACCGGGGCCGGACGGTTTCCCGGTCGAGTTCTGTAAAAAATATATGGACCTGTTGGGCCCGCTGTTAGTTAGGACCTTCAATGAGGCAAGGGAGGGGGGGGCTTTACACCCGACGATGTCCCGGACACTGATCTCCTTGATCCTGAAGCGGGACAAGGATCCCCTGCAATGTTGGCCTTACAGACCGATTTCCTTGCTAAATGTAGATGCCAAGGTGCTGGCGAAGGTCTTAGCCACGAGGATTGAGGATTGTGTGCCGCAGAACATCCATGAAGACCAGACGGGGTTTGTGAAGGGGAGACAGTTGAACGCGAATGTGCGGAGGCTTTTGAACGTTATCATGATGCCGGCGAGGGAGGGGGAGGCGGAGATAGTGGTGGCGAGGGACGCTGAGAAAGCCTTCGATAGGGTAGAGTGGGGGTACCTGTGGGAGGTGCTGAAGAGGTTCGGGTTTGGGGAGGGGTTTGTCAGGTGGGTTAGGCATACGAGGTCCCAATGGCGAGTGTGGCCACAAATAGGAGGAGGTCCGAGTACTTTCGGTTGCACCGAGGGATGAGACAGCGGTGTCCCCTGTCCCCCCTGCTCTTCGCACTGGCGATTGAACCCCTGGCTATGGCACTGAGAGAGTCGAGGAACTGGAGGGGGTTGGTGCGGGGTGGGGAGGAGCATAGGGTGTCGCTTTATGCGGACGACCTGCTGCTGTATGTGGCGGACCCGGTGGGCGGAATGCCAGAGGTAATGAGGATCCTTAGGGAATTCGGGGACTTTTCGGGGTACAAGCTCAATATGGGGAAGAGCGAGCTGTTCGTAGTTCAGCTAGGGGACCAGGAGAGTGGGATTGGCGAGCTCCCACTAAAAAGGGCGGAGAGGAGCTTCAGATATTTGGGGGTCCAGGTTTCCTGGGCCAGGAGCTGGGGGCCCTGCATGGGCTTAACTTTACAAGGCTGGTGGAGCAAATTGAGGAGGAGTTCAAGAGGTGGGATGTGTTGCCGCTGTCCCTGGCGGGTAGGGTGCAGTCAATCAAAATGACGGTGCTCCCATGGTTTTTGTTCCTGTTCAAGTGCCTCCCCGTGTTTATACCGAAGGCTTTTTTCAGGCGGGTTAACAGGAGTATAATGGGGTTTGTGTGGGCGCGAGGGACTCCGAGGGGGAGAAAGGTGTTCCTGGAGCGGAGTAGAGATAGGGGGGGGCTGGCACTGCCCAACCTCTGTGGGTACTACTGGGCCGCCAATGCGACAATGGTGCGCAAGTGGGTGATGGAGGGGGAGGGGGCTGCATGGAAGAGGCTGGAGACGGCGTCCTGTGTGGGTACGAGTCTGGGGGCAATGGCAACGGCGCCGCTGCCGCTCCCTCCAAGGAGGTATACCACGAGCCCGGTGGTGGTGGCGGCCCTCAAAATTTGGGGGCAGTGGAGGCGGCATAGGGGGGACATTAGGGCCTCGGCGTGGACCCCATTACGGGAAACCACCGGTTCGCCCCAGGAAGAACAGGTGGAGGGTTTTCGGGGTGGCACAGGGCAGGGATATGAAAGTTGGGGGACCTGATTGTGGCCGGGAAGTTTGCGAGCTTGGGTGAGCTGGAGGAGAAGTACGGGCTCCTTCAGGTGCTTACAGGTAAGGGCGTTTGCCAGACGGCAGGTGGTGGAATTCCCACGGATACTGCCACACACAGTACAGGACAGGGTGCTCTCGGGGCGGGGGGGGGGGGGGGGGGGGGGGGAGTGGGGAAGATCTCGGAAACTTACCAGGTGATGCAGGAGGCGGAGGAGGCCTCGGTGGTGGAGTTGAAAGGTAAGTGGGAGGAGGAGTTGGGAGAGGAGATCGTGGGGAGATGCCCTAGGGAGGATGAACTCTTCCTCTTCATGCGTGAGGCTCAGCCTCATACAGTTTAAGGTGCTGCACAGGGCACACATGACCGGGACGAGGATGAGCCGGTTCTTTGGGGGTGAGGACAGGTGTGTTAGGTGCTCAGGGAGCCCAGCAAATCACACCCATATATTCTGGGCATGCCCAGCGCTGGAGGAATTTTGGAAGGGCGTAGCGAGGACGGTGTTGAGGGTGGTAGGATCCAGGGTCAAACCGGGCTGGGGGCTCGCAATATTTGGGGTGGCAGAGGAGCCGGGAGTGCAGGAGGCGAAAGAGGTCGGAATTCTGGCCTTTGCGTCCCTGGTAGCCCGGTGAAGGATTTTCCTTCAGTGGAAAGATACGAGGCCCTCAAGCGTGGAATCCTGGATCAGCGATATGGCAGGGTTCATTAAATTGGAGAGGGTGAAATTCGCCTTGAGAGGGTCGGTACAAGGGTTCTTTAGGCGGTGGCAACCGTTCTTAGACTTTCTGGCAGAACGATAGACATTGGTCAATGGTAGCAGCAGCTCGGGGGGTGGGGGGTTTACTTTATTTTTGTTTATATTATTTACACTGGAAGGGTCTGAGGGGGTGTATACACCTGTTGTGTTAAGTCGGGGTGTTAATGTTAATTTATTATTTAGGTACGGGGGGGAGGGGCTTTGGGGGTTGCTTTTTTAGATTGTGTTTTGTACTTAACCCGGTTGGGTTCTTTTTTCTTTCTCATTTTGTTATTGATATTTTATGAAAACCTTTAATAAAAATTTTTTTATTTTTAAAAAAGGAATGATATCATTGAAGTGAGTTGCAGCAATTGGTACAAAAACCAGATGGAATACAACAATTGTGTGTAGACTATAGAGAAATCAATGCAGTAACGAAGTCAGATTTGTATCCTATTCCTTGTTTAAAAGACTGTATTGAAAAGGTGGGCCAAGCAAATTTTTTTTACCAAACTTGACTTACTTAAACGATACTGGCAAGTACCTTTTTCAGACAGGGTGAAGGAAGATTCGGCTTTTGTAATACCAAATGGTCTGAATCAGTTTAAAGTACTGTTGGTTGGAATGAAGAATGCACCAGCAACATTCCAAAGACTAACCAACAAGGTAATTTCTGGACTAAAGAATTGTGCAGTGCACATAAACAATCTGGTTGCGTTCAGTCATATATGAAAGGAGCATTTAGAACATTTGAAGTAATTGTTTGATCAACTACAGGACATTGGCTTGGTGGTAAACTTGGCTAAAAGTGAATTTGTGAAAGCCCAAGTAACATCCTTAGGTCATACAGTTGGACATGTCAGATGGGTCTATGGAATGTGAAAACAAAAGTTATTGGGGACCATCAAGGAGAAGATAAGTTTTGAGATTCCTGGGCATGAGTGGTTTCTACGGGAAATTAGCACCAAATTTTCACAATGTGGTTGCTCCACTGACTGAACTTCTGAAAAAATACAATAAATTCCATTGGACACCAGAATGTCAGGAGGTATTCGATAATCTGAAAACTGCATTAACCACCACACCTGTTTTGGTGACACCAAATTATGCCAAGCAATTTAAAGTGGCAGTTGATGTGAGTGATGTGGGCATTGGTGCCATACTGTTACAAGAAGATAACAAAAGGATGGAAGGACCATCCAGAAGGAGACATTAAGTTTGGTATTGACATTGCAGCGTTTTGACATTTATGTTGCTAACAATGAATCAGAAACAATTGTATATACATACCATAATCTATTAAAGTTTCTGAAACCGTTTAAAGATCGAAATGTAAGGCCATTTAGATGGAGCTTTTTGCTACAACCATTTGACTTGGCAATTGTACAAGTAGCAGGAAGAGAAAACTTGATTGCAGATGCTTTGTCACTTCTTTGAGATGTAAGAAGGATGGAGTGTTCAAAGTTGGAAAAGATTGACTGAAATCTATTTTACTAATTGCTTACATTTGCATGCCTAAATATAATAAGGTATGTATTTTATAGAGTACTAGTTTAAAGTTGAAAAGGCTTTGGGAAAATGAAGCCATCTTTACATATTGCTGGTTCTTTTTTTTTAAGGCGGGTGGTGTGATAAATGTAGGAAATTTATATATATATATTGTATTATGTGTCTATTGCAGTAATATTATTAAAATAACTTAGGTTAAGTTATTCAGATTCTCTGTCTGCTAAAGTTGTGATTAAGGGGTTAACAGCTAGACAGATTGTATTGTCACTCTTGGGAGGGGCTGGGTTGCTTTTGTGTTTCATTTTCACCACTGCGCTGTGTCGATTGTTTTTAGTTTAAATTTTTAGAGTTTTGCCCTGGTTCCTGAGGAAAAGAGGTGTATTTCTCAGACTAACTTCTAAAAGCTTCTCTCCTAAGGACTTTGTTTATAAAACTGTAAGCCAATGAGTGCTAACTGTAATAATAAGTAGCATTTGATCGGTGTTTGTGTATTTTGCTTCATTGAAAGTTTAGAAGTAGATGGAATGTAAGCTCAAGTAATTTGATTTGTAAGAACTGTTTTACAGTTAATTGAAAAAGTTTTTTTCTTGGATATTAATGGGGTTAATTATGTGTTAATAATAAAGTTTGTTTCAATATAATAGATCCCTAGTTGTCAGTGGAATCACTTTGGAGCGAAGTATCCTTTCCTCACAGTTTACAAATTTAAAAGTTGTAGGGGGTCTCATCTGGTTTCCTAACATAAATTTAGGTTTGGTCTGGGTGCCATAACAATCAGAATAGGCCTATCAGCTGTTAACTTTGTTTCTTGCCACAGATGCTGCCTGGCCTGTTTATCTCTTCCAGCATCTTTTGTTTTTTTCACAGATTTCCGGTATTGGTTGCATTTTGCTTTTGGAATATTGAAAAATGATAAAAGTTAGAGAATAAAGGTTAAACAATAAGTGGCATTCTTGCCTCTGTGCCAGAAGCCCAGGACTTGATGGCCAAGGGAAGTAAGTTCATAATGCAGCCAACAGGTTGAGTATTAACTGCAAAATCCTGGTCAGCCATGCTTGAGGAGTGGCACCCCTCAAGTATAAGCCTCTGGCGACATGCTGGTGACCTGTTCCAGCAAAAACCTTGCTATGGGAACAGATGAAAGTCTGCCAACAACAATAGGTAAGAGGGCAACAATGAATCCTTGTTATTATTTTGAACTTGGACAATGAATTGGATATGGATTAAAGAGATATAAGACTCATTACGTAAACACAAGAAAATGTGAAAAACGAGAATAAAAATATTTATTTTAAAAAAGTAAACACTTTTGAAATTCAGCTTCCCGCTTTGAGAAGAGGTTATTACACTTTATATGGAAGAATGCCCAGAGGAAAGAGGGACTAAAGGAAACTAAATCTTATGTGAAGATCACAGGCAAAAGTGCAAAAATTGGGAATGGGTACAACAACTTTATATTGCCTCTCATAGCCGTCCCAAGGTATGTCATAGGAACATCATCAAACAACACTTAGAATGGAGCCACAGAAGGAGACATTAGAACAAGTGGTCGAAGAGCTAGGTTTTAAGGAACATCTTAGAGGACAAGAGAGAGATAGAAAGGCAGAGACGTTCAGGGCCGGGCCTTCCCGAACTGAGTGCCCAAGCAGCTGAATGCATGGTTCCAATATTGGCGCAATTAAAATTTAAAATGTGCAAGGGGCCAGAATTGGATGAAGGCAGAGATCCCAGACTGTTTTGAGCAGGAGGACATCACAGAAGTAGGTAGGAGTGAGGCCATGGAGGGATTTGAAAACCAGGGTGAAAACTTGAAAGACTTTTATTTGTCAGAACTGTCTTTATTTTTTTATCGAAGTCTCAAAAATGTCCAAGAAATAGCTCAAAAGTCATACAGACACCACTGCTACATTCAGTCATGAAAGGTAGCAGGCCTTTTCTTCTGCTCTTGTACAACCTCGTTAGGTACCTCGTGTGGTAGTCTGTATTAGGGGTATTACGGTACCTAGGTTGAGGCTGTAAGATCATTGGTGTGGGAGCTACCTGAGACAGGAACATCATTGGTGAAGCCTGCCTGCTGGTTCCGCCCAGTAAGGCGGAGTATAAGAGTCCGTGTCTCCCTAGCAGCTGCATTCTGTACCTGCGCTGCTGGAGGAAACATCTAGTCCAATAAAGCCTTCAATTGTCATCCAATCTCGCTTCTGGAGTTATTGATCGAGCATCAATTTATTGGACTAGATTTTAAAGAATCGAGCTCCGAATCAAGCCGGAGTGTCTGCAACTCAGCCCCCACGGGCAAACTCAGCGGCAACCTTCAAACACTGGCTGGCGTGCTTCAAAGGTTACCTCAGGACGGCCACGACTGCACCCATGGAGGAACAGAAACTGCAAGTTCTCCACTCGAGGGTGAGCCCAGAGATCTACACCCTCATCGAGGATGCGGACGATTTCGAGGCCGCGATTGGCCCTGTTGAAAGGACACTACGTTCACCCAGTCAACCAGGTTTACACCCGACATCTACTAGAGACAAGGCGACAAGTCCCGGGGGAATCGCTGGATGAATTCTACCGCGCGCTCCTGGTACTGGGTAGGAACTGTGACTGCCCGCAAGTTCCAGCCAGCGACCACACAGAATTTTTAATCCAGGATGCATTCGTTGCAGGTATGCTGTCCTCCCAAATCCGCCAGCGGCTGCTGGAGAAAGAGACACTAGGCCTCAAGGAGGCACAGGCCCTTGCTAGCTCCTTGGATGTGGCCTCCCGAAACGCCCGCGCAAACACCCCCGAACGCGCGGCGGCCCCTAGGGCAGCGTCGAACCCACCCGCGGCCGACCCCAATGCATCCCCCATCCCCCCACAAGCTTGTGCCGCGCGGCTACCAGGCAACCCCAGGGGGCCCTGCTGTTATTTTTGCGGGCAAGCCAAGCACCCCTGGCAGCGCTGCCCGGCCCGCTCCTTCACCTGCAAAGGTTGTGATAAAAAGGGCCATTTCATGGCGGTATGCCAGGCCCGGGCGGTCGCCGCTGTCTCCGGGGCGAACCGGGGCTGCCACCACAACTCTCTCCACGGGCCATGTGCGGGCCGCGGGTGCCGCCATCTTCATTTTCCCCAGCCATGTGCAGGCCCCGGGTGCCGCCATCTTGTTCCCCAGGGACCACGTGCGATGCGTGGGCGCCGCCATCTTGCCCACCCTCAGCCATGTGCGACCCGTGAGTGCCGCCATCTTGGCTGAGAGTCTCAGGACCCCGATTCGGATGACCACACACGGCCCAAGGAAAATCTTCAACTTTTCCCACGACTCACCTCGGTGACCCTGGACCAGTCTTGGCCCCGAACGCTCTCGACCATGACCACGACCGTGCTCATCAACGGGCACAAAACATCCTGCCTGATCGACTCTGGGAGCACAGAAAGCTTCATACACCCCAACACGGTAAGGCCATGTTCTCTTCCCATCCACCCAGTCAACCAAAAAATCTCCCTGGCCTCCGGGTCTCACTCTGTAGAGATCAAGGGGTTCTGCGTAGCGAACCTCACGGTCCAGGAAAGAGAATTAAAAAATTTCTGACTCTACATCCTCCCTCACCTCTGCGCTGCCACGCTCCTGGGATTGGACTTCCAATGCAACCTCCAGAGCTTAACCTTTAAATTCGGCGGCTCTATAACCCTCTCACTGTCTGCAGCCTCGCGACCCTCAAGGTCGACCCGCCTTCCCTGTTTGCGAACCTCACCCCGGATTGCAAACCCGTCGCCACCAGGAGCAGACGGTACAGTGCCCAGGACTGGACCTTCATTAGGTCGGAAGTCCAGCGGCGACTGAAGGAAGGTGTTATCGAGGCTAGCAACAGCCTCTGGAGAGCTCAAGTAGTGGTTGTAAAGATCGGGGAGAAGCACAGGATGGTCATCGATTATAGTCAGACCATCAACAGGTATACGCAGCTCGATGCATACCCTCTCCCCCGCATATCTGATTTGGTCAATCAGATTGCACAATACAAGGTCTTTTCCACGGTGGACATCCAATCCGCCTACCATCAGCTCCCCATCCGCCCGGGCGACTGCAAGTACACTGCATTCGAAGCAGATGGGCGGCTCTATCACTTCCTAAGGCTTCCCTTCGGTGGCACAAATGGAGTCTCGGTCTTCCAACGGGAGATGGACTGAATGGTTGACCGGTACGGTTCGCAGGCCACGTATCCGTACCTCAACAACGTCACCATGTGCGGCTACGATCAGCAGGACAACGACACCAACCTCCGCAAATTCCTCCATACCGCAAAAACCCTGAACTTAACCTACAACAAGGACAAATGCGTGTTCAGTACCGTCCGTCTCGCCATCTTCGGCTACGTAGTGCATGGTGGAGTCATAGGCCCATATCCCGAACGCATGCTCCCCCTCATGGAGATTCCCCTCCCCCCCTGCTCCAAGGCCCTGAAACGCTGCCTGGGATTTTTTTCATATTACTCCCAATGGGTCCCCAATTATATGGACGAGGCCCGCCCACTAATCCAATCCCCATTTTTCCCCGTCGGCAGAGGCCCGCCAGGCCTTCAGCCGCATAAAGGCGGACATCGCAAAGGCCATGAAGCACGCAATCAATGAATCCCTTCCCTTCCAAGTCGAGAGCGACGCGTCCGGCGTAGCTCTGGCGGCCACCCTCAACCAAGCGGGCAGGCCCATGGCCTTCTTCTCACGCACCCTCCATACTTCAGAAATCTGTCATTCCTCCGTTGAAAAGAAGACCCAGGCCATAGTAGAAGCTGTGCGGCACTGGAGGCATTACCTGGCCGGCAGAAGATTCACGCTCCTCACTGACCAATGGTCGGTAGCTTTCATGTTCGATAATGCACAGCGGGGCAAGATAAAGATCGCTAAGATCTTACGGTGGAGGATCGAGCTCTCCACCTCCAACTATGAGATCTTGTATCGTCCCGGGAAGCTAAACGAGCCTCCTGATGCCCTATCCCATGGCACATGTGCCAACGCACAAGTGGACCAACTCCGGGCCCTCCATGAGGACCTCTGCCACCCGGGGGTCACTCGATTCTTCCATTTTATCAAGACCCGCAGCATGCCCTACTCCCTCAAGGAGGTCAGGACCTCCACCTGGAACTGCCAAATCTGGGCGAAGTGCAAGCCGCACTTCTACAGGCCAGAGAAAGCACACCTGATAAAGGCTTCCCTTCTCTTTGAACGCCTCAGTATGGACTTCAAAGGACCCCTCCCCTCCACCGACCGCAACATGTACTTCCTGAACGTGATTGACGAGTACTCCCAGTTCCCATTCGCCATCCCCTGCCCCGACATGACCGCAGCCACCGTCATAAAAGCCCTCCACAGTATCTTTACCCTGTTCGGTTTCCCCGCCTACATACACAGCGATAGGGGGTCCTCCTTCATGTGCGACGAACTGCGTCAATTCCTGCTCAGCAAGGGCATTACCTCAAGCAGGTCGACCAGTTATAACCCCCGGGGAGATGGACAGGTAGAGAGGGAGAACGGAACGGTCTGGAAGACCGTCCTACTGGTCCTACGGTCCAGGAATCTCCCAGTGTCTCGCTGGCAGGAGGTCCTCCCCAATGCACTCCACCCCATCCGATCACTGCTGTGTACCACGACAAACTAAACATCTCATGAACGTCTCCTTGTCTTCCCTTGGAAGACCTCCTCCGGGACCTCGCTCCCAACCTGGCTGGCAGCTCCGGACACATTCTACTCCGCAAACACGTGCGGGTGCACAAGTTGGCCCCATTGGTAGAGAGGGTCCATCTCCTTCATGCTAACCCTCAGTATGCCTGCATACCCCGATGGCCGGCAGGATACGGTCTCCCTACGGGACCTGGCGCCCGCTGGATCCCCACCCACACCCTCCCCACCAACCCCACCCTCCCTCCCATCGGCGCACCCCACGGCTGCCCCCTTTCCAGGTGGATCGGTTCTTCCACTGGTCCCACCCAGGGGTGATGAAGCTACCGAAAAAGTCAAAGTCACACTCCCGGAGTCACGGATGCCCAAGCCGGCACCTGCATCACCACCAAAACTGCGACGATCACAGAGGATGACCAGGGTCCCCGATCGACTAATTGCTTCATCCTGATATGTACATGTAAAATGAATACTGTAAATAGTTGTGACATGTAATAAGGCAAAACACTACCACCGATGGGTACCACAATAACCTCTCCCACTGTATGACGAAAGACCACCACCCCCGCCGGACTCTTTTTTTTAACAGGGGGTGAATGTGGTAGTCTGTATTAGGGGTATTACGGTACCTAGGTTGAGGCTGTAAGATCATTGGTGTGGGAGGTACCTGAGACAGGAAGATCATTGGTGAAGCCTGACTGCTGGTTCCGCCCAGTAAGGCGGAGTATAAGAGTCTGTGTCTCTCTAGCAGCTGCATTCTGTACCTGTGCTGCTGGGGAAACATCTAGTCCAATAAAGCCTTCAATTGTCATCCAATCTCACTTCTGGAGTTATTGATCGAGCATCACCTCGCTTGTACACGCTTAGTGATTGAAAAATGGTGGGTGGGCTTCTGATTTATCTACCAGCTCACTTTGCGTAATATCTGGCCCAAAGTTATTATGGGCGTGGCATGACAGCAGAGTAGTTAGCACTGTTGCTTCACAGCGCCAGGTTCCCAGGTTCGATTCCCGCTTGGATCACTGTCTGTGTGGAGTCTGCACGTTCTCCCCGTGTCTGCGTGGGTTACCCCCGGGTGCTCCAGTTTCCTCCCACAGGTCCTGAAAGAAATGCTTGTTAGGTGAATTGGACATTCTGAATTCTCCCTCTGTGTGCCCGAACAGGCGCCGGAATGTGGCGACTAGGGGCTTTCACAGTAACTTCACTGCAGTGTTAATGTAAGCCTACTTTTGAGAATAATAAAGATTATTATTATTATTTTAGGAATGATGTGAAACTTTTTCATGTACAATAACTCATATTTTAATGTAAAGCAACGTGTTCTTTAAACGTCAGACTTTCTTCATAAAGTACACTGTTGCAAAGGACAGCAGAACAAGTTTTAGTGCTTCCAGTTGTTCCTGCCACCAGTAAAGAAGTCAGCTGTCCTTCTCCAAGCACTTGTGTCATCAATCTGAGACTGCTGAGTTGCCAATTCTTAATCTGGCAAAGACAATGCGGAAAGGTTTGGGGCGTAGTATTTCAGTATAAGCCATATTTTTCCATTAAGGTGGCACTATGGGTTGTTTATAGAAGGGACATTGAACATGCCACTGTTGCCTCACGGTAGATCTGTGCCATTTATATCCAATTTGTGATCTAATTCCGAAAGCTAACATTAAACATTATCAGTTATTGTAGGAACTGACAAACCTCAACTTCCCTCTCATTATTCTGCCAGTAATCTTCCACTTTTGTGTACGCTTCATTGAAAGCCAAGTCATAAAATAAAATTTCCATTTCCGATCAAGGATGTCCTTTGATGTAACTTCCATTGTTCTTTTTGGCAGGCATTTTTAAAAACAGAATTTGTATTGTTTCATGACCACATGAACACCAAAGTTTATTTCAAAGTAGTGCATTGTTAGTTATATTGCTACAGTGCCTGAATGGAATATCTATCATTATGTAAAATAATGTCCCTCCAAGATACATCAAATATAACTAACTTGCAATCAAATCAAGTCCCCTATTTTATTTCCACTACTTTATTTGAAAAAAGTGCATCCAAGAACATTTAAATCAGAATTAATTTATTTTCTATTCTTATCAACAGAAAACTTCTATGCAGTTTATGTTTTTTAATGTATTCAAGATGATAAGGGGTGTGATTTAGCAGGCCCACTAACCCCGGGCTCAAATCCCATAATGGCCGCTAATTATCATGAGGCCAAAAACAGGATTTGTGCCGGCGAGATTTCGGACCGTAAACTTCCCGGACCCTCCCCGATGATGCAATCAGGTTCATAATCCAGGAAGGGTGCAGACCTGATTAATGTGAATTTAAATCCATTAGCATCTACTTAACAGGGGTTAACATTGCATCTAATAATTATTATTATTATAATCACTTATTATCACAAGTAAGCTTCAATGAAGTTACTGTGTGATGCACGATCAATGACTACTAAATGTTGGAGTCCAACTGAAGGCTTTAATAAGCTTGATGTTTCCCCCAGCAGCTCAGGTACAGAAAGAAGGCTGCTGGGGCGGCACGGGCACTTATACCCCGCCCTGCAGGGCGGAGCTACCATACAGCTTGACCAACGGGAAACATACAATATCTACCAATGGTGTTCCAGCATTACTAGGTACCGTAATACCTCTACACAGACTACCACACTGTGAAAAGCCCCTAGTCGCCACATTCCGGCGCCTGTTCAGGGAGGCCTGTACAGGAATTGAACCCGTGCTGCTGGTCTTGTTCTACATTACAAGCCAGCTGTTTAGCCCACTGTGCTAAACCAGCCCCTCTTCAGCCCTCGTTGAATCGTCCCACCCACCAGGTGTGACATCACACTGGCATGAATTACTGCTGCTTTTCAAAAAGGGAGCCAGGTGCCATGACCTCCGAGAGGGACGAAGGAGGTGAGCACCAGTGAGTCTAAGGGGACACCTCTGGGGTGGAGGGGGGAGTTTGTGGGGTTCGAGGGGGGGAGAAAGAGGAGGGCAGCTGTTGGGGGCATAACGCTGTATTCGCAGGCCGGGGTGTGAGTCTCAGTTAGTGTCAGTGGTCCTGGGGTCTGCCTTCAGTGCTGTGTAAGTCTGCTGCCTGTGGCATGGGAGTCTGTGGTTGGGGCAGCTGCAGGGCACATGGAGTGGGGCTGTGGGGTGTGATGAGAGTCAAGCCTAATGGGCTGGGTGGATGAAACACCAAAAGAATGGGTTGGGAAGGCCTCAACCTATGGTGTAGCTGTCCAGGAGGCTTAAGCATTGAGGCATGGCGGCAATGAGATCTCTGAATTGTGCAGCCTATTAGCTCTCCCTCTCCCTGGGACTTGGGGTGGATGGTAGTGTATGCAGCATACAACCACAGGAAGCATCAGTTCACAGACCCCCAGGTGCTTGCCAGTTTTGCGGCCTGGTGTAGTCCGCGGACCACGCTTATATAAATAGATTTAGATTACACCCCCTTTCAGTTACATAAAAAACCTTTTGTTGCAGTTTTGTTTGCATTTTAGCCCCATGCTCCTGATCAAAGGGCACTCGCTACAGAGAGGGGTGGGGTAGGAGGAGGACCTCCTTGTGAACCTACTCCTGACCTGGCCAAACTTGCCATCAACAGATCTAGGCAGCAGGCAACTGAGGGGGTCATCCGACCCAACTGTCTGCTCCGCTACTACAGCTACATTTGCGGCTGGGTGTCCCTAGAGGGGTGTGTAATAGGTTCGCGGAGGCAGAAGTCCCTTCACCAGAATTCCTTTTATTAACAAAACCAACAGCAGTACAACCAGGTGCTTTCAGCTTGCTGTCTACACTAGGAGTGCAGGGGTTCTGACACTCCCTGTTATATACCACAAAGAGGTGCCCTGATTGAACTCGTATTCCAATTTGCCAATTTCAATGGCCTGGTCTAAGTCATTACAGGGAGCATGCGGAATCCACTGGCACCATTAAGGTCTCCCGTGCCTGTTGGGTTCCGTAGGGGCCGGGTGCCTTATTGATCCCTTTAGTCACATTTTGGTTCGATGTTTTAAGTATCATTTGTGATTTGCTTTTGTTGAAGGCGGTTTCCCTTTAAGGGTTGCCCCTTTAATTTCTCCCTCAGTTTATTTGATTTAGTTTAATTGGTTATTTATGTTGATCAAAATAGTTGAAGCAGAAAGCAATTGTGTCGTCGAAAATTTCTGAAACTCATGCTTATGACACTAACTGGCAATCAAGAGTTAATCCTAAGCAATGCCAGCTCCCCACAGTCTCAAAGTCAAGAAATGGGATGAATCCTCAGGTTTCAGGGTTCAAAGCTTGGTGGCACAGGACCAAGAGACAATGGCGTTGCTTCTCTGCCAGGTCCTCCCAACACCTGCCAATCAGGATCCAGCAGCCCCTGCAAGGCGGACATAACCGTCTGCTTGATCTTGGACAGTGGGATGAGGGAGAATGTGACCCTCTTGTAAGAACCCCCAGTGGTATTGAGCTTAAGGGAGGGGAAACCCAGATGGAAGGCTACGGGCAAGTGTAAGTGGGCGAGGGCATGGGCCGGGCCAGTCATAGACTGGAGATGGGAGGGCACCCGAGCTGTGAGTGAGTGATCACTGCCATTGAGCCTCTCGGACCGGCTGTTCCAGGTCAGGAAGGCCAAGGATCAGGGGAGATAATGATGGTCATCAGCCACGACACCAACCTGACTCTTTCTCTGTCTCTCTCTCTTTATTCGTTCATGGATGTGGGCGTCGCAGGCTGTGCCAGCATTTATTGCCTATCCCTAATTGCCATTGAGGGGGTAGTTAAGTGTCAACCACATTGCTGTGGGTCTGGAGACACATGTAGGCCAGACCAGGTAAGGATGGCTGATTTCCTTCCCTAAGGGATATTAGTGAACGAGATGGGTTCCCTCACAGGATTCCAATCGATATCGGAACGGAGCCAGTGGAGCTGGTTATCTTACCAATCACTGCACTGGAGGAGCACAGACTCCAGCAAAACATGCGGCAGCTCCAACGGAAGACCCTACAGAGCAAGACCAGGAGGCCACAGGGCAGGATCAGGAGCTGGAGGCACAAAGATGCCGAAGGAGACTGTGGTATTATCAGGTATTACGGTACCTGAGAGGCTGAAGTACCATTGGTTAAACCTAGGGGTTTACCATTGGCTGTATAGTATAGTAGCTCCGCCCTGATAGATGGGGTATAAGAACCCGTGCCGTCCTAGCAGTCCTCATTCTGTACCTGAGCTGCTGGGGAATAGTTCTAGCTTATTAAAGACTTCAGTTGTACTACAAACTCGTTTTAGTAGTTATTGATCGTGCATCAGAGACCAAGTGCCTACTGGACTTGGGTGTTCTTCATGGAGCTGTCTGACACCATTGCTGTCAAAGACTCCACCCCATAAAGGAGACTGTGTGTAACCTATGTTTTGTGAGGGCCACGAAGAATCCAGCACGAGTTTTAAGGATACAAAGTAATAACATTTATTTACAATAACATACATATATATATATATATATATACAACAGCAGCAGCAACTTCCCTTGCTGCACACTTCTTCCTGCTGGTTCCAAACTGGCCAGCTTTATCTATACTTGGAGTTTACTAATGGTTTCTCCACCCCCCTCATTGGGGAAGCTCATACTCCCACAGGATTGTGGGATTGTCATTAGTCCCCAGCCAATGGTAAGCAGGCAGGTTATAACACCCCTCCCCCCGAAAGTCCAAGGAATCCACCGAAGACCCTGGCGAAGGGGGGCATCGGACTCGTTTTGCCGCAGGCCGGACACCATTTGCAGGCGGCGCTGGATCAGGCGGCGTGTAACGAGACGGAGACCGACGCTTCCGTGATGAACGGCGTAACGGATGTACATCCACGGCCCGTGGAACCGAGGATCCCCCCTCTGATGCGTCCTGTGTCTCCATCTCGGAGTCAGAGTCTGCTGCCTCCGTCATGTCAGCGTCTCAATCTCCATTCGGTTCTGTAACGACCAGCGCAGGCTTTGAGTGAGGCACCAGTGGAAGATTGTGAGGACTACCTTCCCTTGTCTCTGGCCTCTGCGATTGTAGAAATGAGCTCCGGGGGCGGGGAATCTTTGGAGGGGATAGTCTTCTGGACCGAACGTGGTCTACATGTTTGCGCTGGAGACGACCCTGGGCTTGCACCTGGTAAGATATAGGCCCCGTTTGGCGAAAGATTACGCCAGGAACCCACTGGGCACCACCAGCAAAACTCCGAATGAACACTGGGTCACCGGGCGCAAACTGCCGAATTGGCCGATGCCGAGAAAATCCCTGTCCCTGCCATTCTTGTGTGCGGCGTACTTTTGCGCCAATGTCCGGGAAAACCATACTCAGGCGGGTGCGAAGTCTCCGGCCCATTAGTTCTTCGGGAGCTACCCCAGTCACCGCATGGGGGGTGGTCCTATACGTAAACAAAAAGCGAGCCAGTCTCGTGTCCATTGATCCGGAAGACTGCTTCTTTAGGCCTCTTTTGAATGTCTGCACTGAGCGCTCTGCCAACCCATTTGAAGCCAGGTGGTAAGGGGCAGGGTGGATATGGCATATGCCGTTCATCTTTATGAACCTCACAAACTCCTCACTCGTGAATGGAGTGCCATTATCCGTGACCAGCACCTCGGGGAGGCCATGCGTACTAAAAGACAAACGCATTTTTTTCAATTGTTGCGCAGGACGTTGTCCCCTGCATCTTATGCACCTCTAGCCATTTAGACTGGGCGTCGATTAATAGAAGGAACATGGATCCTTGAAAAGGGCCTGCGAAATCTGCATGCAAGCGTGCCCAAGGCCGCCCTGGCCATTCCCAGTGATGTAGGGGCGCGGCCGGCGGAAGCTTCTGATGCTCCTGGCAAATGGAGCAGTTTTGGGCCACCTTCTCAATGTCGGTGTCGAGGCCTGGCCACCAGACATAACTCCGGGCCAACATTTTCATTTTGGTCACACCTGGATGCCAATTGTGCAAGTCTCTTAGTATCAGCTCCTGGCCTTTTTCCGGGACAATCACACGCGTCCCCCACAAGAGGATGCCGTCTTCCACGCTGAATTCTGACAGCTTGGAGGAAAATGCCCGCAACTCGCCTGGGAGCTGTCTATGCTGCCCACCATACAGGATTATGTGCTGAACCTTTGACAGGACTGGCTCTGTCTGGGTCCACTCACGGATCTGTGATGCCGTGACAGGCAAGGTGTCCATAAAATCTAGGGTTGCAACCACCTCACCGGTCGTGGGTGTCGACATGGGGACGGTCGATAAAGGCAATCGGCTCAGTGCATCGGCATTTGCTATCTGCGTTCCTGGTTTGTGCTCCAGAGAATACTCGTATGCAGCAAGCAACAAAGCCCAGCGCTGGATCCGTGCGGAAGCAATGGGCAGTATTGGCTTATCCTCTCTGAAAAGTCCCAGCAGAGGCTTATGATCAGTCACGATAGTGAAATGGCGGCCATACACGTACTGGTGGAAGCGTTTCACCGCAGAAACCACTGCCAGGCCCTCCTTCTCGATCTGTGCGTACTTTTTCTCCGCTGCAGTCAATGTGTGGGAGGCGAAAGCTATCGGTCGCTCGGCCCCGTTCTCCATCTTGTGGGACAGGACAGCCCCAATACCATACGGGGATGCATCACATGTGACGAGCAAAGGCTTTCCAGGATCATAGTGAGTTAGTAACCCAGACGACGACAATTGTTGCTTTATCCGCCGGAAAGCGGTTTCTTGCGGCTGACCCCAAACCCAGGTGTGATTTTTCTTTAGCAGAAGGTGCAACGGGGCCAGCGTAGTTGCCAGATTGGGGAGGAACTTCCCGTAATAGTTTACGAGACCGAGAAAAGAACGAAGATGCGAAGTGTCAGTCGGGGCGGGGGCCTGTTGAATCGCACGCACTTTCTCTGCGACGGGGTGCAAACCTTCGCGGTCCACCCGATAACCTATGTAGACTACTTCCTTTGCCTGAAATACGCACTTTGTGCGACGTAAACGGACTCCAGCCTCCGAAAAGCCTCCAGATTTTCCAAATGTTCCTGCTCCAACGTCCCTGTAATCAAAACGTAATCTAAGTAGACAGCAACATGTGGTAAACCTCTCAAAATGCCCTCCATAACACGTTGAAAAATAGCGCAGGCAGAGGATACTCCAAAGGGTAACCATGTATATTCATACAGGCCCTGATGTGTATTAATCGTTACATATGGTCGGGAGGCAAGGTCCAGCTCCAACTGTAGGTAGGCGTGACTCATATCTAATTTTGTGAAGGAGAGTCTGCCTGCAAGCTTCGCGTAGAGATCCTCTATGCGAGGCATTGGATATCAGTCGAGTCGGGAAGCCGTATTCACTGTAAGTTTATAGTCGCCACACAAGCGAACTGTGGCATCTGGCTTCATTACAGCTACAATTGGTGCTGCCCAGTCAGCAAAATGGATGGGCCTGATAATACCCAAACTCTCCAAATGAGTGAGCTCCCCTTCTACCTTCGCGAGCATGGCATAAGGCACCGGGCGGGCCCGGAGATAGCATGCCATGGCTCCTAGTTCGACTTGGTTACGGGCTACGGCCCCTTTTATTTCCCCACACCAGGCTGGAATACATCTGTGTATCGTCCTAGCACCTCAGTCAACCCTTCAGAAACTGTTTGGAGGATGTGCTGCCATTGCAACCACAAATGGCGCAACCAGACCCGACCCAACAGGTTGGGCCCAAGGCTGCGCACCACGATAAGTGGGAAACGCCCCTCCTGGCGTCCATAAACAACAGGGGTCATTGTAATTCCTGCAATGTCCAGTGGTTCCCCCGTGTAGGTGGCCAACCTGGCCTGTGTGTCGGTTAATGTAAGGGTCTGTATACCCTGCTTGATGTTGAATGTCCTCTGGGCGACCACGGAGACCACTGCGCCAGTGTCCAAGTCCATCTCAAGCGGGTGACCATTGACCCGTACTGTCACCTTAATGGGGGCCACACGGGGAGCTGCCACACAATGCAGCTGCAGGCAGTCGTCCTCCGTCTCCACGTCCTCAGGAGTAGTCGCTGCAGGTTCATCCACATGGAAGGTACGGCCCCTGGGCTGGTCCCAGTTACGGCCCCTGGGCTGGTCCCAGTTTCGGTCGGAACGACGGCGCCTCTGGCGCCCCCAGGAACGGCGTCCGCTACGGAGTTGGCGCCTACAAGTCTGACACGGATATGGCTCCTCATCCATTGGTTCTGGAGAAGGCTCCCTTCGGGGAGGAATGTCCGACGGCCACTGGCATCGGTCCGGACGTCGCCTCGCCCAAGGTACCACAGGAGTGCGGGGGGATGTTTTCGGACGGAAGGGGTTGCGTCCCAAGGCATGCACTTCCATTCCCTGTAGCTCCTGCATTCCTTGTTCTGCGCTCTCTCGGGACAATACTATTTGAATGGCCTGTTGAAAAGTCAATGTTGGCTCAGCTAACAGCTTTCTCTGGGTGGCCGCATTGTTAATACCGCAAACCAAACGTAACATTTCTGACAAGGTCTCACCATAGTCACAGTACTCCGCAATCCTGCGTAGCTTGGATAGAAAATTGGCAAGGGATTCTCCAGGGGTCCTCTCAGCGCTTTTAAACCGGTAACGCTGGACTATCGTGGACGGGGTTGGGTTAAAATGTTGCCCCACTATATTCACAAGTTCATCAAACGTTTTGGTGTCCGGCGCAGCTGGGTACGTAAGGCTCCTAATCACCCCAAACGTATGCGGGCCGCAGGCAGTGAGCAATATGACCAACTGGCGCTCGTTTTTGGTGATATTGTTTGCCCGGAAATAGCAACGCATTCGTTGTGCGTACTTGTTCCAGCTTTCCAGCGCAGCATCAAAAACATCCAAACGTCCGTACAGAGGCATGGTATAATAGAAAACAACTTCCAACCTGTATCCAACAAAACTCCAGGGAGGTGGCTTCAGCGGTGTAGACAGCTATTCACTTTAACCCTCGTCGCCAGTTTTGTGAGGGCCACGAAGAATCCAGCACGAGTTTTAAGGATACAAAGTAATAACATTTATTTACAATAACATATATATATATATAACAGCAGCAGCAACACTTCCCTTGCTGCACACATTCCTGCTGGTTTCAAACTGGCCAGCTTTATTTCTACTTGGAATTTACTAATGGTTTCTCCGCCCCCTTCATTGGGGAAGCTCATACTCCCACAGGATTGTGGGATTGTCATTAGTCCCCAGCCAATGGTAAGCAGGCAGGTTATAACACTATGCCATGTCCTTGTGGACCTGGCACCATGTGGCGGCATTGGAAACTAGAGAAATGAAGAGAAGTTTCCAAAAAGTCTGGAGTTATCGGAAGAGAGGAAACTGGGAACCAGAACAAATTACAGTTCAGTAAAGTTGCAGAGAGTTGAAAAGGCACTGGATCGTGAGAGGCCAGACAAATATCTGCAGTAGTGCTAAGGCTTGTGAGAAATTATTACAGTTCTGGAGGCATTATTTAAAATAATTGTGGAAATCGCTAGCTGTACTTCGGAGTTTGTGTAAAAGCCACAAAGGAAACCTGAAGAGAGAGGTATAAAACCTGAAAGCGAAACCTTGATGGAAGCAGCAAAAGGAATGCATAATTTAAAAGAAGACGAAAAAAATGTGGCTTTCGAAAGCGGAATTTTAAATCACTCGTTTGGAAGCCAGAGTTCAGTAAGACAAGGTGGCTCACGGTATATAAAAAAAGGTTATGGTCTTTTGAACCAGGGTTCCATTTCGGGATCTTCTGGTTATAACACCAACTGGGATCCTAACACTTGTACCATCAGCTAATGCAAACAACTTCTCTTTGCCTACTTTATCTAACCTGTCATAATCTTGTACACATTAAACAAGTCTCTGCTCAGCCTCCTTTTCTCCAAAGACAACAATCACCGCTTCACCAAGCTGACCTTTAAGCTAAAATCCCTAATCCCTGGAACTAACCTCATCAACCTCTCCTGTACCCTCTCCCAGATACTCCTCCCATCTTTCCTAAACTGTGTTGACTCAAATTGGACACAATTCTCTAGTTTGGCCTTATCAGAGGTTTATAAAGTTCAGCATTACTTTCCTGCTTTTGTAATCAATACCATTTCCGCCCCGCAAATCCCATCTGCTTTGCCAACTACTCTCTCAAATGCCCTACCACATTCAAAGATATATGCACACAAACCCCAAGGTCCCTCTGTCCCTGCACATTCTTTAGAACTGTACCAATGATCTATATTGCCTCTCCCTTTCTATCCCTTTTCCCAACATGCATTGCCTCACACTTTTCTCTATTAGATTCCATCTGGCACTTGACTGCCCATTCTGTTAACCTATCTATGTCCTCTTGCAATCAATTTATATCACCCTCACTGTCTGATAAACTTTCACGTTTGGTATTGTTGGCAAATTTTGAAATTTTACTCTGTATGACAATATCAAAGTCATTTATATATATGAAAAAAGCAGTGGTCTTAGTACTGATTCTTGGGTAACACCATTGTCGACCATCTGCAATTCTGAGAAATAATCAAATATCATGGTTTGCATTCAATCCCACACCGGGTCACTGTCTGTGTGGAGTTTGCACATTCTGTCTGTGTCTGCGTGGGTTTCACCCTCACAACCCAAAGATGTGCAGACTAGGTGGATTGGCCACGCTAAATTGTCCTTTAATTGGGAAAGAAAGAATTGGGTACTCTAAATATATATTTTTAAAATATCATGATTCTGTCCTAAAGCCAAAATAAACAATAGGAGATGCCACAGAAAAAATACTGAATATTGTTCAAACTAATTTTTAAAAGATTAGGAAAGGTAGATTTGGTTATACTGAATTAAAAATAAAATCTGCGCAATAAAAACAGAAACAGGGGCGAATGAGAAGATAATAGGTCTCAAAGTTGGGTGGGGGGGCGGGGGTGGGGGGGCGCGGTAGGGAGGTATAGCAGTGATGTTGCTGGTGAATTTTCTCGAAAACAAACAGAATGTATATTATTTTCTGTAATTAACGACTTGATAACTAATTTACACCCTCAAGATGAGCACATCTCACATTTCTGTCATTGCGTCAGCAGAGTTTTAATTAATTGTGCTTATTATGCTCTGTAACTAATGATCTGTTGACACAATTACAATAATTGAAAATGTGTGCATCCTGACAGTGCAAATTAATTCTCAGGTTAATAATAATAAGCAGCTCAATCTTTTTTTTACAAAAAGAACATTTTTACTCCTAAGTGTTTGCATGTTTTTATATGATTCTATCTCCCTTGGTGTTGCACATGTGTGCCAAGACAAAGTGCAGTCTTTCACTGAAACAGGGTCAGTGTACAGGACATAGGTGCAGCGCTGTGCAGATTTAATTCAATTGTTGGTTTAAAGTCATATATTCTGTTGTTAGTTTTTATTATACGTAATTGATCAGAAAACGGCACAGTAATTTGGGAAGCTGAGAAATTCAAATCTTTTTTTAAAAAAACATTTTATTAAGGCATTTATGATTTTATAACAATAAACAATACAAATATAAATGTACACATAGTTCAGTGCGTAACACCTACCTCCACCTCCCCTTGTTCTCGCCTACTCCAAACACAAAATAACCTAACTCCCCCCTACCCCCTAACCCCTCCTCTTATAGAATCCAGGAAATTTGAATCTAACGCAGTAGGTTACTGTAGTTAGGTTGGGAAATATTGCAACCATTTTCTGCACTACATGGTCCAACATAAAGACATAATTCTGAATTGATTGAGGGCTAAATGTTGGCCAGGAGAAGCCCCAACTCTTCCTTGAATAATGTTGAAGGATCTTTCACAATCCCCTGAACAGGCAGAGAGGGGATTGTTTTGATGACCAAATCATCACAATATCGATATTCCTCATCCTCCAGAGAACATTTCCACAAACATTCATTGGATAAACAATGAGAATATGTTTCAGTGAAAAAAACTGTGTAATGGTACGAATAATAGTTAGCAATAAATTAATTTCAATTGTGGATTTTTATGGGAATTGCAAACTTTAGATCATAAAACTCTGTGGGAGTGTAATGCTAATTATAGTTAAAAATAACAACCTCAGTAATCTCTAATCCCAGTAAATTGTTTGTTTTCAAATATTTATAAAAGTCACATTTTATCTTGTCTCTATCTCAGACTTTTATATCTGTTACCTAAATATAGCCTGGGACAGGAATAGTTCAAAGGGACAAGAGGGGGAGAGAGTTCCTGGAATGTTTTCAAGATCATTTTCTGCAGCTTTATGTTTCCGGCCCAATGAGAGGGCAGGCATTCATGGACCTGGTTCTGGGAATGAGTTGTCCCAAGTGGATCATGTATCAATGGGAGAGCATTCAGGGGAAAGTGACCATTGTATTGTAAAGTTTGGGCAGACAAGTGGCAGATGACATTCAATGAGGAGAGTGTGAGGTGATTCAGTTTAGCAGGAAAAATATGGAGACACTACAAAATAAAGGGAGAAACTCTGAAGGAGGTTCAGGATCAAAGGGACGTCGGTGTATATGAAATGAAATGAAATGAAAATCGCTTATTGTCACAAGTAGGCTTCAAATGAAGTTACTGTGAAAAGCCCCTAGTCGCCACATTCCGGCGCCTGTTCGGTAAACTCGTACAGGAATTGAACCGTGCTGCTGGCCTGCCTTGGTCTGCTTTCAAAGCCAGCAATTTAGCCCTGTGCTAAACCAGCCCCTAGTGTATAAGTAATTGAAGATAGCAGAGAATGTTGAGGGAGCAGTTAATAAAGCATGTGGTATTTTAGGCTTTATTAATAGGGGCATTGAGTATAATAGTAAGGATGCCATGTTGAAATTGTGCAAGACAAGTTCGGCCTTATCTGGAGTACTGTGTCCAGTTCTGGACAGCATACTTAGAGTCATAGAGTCATAGAGGTTTACAGCATGGAAACAGGCCCTTCGGCCTAACTGGTCCACGCTGCCCAGTTTTTACCACTAAGCTAGTTCCAATTGCCTGCATTTGACCCATATCCCCCGATACCCATCTTGCCCATATAGCTGTCTAAATGCTTTTTAAAGGACAAAATTGTACCCGCCTCTATTACTGCCTCTGGCAGCTCGTTCCAGATACTCACCGTCCTCTTGAGAAAGGATGTAAAGGCACTGGAGAGAATACAGAGAAGATTCACAAGAATGATTGCAGAGATTAAGAACTGTAGCTATGAGGGTAGATTGGAGAGGTTGGGATTGCTTTCCTTGGAAAAAAGAAGGCTGAGGAGGCTTGATAGAGGTATGATAGAGGCATTCAAGATCCTGAGGGGTATGGACAGGATAAATAGTGAGAAACGGTTCCCACTCAAGAGAGCATCAAGAATTAGAGGGCACAGAGTCAAAATAATTGGTAAAGGGAGCAGATTCTTTCACCCAGAGGGCGATCGGAGATGAAGATGAACTTTCTGAGAGGGTGGAGGAGGCAGGTACGATCGAGGTATTCAAAAGGAAATTGGATTTCTATCTGAAAAGAAAGAATGTGCAAGATTATTCAGATGACACAGGGGAACGGGACCAGATGAAAATGCACTTTCAGAGAGAGAGTGAGAACGCGATGGGCCGAATGTAAAGGTTCTGTGATCCTCTAACCATAGCATAGGCCATTAAGACCAATTGCATTTATTTACATCCTTGTTCACCCCACCAGCGGGGGGGAGGGGCGCACGAAGCATCACGTTCGGGCGCTAATCCCGATTTCCCCCCGAAGCCTGACTTTTCGTCCCATTGGGGAACGCACTCCAGGACGGAGAACTTCGCCCAATGAGTTTATTAACTAGTAACTAGTAAAGGCAGGAAATGGAAAAATACTTCAGCTAGAGGATGGTGAATCTGTGGAACCTTTGGCCGCAGAAGGCTGTGGAGGCCAAATCACTGAGTGTCTTTAAGACAGAGATAGATAGGTTCTTAATTAATAAGGGGATCATGGGTTATGGGGAGAAGGCAGGAAAATGGGGATGAGAAAATATCAGCCATGATTGTGTGGCGGAGCAGAATCGATGGGCCGAGTGGCCTAATTTTGCTCCTATGTCTTATGGTCTTATGCATATATATTCGTATAGATTTGAAGTGAGAACCGAGTCTAAAGTTAGTGAATTAAAAATGGTATATGAAACAGTCCTTGACTTGTGAGGAGTAGATGATTAAGCGTTGTGGGCTTTGCAATTCAATATTCCAGTAGTACTGACTTCAGCAGGTGAATAGTCATTTTCAAGATTCCAGTGTTCTATAGTTTGGTGGAGAAGCTTCCCTGTTTTCTTTCCTGCTGTGCTCTTTGCTCACTTGGCTTACTTCAGAGATAGATAGAAATATACCTGCAAAAAAACGTTTGCAGGGTTGCTGCTACTGACTTCTTCTTCGGTGTCACACACATTCCAGTACACCAGCCGGTAACGGTACACCAGCACCAGTACACACAGACATGTAATGTTCTTTGATTGGGCTGATGTTGAATCTTGATATGGTAGTGTGAGCAAAGAACATTAGACTTTGTTTTATAAACAAAGTTATTTATTACTAACACTACACTAACAAATTATTAAAATGTCTAAGATTAATGCAGTTGGAAATAATGGTCTAATACTAACTTACACTAAGATACTACAGAGCTACTCTAACAACTGCTACAAACTCCTTACTAACACCTTCTCCTGGAACGCATGGTGTGTTCGGGTCACGTGTCTGCATACCCATACCACCTGGTGGTCGGATGCTGGAACTACAGCAGTTATACATATATTATTATTTACGTGCAGATGACAATCAACTTATCATCACATCCCCCTTTCTTTGCAAACACTTATTTTTCTTTTTAGATACATTTGTAGCTTCGAAGTATTTACATTTTTACTAACAGTGTTGATATAACTCTGTATACATTCAAATAATCAAGCTGGTGATGTTCATAAATTAAGTCTATCAAGTTGTCTTCGAACGCTGGTGGACCCTTGCAGTGCTTGGTGTGAAGACGAGGTAGTCTGGTTATTTTCCGATAAGCTAACTTGCTCATTGGTTGCTTCAATGTTTGGCGTTTCTACAGCCGTTGTGTAGTCTCAGGCGTGCAAGGAGGAGCAACCCCATCATCCAGTCTTGATTGAAGAGTAAACGGATGATTCACCTTGAGCTTTAGCAACGCTCTGCGATTGTGTCTCAATATTGAGCTTTGATCTGTGAGAACGACAAAGGAGTTGGGACCAGCCTATCTTATGACTTTGATAGTCATGGACCATCCTTGTGATGTCTCAACCCTGATGGTATCATCTGGTCCCAAACCGTCCAAAATTCTGCTGGAGGGGTTGTAGTAGTGTGTTTGATTCTGCTTTTGGGCAGCGATTTTTTGCATTATGGGTTTCTTACGGATTTTTTCAGGAATGCTGGGAATGTTGTCTGCAGCTTCCTACCCATTAGCGGTTGAGCTGGAGCTAATCCACTACTCAGTAGTGTGGTACGGTACCCCAACAGGGCTAGATATGGGTCACTGTGTGAAACAATGGCCTTCTTGAGCAGAGTCTTAGCGATGTGGACCCCTTTTTCTGCTTGCCCATTGGATTGAGGGTAGTGCGGACTGAAGGTGACGTGCTTGAAATCATATCTCCTGGCGAAATTCTGCCACTCCCAACTGTCAAAGCAGGAACCATTGTCATTCATGACAATTTGCGGTATGCCATGATGTGCAAAAACATCTTTTGCACATCGGATCACACTGTCACTGCGGGAATTCGGTAGTTACATTACCTCCGGGTATTTGGAGTAGTAATCAATTAGCAGTATGTATTCAGTGCGATCCAGGTAAAAAAGATTAACCCCGACCTTCATCCATGGTTTATTGACTAACTCACTTTCAGTCATGGGTTGCTTGCATTGGTGATTCTGATAACTTTGGCATGTTTCAGTGTTCCATTGTTCGTTGAATGTCCTGATTGATCCCTGGCCAGTAAACCAATTCTCTGGCCTGCTTCTTGCACTTCTCAATCCCCAAGTGCCCTTCGTGAATCTGCATGAGGATCATGTCCCGTAATGATTGTGGAATAACTATTCTGTTTTTACTGAGCACAAACCCATTGATGTAGTTTAGTTCATGCCTGACATCCCAGAAGTTGGAACATGAGTCTGTCGGCCATCCCTGTCTCAAATGCTGGATTACCTTCTGCAAGGTTTCATCTTTCTTTGTCTCAGCCTTTATTAATTTGGACTTGTTGTCTGATACAGGCAGGGTTTCCATCACCAGATCAACCTGTCCCTGTAATATTTCAGTGATGCATGCCCGCTCCTTATTTTTGTTTGCTCTGGAAAGGGCATCAGCAACCACTATGTATTTGTCCGGCAAATACACTAGGTCGAAGTCGTACCTCTGTAGCTTCATGATTAGCCACTGGATTCGAGGTGACATCTCACTTAGGTTCTTTCGAATAATGGACACTAGTGGTCTATGATCGGTCTCCACAGTGAACGTTGGCAGGCCATAAACGTAATTGTGGAATTTTTCAATTCCCACCATTAGTCCGAGACATTCTTTCTCGATTTGGGCATACTGTTTCTCGGTTTCTGTCATTGCCCTGGATGCGTATGCTACCGGTTGCCATGTCTTGTCAGTGTTTTCTTGTACCAAAACTGTTTGTACTCATTCTGGCTGGCATCAGTCGATATCTTCGCATTTTTTCTGGGCCAAAGAACGCTATGGTGTGGTGGTCAATGCATTTTTCAGGTTACACCACTCTGTCTCATGACTGTCAGTCCATTCAAAAGGAACAGCCTTCCTTATTAAATTCCTGAAGTGCACTGTTTTGGAGGCTAAGTTAGGGATGGATTTTCCCACAAAATTCACCATTCCAAGCATACGTAGTACCGCTTTCTTGTCATGCGGACGAGGCATGCTGACAATGGATTTTAGCTTCTCAGGATCCGGCTGCACTCCTTGTGCTGATAATTTGTCTCCTAAAAATGTGATCTCTTTGATCCCGAACTGACACTTGTCTTTGTTCAGCTTGAGCCCGTACTACTCAATCCTGTGCCTGACTTGTCGTAGTCTTTAGTTATGCTCAGTCATGTTTGATGCCCAGATGACTATGTCATCAACATAAACGCGAACTCCAGGAAGGTTTTCCATGGTCTGTTCCATCGTCCTGTGGAAACTCTCTGATGCAGAGATGATGCCAAACGGCATTCTTAAAAAACATTACCGCTCAAACAGTGTGTTAAAGGTGCTCAAATGTGTGCTGTCCTTGACCAATCTCAGCTGCCAGAATCCCCTGGAAGCATCAAGTTTGCTAAAAACTGACATTTTTCATTTCACAGATAATCACCTCTCTTTTGGGGATCTGGTAGTGTTCCTGTTTAATGTTTTTGTTCAGATCCTTGGGATCTATGCAAATGTGCAACTTTCCCTTCGAGCTAACCCAGTCAGTTGGCTCTTTCTCTATGATGCCGAACCTCTGCATCTTATCAAGCTCGGTCTTGAGGTGTTCTCGAATTGATGCAGTCACTCTTCTAGGTGGGTGAATTACTGGAATTGCATCATCGTTGAGCTGGAATTTGTATTGGAATATCAACATTCCAATTCCCTGGAATATTTGGGGAAATCTACTGATTATTTTCTCAATGGCGGCACATTGTGGTTGTTGCACCACGCTATAGACACTCTTCACCAGTTGTAACTGCTCACAGGCATCTGCACCCAATAACGATGTTCTTAATGATTGAACTATTATCAACTTGATTAAATATTTCTTCCTCTAAACTTCCATCTGTAGGTTACAAGCACCTAGAGTCGCAATATTTTTCCCGTTATAGTCACTCAGGATGCAATCTGTGTTTTGGATATTTGGTTTTATTTTCAACTTCATCAAATTGGCTTTGTTAATTATGTTTGTGAGAGCTCCGGTGTTTAACTTTACTTTTACAATGGTCTTGTTTATTTTGAGCAGTGTAATCCACTCATCTAAGGTTTTTATCATCTGAATTTTTAGTGTTCTTTGTTGTCCAGCATTTTCATTAATTATGTTCACAAAGACGGAACCTTCGAGGCCAATTGGTTTATCATTAATTTCATGTTGCCTGCTCAAGGTTGCACTTTGTATAATTGATGAGTCGCTAGTTTTTGTGGCCTTGGCTATTACATTCACGCTCTTTGGTTGCTGCCTTCTTTCATTGAACATGTATTGCTGCGCAAAGTAATTTTTCTGGCACATCTGACATACATTTTGCCGAATGCAGGGCATTTTCTCAGACCGCGTGTCCGGTCGCACAAAATGGCGTGCTCCGAATTTTTTTTTAAATGGCTGCCGCTCGGACCACGTTTCTGATTTTGCTGCAACACAGCAAAGATGGTGTTGGACATGCCCTCTTTTTTGCCACCACTTTCTCAGGTCTGGATCTCAGTGATCTGCTTTTGTGCTATCTCACTGGCCTTGCAGATTTTAATGGCATCTGCAAATTTTAAATCGCTTTCTCTCAGCTATTGCTCGCCTAATTCATCACATTGCAAATCGTATAGAATTTGGTCTTTTATCAATGACTCATGGAGGTCTTCAAAATTGCAGGATTGCTTTTTGAGTCGAAGAACCGTTAGAAAACAGTCAAATGTTTTGTCCGATTTTTGCAGTCTCATCCTGAACATGTCGCGCTTGAATGTTTTTTTTTGAGGATAGCAATAGTTATCCAATTGCTCGATTATCTTTTAAGTAGCTCTTCTTGTCTTCCTACAAAGTGAATTGAAAGGTAATGTACAAATCAATTGCTTGGGGACCGACTACTGTCATTAGGAGTGCTATTTTTCTCTCGTCTGATGCTTCTTGGAAACCAAGAACCTGCATGTAAAAAGTGAACTGTGGGACATCTGGGACACTGGTGAACAACTGGACCAACAGTACTTAACCAATGAGATTAATGGAATATTACTGAATCAGAGGAATGGCAGAGAAGGAAACACCGTGAATGAGAATGAAATCAAGTCCAGAAAGAGAAAAAAAAGGATCAATGAAAGATTAGATGAAAGAGAATAAAAAGAAATACAAAGAAAAAAAAAATGAATTTAAAAAAAAAAGAACAATTTTACTACCTACTGGGATTCCCATTTCATTTTTTCTCTTTCTGGGTCAGAAAGATTGATACACATTTTTGTTATTGCAATTCTTTCTTCACAAGTCAGATTTTCATCAGTTCCCAGAGTGATCCCTTTTCCTGGAACAGGTCACTAACCTGTTGCCAGAGACCGATGGCATCTTGTAGCTAGTACATCCATATCAAGCATAACTGTCTATGCTTACTTCCTGCCATTGGTATGTTGGAAGGATTTTGGCCTTGTTATGAATGCACCTTCCTTGGCTATCAGGCCCTGGGGTAGGAATTGATCTCAGAGCTTCTGGCTCAGAGGCAGGGACACTATCCAATATGCCACAAGACCTTCATTGACAGACAGGAACATAAAAGTTGGAATTATGCTGTTATGAGCCCTGACCTTCTACAATAAGTTAAATTTGAAATTAATGTGTAACTACGGGAAATACCTCTCACAAGGAGGTAGACCTCAAGATATTCATCATACATGGTTAACAATGGAATTGTGCAAATCGTCCAGTGATCTCTGGTGATTCACAACTCATACCATTTCTGCTCTATGCCAAAAACTGTTACACAATAATAGTGACATGTGCCCTAAACTTGCCATAATTTTGTTAGAACACTACAGCCCAATAATGATTCTGCAAGGAAATTTCAGCATAGTTCATGCTGCAAGTAATGTCTCAGTCACTGGTATCCCCCAACTCCCCAGAAAGAGTCCTGGATCGGTGCAGTAGATAGCCTGTTTCCTGTACCTTTTGGTTTAAGGTCATTATGAGCGCCCCTAATTCGCCAGTCTTCAGAACATCAAAGGCAAATAATAAAGTTATTGCTGGTGATTGTTACAATTGGCACTCCAAATAATTCCTCAAACCTGAATGACTTTCCTATCCAAAATATTAATGCTTTTTATGCCCAAATTTCTTTTATTTATTAATTCATGGGATGTGGGCATTGCTGGCTCCCCCAGAATGTATTGCCCATTTCTAATTGTCTTGAGAATGTGGTGTGGAGCTGGCTTCTTGAACTGTTGCAAACCATGTGGTGTAGGGACACCCACAGTGTTGTTAGGGAGTTCCAAGATTTTGAAGCAGCCACAGTGAAGAAAGGGCAATATAGCCCCAAGTCAGGATGGTGTGTGGCTTGGAGGGGAACTTGCAGGCGGTGGTGTTCCCATTGCATCCACTGCCCTTCTCCTAGGTGAAGGGTTCGGAAGGTGCTGTCGAAATTGCCAAATTCGGGGGGGGGAGCAATAGGGTACAGCTCTGCGGATCAGACTGCAAGCCCTCCAAACACGCCTCCCTGTGAGCAAGCCCCACAGCTGGAGGATGGGAATGGCGAACAGGACGCTCCTGTTGGGAGCCGAATGGCCCGGGAATCCCCACAGCGACAGTCCGTTGTGACCTCACAGAGCCGCTGGGAGTGAGAAGGGCGATTGCTAAGATACGGAGCGGTGGAGCGTTCTGCCGCCTCTTCTCCCGCGTGCAGTCCATTCCAGAGGAGCAGGCAGCCGCCCGCACTTTGGAACAACCGCCGAGACGAGTCTGGCAGAGGAGCCCGCTGAGTACCCGGAGAGAGGGAAAGCCTTCCACAGTAACCAGGGCGACAGGTGGCGTTTAACCGAACGCTCAAAGTGTGCGCGACGGGCAGGCAGGATACAATTCATCAATAGTTATATTTTTATTATTTTATTCGAGATATATTTTTTTTTACCTGAACTCTTTTTTTAAAAAAAATTAATCGCATATAGGTCGGTATATTTGTTTACTGTAAATGTTTATTTCTAAGTAAAGAAACGTTCGTGCTCAAAGGACTTTTCTTTATTAAAAAGTCGCTGGGGTGTATTTATAAAATGCCCAACGTTTTTGAAACTGGAGCCCAGAAGAACACAGCGACCTGTGGCAGCTTTACCGAAGGTGGATCACTGAGCAGCCCTTCGCCCCTCCATGTTTCAGAACTTCCCCGATCTTTAGGCAGTGAGTATCTTTTGATGATCTCCTTGTGGTGGATTATCTCCGACCTGTTTCCATTCATGCGGTGTTATGCAGACAATGGCGAGCTGTGGGCGCGCAATATCCCAAGGGAATGGTTCCGAACTGGGACATTTTGATGTCTGACTCAAGTTGAACATTACTCAGGTAGGATGGGGAAGAGAAGCACTTTTCACCTTTAACTAGGCCCCAGTTCTTTCTACAAGCATCCTTGCTGCCATGGAAAAGTGTTTTAATGAACAAATAGCTGAAGATGGAATGGAAGGAGCGAGGCATGAGTCTACCTACACAGGTTCCTTTCCCACCCGAGTGCGCGCGTTAACTCCAGCTCTTGGTCTCTCATCATCCACGTCCCAACAAAAAAATAGAAACACAAGTTATGTTTTTAACTTATTCGTTCACGGGATGCGGGCGTCGCTGGCTAGATTCTCCTTAATTGCCTTTGAGAAGGCGGGAGTGAGCTATTGCTAACGTTTGGTGCAATAATAAGTAGACTTAGCAGAATATGTCAAAATTTATTTTCATTTCACCAACAATTCCAGTCTGTATCTTTGAGATGAAACGTTAATCCATCTGAACCACTGGAGCGGGTTGAATATAGGATAGCAAATGTAGCTTTGCTAAAGGCAAACTGTTCCGATTAAACTGATTCTGTTCTTGGAAGTAGTATAAAGGATTGATTAAAGTTGCAGTAGATGCAGTTATTGACTTTCAAAAGGCACTGGATAAACTCCCACATAATGGGCTTATTTGGAAAATAGAAACACCTCGTATTAAAGTGACGGTGACTAATTGGGTACACTGGCTGTGTGAAAGGAGGTAGATAGTATTGATAGATTGATGCTTTTCTGACTGGAGAAAAGTATCCAGTGATGCCTGTCAGAGATCAATATTGGGGGCATTGCTTTTTTTGTTATATTGAAATTAATTGGCCTTGGGAAAAAGACATGTTTGCAAAATAAACAAGGTTGGGACCTAAAGTTAAAGCACATGATTTTTAGAAGCTTTTAATCGACAAAATGGAGAGGAGGAGTGATAACATTGATTTTAAAGGTGTTTGAGAGAAAGGATAGTGGTGGTGATGGTGGTAGTGCTGGGAGGGGTGGGGCTTTTGTAAAAAAAGCCTTTGGTACAAAAATAGGGAGACACTGGAAAACAAACAAAAATCTGAGGAGAACCGTTCTGTTTACGGCCTGTACCCTCCCCGCCAGTGACAACGGGAGCTTGTGCCACCTCCGAAAGCCCATCTTCCATTTGCTCACCTAACCGGGCCAGATTTAATTTATACAACTGCTCCCATCCGCGTGCCACCTGAATTCCCAAGTATGGAAAACGCTCTCCCACCATTTTAAACGGCAGCTCCCCCAGTCTCCTCTCCTGGCCCCTCACCTGGATCACAAAACCTCACTTTTTCCCATATTCAATTTGTACCCCGACAACCGGCCAAATTCCCCTAAAATCCGCATAATTTCTCCCATCCCCCCTAACGAGTCAGAAATATACAGAAGTAGGTCGTCCGCGCACAACGAGACCCTGTGCTTCCCACCTCCCCCCGCCCCCCGGACTAGCCCCTTCCAGTCCTTTGACACTTTCAGCGCCATCGCCAATGGCTCCTTTGGCCAAGGCAAACAACAAACAAACAAAGAACAAAGAAATGTACAGCACAGGAACAGGCCCTTCGGCTCTCCAAGTCTGTGCCGACCATGCTGCCCGACTAAACTACAATCTTCTACACTTCCTGGGTCCGTATCCCTCTATTCCCATCCTATTCATGTATTTGTCAAGATGCCCCTTAAATGTCACTATCGTCCCTGCTTCCACCACCTCCTCCGGTAGCGAGTTCCAGGCACCCACTACCCTCTGCGTAAAAAACTTGCCTCGTACATCTACTCGAAACCTTGCCCCTCTCACCTTAAACCTATGCCCCCTAGTAAGTAACCCCGCTACCCTGGGGAAAAGCCTCTGACTATCCACTCTGTCTATGCCCCTCATAATTTTGTAGACCTCTATCAGGTCTCCCCTCAACCTCCTTCGTTTCAGTGAGAACAAACCGAGTTTATTCAACCGCTCCTCATAGCTAATGCCCTCCATACCAGGCAACATTCTGGTAAATCTGTTCTGCACCCTCTCTAAAGCCTCCACATCCTTCTGGTAGTGTGGCGACCAGAATTGAACACTATACTCCAAGTGTGGCCTAACTAAGGTTCTATACAGCTGCAACATGACTTGCCAATTCTTATACTCAATGCCCCGGCCAATGAAGGCAAGCATGCCGTATGCCTTCTTGACTACCTTCTCCACCTGTGTTGCCCCTTTCAATGACCTGTGGACCTGTACTCCTAGATCTCTTTGACTTTCAATACTCTTGAGGGTTCTACCATTCACTGTATATTCCCTACCTGCATTAGACCTTCCAAAATGCATTACCTCACATTTGTCCGGATTAAACTCCATCTGCCATCTCTCCGCCCAAGTCTCCAAACAATCTAAATCCTGCTGTATCCTCTGACAGTCCTCATCGCTATCCGCAATTCCACCAACCTTTGTGTCGTCTGCAAACTTACTAATCAGACCAGTTACATTTTCCTCCAAATCATTTATATATACTACAAAGAGCAAAGGTCCCAGCACTGATACCTGTGGAACACCACTGGTCACAGCCCTCCAATTAGAAAAGCATCCTTCCATTGCTACTCTCTGCCTTCTATGACCTAGCCAGTTCTGTATCCACCTTGCCAGCTCACCCCTGATCCCGTGTGACTTCACCTTTTGTACTAGTCTACCATGAGGGACCTTGTCAAAGGCCTTACTGAAGTCCATATGGACAACATCCACTGCCCTACCTGCATCAATCGTCTTAGTGACCTCCTCGAAAAACTCTATCAAGTTAGTGAGACACGACCTCCCCTTCACAAAACCATGCTGCCTCACACTAATACGTCCATTTGCTTCCAAATGGGAGTAGATCCTGTCTCGAAGAATTCTCTCCAGTAATTTCCCTACCACTGAAGTAAGGCTGACTGGCCTGTAGTTCCCTGGATTATCCTTGCTACCCTTCTTAAACAGAGGAACAACATTGGCTATTCTCCAGTCCTCCGGGACATCCCCTGACAGTGAGGATCCAAAGATTTCTGTCAAGGCCTCAGCAATTTCCTCTCCAGCCTCCTTCAGTATTCTGGGGTAGATCCCATCAGGCCCTGGGGACTTATCTACCTTAATATTTTTTAAGACACCCAACACCTCGTCCTTTTGGATCTCAATGTGACCCAGGCTATCTACACACCCTTCTCCAGACTCAACATCTACCAATTTCTTCTCTTTGGTGAATACTGATGCAAAGTATTCATTTAGTACCTTGCCCATTTCCTCTGGCTCCACACATAGATTCCCTTGCCTATCCTTCAGTGGGCCAACCCTTTCCCTGGCTACCCTCCTGCTTTTTATGTACGTGTAAAAAGCCTTGGGATTTTCCTTAACCCTATTTGCCAATGACTTTTCGTGACCCCTTCTAGCCCTCCTGACTCCTTGCTTAAGTTCCTTCCTACTTTCCTTATATTCCACGCAGGCTTCGTCTGTTCCCAGCCTTTTAGCCCTGACAAATGCCTCCTTTTTCTTTTTGACGAGGCCTACAATATCACTCGTTATCCAAGGTTCCCGAAAATTGCCGTATTTATCCTTCTTCCTCACTGGAACATGCCGGTCCTGAATTCCTTTCAACTGACACTTGAAAGCCTCCCACATGTCAGATGTTGATTTGCCCTCAAACATCCACCCCCAATCTATGTTCTTCAGTTCCCGCCTAATATTGTTATAATTAGCCTTCCCCCAATTTAGCACATTCATCCTCGGACCACTCTTATCCTTGTCCACCAGTACTTTAAAACTTACTGAATTGTGGTCACTGTTACCGAAATGCTCCCCTACTGAAACATCTACCACCTGGCCGGGCTCATTCCCCAATACCAGGTCCAGTACCGCCCCTTCCCTAATTGGACTGTCTACATATTGTTTTAAGAAGCCCTCCTGGATGCTCCTTACAAACTCCGCCCCGTTTAAGCCCCTGGTACTAAGTGAGTCCCAGTCACTATTGGGGAAGTTGAAGTCTCCCATCACCACAACCCTGTTGATTTTACTCTTTTCCAAAATCTGTCTACCTATCTGCTCCTCGATCTCCCGCTGGCTGTTGGGAGGCCTGTAGTAAACCCCCAACATTGTGACTGCACCCTTCTTATTCCTGATCTCTACCCATATAGCCTCACTGCCCTCTGAGGTGTCCTCCCGCAGTACAGCTGTGATATTCTCCCGAACCAGTAGCGCAACTCCGCCTCCCCTTTTACATCCCCCTCTATCCCGCCTGAAACATCTAAATCCTGGAACGTTTAGCTGCCAATCCTGCCCTTCCCTCAACCAGGTCTCTGTAATGGCAACAACATCATAGTTCCAAGTACTAATCCAAGCTCTAAGTTCATCTGCCTCACCCGTAATACTTCTTGCATTAAAACATATGCACTTCAGGCCACCAGCCCCGCTGTGTTCAGCAACTTCTCCCTGTCTGCTCTGCCTTAGAGCCCCACTGTCCCTATTCCCTAGTTCTCCCTCAATGCTCTCACCTTCTGACCTATTGCTCCCGTTCCCAACAGTGGGGAGAATGGACATCCCTGCCTTGTCTCCCGGTAAAGTTTGAAATATTCCGAGCCCACTCGGTTCGTCCGCACACTCATCACCGGCACCTGGTACAGCAACTGGACCCAGTCTACAAAAGCCTGCCCAAACCCAAACTGCCGCCCCCCTCCCCCGGATCACCAATCACCCTTCGTAGGCCAGCCTCCAGCCCGCATTCGGGCGACTATCGTCATTGACCCCCAATCTGTCTCCAGGCGCCAGTCCCTCCCCTGTCAGCAGATCAGTACCCCGCTCCCTCCTCCTGCCCCCCCCATAAGAAAATAACAATCCCAATGCCCCTCAACAAACTGATCACCTGCTTGCCCCACACTGTGCTTCCCTGAGTTAGCCTGCCCAGCTAGCCTGGTAGCACCCACCCATGGAGCCAAGCATCCTACCCACACTGATCTCCCACCCCCTTGCTTGAACATACATATGCAAAACATCATAATCCCCAACCAACACACAGAAGAAATTTCCACCCACCATCCCCCATTAAGACACTGGTGGGGAATACTTCACCTCTACTTCACCAGTCATTCAAGATTATTTTCAAGATCAATAGGGCAAAGAATCAGCTAGGGAACTGGCTATTTTAGATCTAGTATTGTGCAACAACAAAGGGTTAATTAATTTATCAATAGTAAATTGATCACAGCATGATGGAATTTAGTTCTGAAGAAGATTCCCTCAGATTCAGATCATTAATTGTGTTTCTCTCTACATTGCTGCCGCCAGACCCGCTGAGTTTTTCTATCATTTTCTATTTTATTTCATAATTCCAGCATCTGCAGTATTTTGCTTTTATATTATTGTCGAATTTTATGTTGAGTGATTTAGTCATGCCAGAAACTGGACACTTTTTGATCTGAACTAAGTAAATAATGTAGGTTATGAGGTGCATGTTGGCTAAGAAAATAGATTAAAATATATGATGGCAGACAAAACATTTAAATTAATAATTCATAATTTGCACTGCATATAGATTGCCTTAAGGAATAAAAACCCCATGGAGAAAGTGGTCCAACTGTGGCTAATGAGAAGTTAAAACTAGTATTACATTAATGGAAGCGACCTATGATTTTGCCAAAGGACTAGTCAGCCTGAGGATTCAGAGGAATTTTAAAATTCAACAAAAGATAACCTAGAAATTGTAAAAGAGAATATAGAATATGAAAGTTAATTAACAAAAGACATACAGACAGGTTCTAAAAATCTCTGGGGCGGGATTCTCCGTTCCTGCGGCTAAGTGCTGGCTCGAACGGAGAATCCGTGGGAGGTTCACGTCAAAAAAATGGCGTGGACCCCTCCCCGTGGAAGCAAAACTGAGAAACAAGGGACAGATGGCCCTGTGGGGGAGGAGTAGATTTGAGCTGGGGCAAGCCAAAGGAACCAAAAAGCAAGAAGAGGGTGTGAAGATGGAGCTTTGCTCTTTATAATTCTTATAATACTTTAAGGCTCTTTGTAATAATCACGCAAACTATTTTTAATACTTTGATAAAGCGTCATCCAGACTCGAAACGTCAGCTCCCTTCTGTCTCCACAGAACTGCTGAGATTGTCCAGTATTTACTGTTTATTGACACATTATTAACTGCTTTAAGTGGAAATTTTGTTCAAATGGTTCACAACTCTGGGGCAAGGGAAAATCCTTTTAATCTCCCTCCCTCCAAACCTTGAATCTGTCCTGATCTGATGGTCTCTTGTATGTCGGAGACCATGGTGGAAGTATCCCTGCTTATGCCAAAGCTGATCTAACCATCCATAAATCCTTTATGCACCCTCTCTAAAGCCTTTGCATCCTTCCTGACGTACAGAGCCTAGGATTGACAGAATACTCCAGTTGATGTTGAACTAGTGTTTTATAAAGGTTCACCATAACTTCCTGTCTTTTGTACCCTGTGTGCCACTATGCATGAAACCCAGGATCCATTTTCCTGTTCAACCACTTTCTCAACCTGCCCGACCACCTTCAGTGATTTGTACACCATCTTTAGAATGTTGCCTCATTGTTCTTTGCATCACAATGTATCACTTCATATTTGTTCAACTGCATCCGCCCATTCCATCAACCGTCTATGTCCTCTTGAAGTCTGTCACTATCCTCCTCACATTTCACTGCTTCCAAGTTTCGTATCATCGTTAAACTTTTGTGTCCTGTGCACCCAAATCTGTCATTGATGTAGATCAAGAAAAGCAACAGTCCTGCCAACAATCCCTGGGGAGTTCACCTTCCTCCAGTCTGAAAAGCAACAGTTCACCACTACTCTGTTTCCTGTCATTCGACCAACTTTGTCGCCACTGCCTCTTTTATACCATGGGGCTTTGGCTTTGAGCCTACAATGTGGCGCTTTGTATTGAGAATCCTGCTTCATTTTCCCTCTCCTGCCAAATATGGCACCAGTCCATAGTTACATCAAGTGAACAATGTCAATGGCAGCTACGGCCAACAACCACCTGAATGAAATATGTGCCAGGGGCAAACTCATTCCCGTGGGTCCGAAATTAGCTCCGACTCTATAAACAGGGGACAAAACAATGTCAATGCCCAACTGTATTAGAACCATCCAGTTTTCCCAGCAGGTACCTGGACATCTGATATGGTCTTCAGTTTTCAGTTATGTATGTGAATGAGAATCCACTTCAGTAAAGACAGGCTGACAGAAATAATACTGACACTGAACTCGAGAAACCTCTGACTCTTCTACAGCGCGATACCGAGCAAGCAGGTAAGAGGCAGGCAGCACTCAGAATTCTTAAGAGCTGGAAAGAGGTGATTAAGTTGATGATTTTAAGGGGGAGAAAACAGGTAAAGAAAAAGTTGGAGTCTTGGGACAGACTTGATAGTTACCCTTTCTATCGAAGGGCCTGTTCTGTGCTGTACAGTTCTATGTTCTATCCCCATGAATTCAGCTTTGAGGGCTCATTATTGCTACACTTGGTCAAATTTAGCCCTGATTTCGAAAACAGCCATTCTCACCTCATCCTTAGAATTCAGCTCGTGTCCATATTTAAACCAAAGCTGTAAATGAGGTTTAGAGCCGAGTGACCTGGCAAACTCCAAACTGAGCTTCGGTAATCACGATATTGGTGAGCAAGTGTCATTTGATGGCACTGTAGACTAGTTATTTTATTACATTGTGATGGGGCAGACTACAATGGAAGTGCAGCGCATTATCGAAGGGCAGAGGTATTCATTATCTGAACAGAGGGAAGAGACAGCACTAATCAGAGGAGCTTCCTAGGCCTGGACTCACTGTTCTGGAGCCTAAGTGCTCCAGCCAGCAGAAACCAGGACTGGTCACCACTGGTGCTACGAGTGGGGCCCGGTATGCGGGTTGCTCCCCTTCATCATGCTATTTTATGCATGGGGGGCAACAGCGTGCCACATTCCGTCGGGAGTCACGGTAACAGGCAGCCATTTTGAGCGGATGGCCTGATACTGACGCCGGATCACACTCCCCCCACAACGCATATCGTGCCCCCTCCCCCTTGCTGACATGTTGGGCACCGTACCCCTCTCCACCCCCACCATGGGAATAATGGGTCAGCCCCTCTCCCCGACAGCATGCAGAACAGAAGGTAACCTGCACCCCTCACCAGAGAGCTCTGTCAGAGCTCTCCCGTCCGTCGGAGTGCCCCCCCCCCCGGCTCCCTTCAGAGATCTGCCCCCTCCCCAGGCCAGTCGGAGCGTCATCATACCCCGGCCCGTCGGAGCAAGCCAAACCCCCCCCCCCACCCGCCCCTAGTCTGTCAGAGCAAGCCAACCCCCATCTACGACTGGTCAGAATGAGCCAACCTCCCCAGCCCCTTGGAGTAAGAGCGCCCTCCCCCCCCCCACCCAGAATTGTGGTTACCATCAAAGCAGGGTACTTGAGATGCATTCAAGCGTGAAGGGAACGATAGATAAACAATCCACCACCACCAGTCTCTGGAGTAATAAAACTATCAATCACTGGCTAATGCAATGTATTTCTGTGTGAAATTGGAACAAAGATTTGCAATTTAAATGCTGTCAAGGGATTTGAAGTCCTTTGGCGTGTACTTGGCTTTTGAGGAAGCCTCTGACGCTTTTAGCAGCTGCTGCTTTATGCATTTTTGTCAGAGGCAGCAGATGTTAGGGAAGGGTAAATGTTCAATTTTCAGACAGGGGCCTCTCACATTCTGAGGATCCGGAGTTGACCATTTAGGACTGAGATGAGGTGAAATGTCATCACCCCCGGAGAGTGGTGAGCCTGTGAAATTCTCTACCACAGAAAGCAGTTGAGGCCAAAATATTGAGCGAGATTCTCCGATCGCCGATGCCGAAATCGGGTTCGGCGGTCGGCCGGAGAATCCCCGTTTACGCTGGAATTACGGGCGGTGCGTTTTTGCAATGCTCCGCCTCCTGAAAAACATGCAGGTCAATAGCGAAGTGCAGCAGGAGCAGTGGTTTTATTCACTTGAATTGGTTTGATTCTGGGGTTCGAAACAAACCAGTGGCATGGAATTCCAAGTGATCCAGCAAAAACGTCATACTCGTGGAGTATGCCGCACGCCGTATGGACGGCCTCAGGACATCACCTGAGGCCCTCCCCGTGCTCCGCCCCCGATGGGCCGAATCCCCGACGGCGTGGGACATGGGTGCTCACACCGTTCGGGGTCCTTGTGTGGCGGCTGTGGACTGAGTCCAGTGGTGCCACAGTTGGGTGGGGGGAGGGGAGCCGTTCCGCTGGCAGGGGCGCCTTCGTTGGGGGCTGGGGGGACTGGTGCGGGGTGGTCTGGGGGTGGCGAGGCTGGTCACAGGGGGGGGCAGTGATTGGCAGGCTAGGTCTGCATGCGGCTGCAGCCATGTTGCACGGCAGCCATGGACCCGGCCATTCTCCGGCCATATCTGCCGATACACTGTGCAGCTGCTAGCCCCACACCGGACGGAGGATATGTGCGGGAGCGGTACCAACTTTCTGGTAGTAAGACCATACGGATCCTGCGGAAATTGCCTCAGGATTGGAGAATCCAGCCCTGTATGTTTACAAGAAGGAGTTGGATATAGCTCCTGGGGCTAAAGGAATCAAAGGATATGGAGAAAGCGGGTACAGATGACTGAATTGGATGATCAGTCATGATAATGAATGGTGGAGCAGGCTTGAAGGGTCAAATGGCCTACACCTCCTATTTTCTATGTTTCTGATGGGAGTCTCTGATGCGGGGGGTCTCTGATGGGGGTTTGGTGAGGCGGGGTTGGGTCACCCTCGTGCATGTGTGCTGTGGGGGAGGTGACCTGTTGTTCCTGTGGTAGGGGTGTGTCCCTACTTTTCAGTGGCAGGGGTGTGTGTGGGGGGAGGGTTTTCAATGGAGTTTGGGGTCAACTCAGTTATACACTGATCCCCTTAACCCATTCGGCACCCACCACATTCGGCCCAAGCTTGGGCAAGCTTGCACCAAAGTCCACCTTGCAGATTTCCCGCTGTGGGAGTCAGTGCATAATGGGGGTCCGGGGGGGGGGGGTCGGAGACTTGAGCTTCTGGCCTGTTAATGAAATTAAAATGAATGCAAATCACCGAATTCCATCCTCCCGCTGGCACGGGGCAGGTAGCTCGCTGAGTCCGCTGGCGGGGGATCAGAACATAACCCTGTTTTTCCCTGGACACACAATTCTCTTGTCTATTCAGGAATCCCAATACCGGCGTTAAGCAATGGAGAATCCCCCCCCTAGAGTGCTTGGCCAGAATATTATTAAGGCATGTGGAGCAGTAGATAATAAATGCACAACATGTTGGGTAAAACTATCAAGGGGAGCCTGAAGATTTTAACAGATTGGATTTCAGAAAAGAAGACTGGTCCCATTGTACGAGTTACATGAGATCAAAACATGCAGGCCAATAGCGAAGTGTAGCAGGAGCAGTGGTTTTATTCAGTTGAATTGGTTTGATTCTGGGGTTCGAAACAAACCAGTGGCATGGAATTCAAAGTGTTCCAGCAAATAGAGTTGCACCAGAAATATCATAAAGAATTATTAAAAGTAACCCATAAAATTCCATTCACTGTGCATCAGGAGGCACCACCTATGAAGCATTGTTTACAACTTTGTTTTTTTATTGCTCAATTATTTTAAAGTTTAAAATGCTTAATATTGAAGAACATGCCAGAGGATGAGTGAGGCCAAGAGAACTGAGGCAAAGCGAGGTGACATTCTCCATGGAATATTCTAAAAATGTAAGCATCCTGTTAAAAATAGTGAGTACAAACATAATGGGGCCATTGCTGGCCAGGAATAGGCACAAAGTGAGCTATGTATTAATTATTTGGATGCAGTGATACAAACTCCAGTGGAAAATGTATTTGGCAAAACTTAGCTATTCGAGTTTTCATACATTGATTTTCCATCAGACATTTTATCCAATCAGGTTAGAAACCATGGGCGGGATTCTCCGGCACCCGCCGGGTCGGAGAATTGCCGGGGGCTGGCGTGAATCCCACCCCCGCTGGTTGCCGAATTCTCCGGCACCGGATATTCGGCAGCGGTGGGAATCGCCCCCCCCCCCCCCGGCGATTCTCCTGCCCGCGATGGGCCGAAGTCCCGCTGCTGGAATGCCTGTCCCGACGGCGAGAATCAAACCACCTCTCTCACCGGCGGGACAAGGCGGCGTGGGCGGGCTCTGGGGGGGGAGGGGTGAGGCGATCTGGCCCCGGGGGGTGTCCCCACGGTGGTCTGGCCCACGATCGGGGCCCACCGATCCGCGGGCGGGCCTGTGCCGTGGGGGCACTCTTTTCCTTCCGCCTTCGCCATGGTCTCCACTACGGCGGAGGCGGAAGAGACCCCCTCCATTGTGCATGCGCGGGGATGCCGTGACCGGCCGCTGACGCTCCCGCGCATGCACCGCACAGCAAAGTCATTTCCGCGCCAGCTGGCGGGGCACCAAAGGCCTTTCCCGCCAGCTGGCGGGGCGGAAACTAGTCCGGCGCGGGCCTAGCCCCTCAATGTGAGGGCTCGGCCCCTCAAGATGCGGAGAATTCCGCACCTTTGGGGCGGTGCGATGCCGGACTGATTCGCGCCGTTTTTGCCTCCGGTCGGCGGACATCGCGCCGATTGCGGAGAATCCCGCCCCATAACATTTTAGCTTGTCAAGTAACCAGGAAAGCAGTGCTGTATCAAACAGCTCTGCACTACTCCTGGTCATGAAATTTATTGAATGTGACTGGAATCAAAAGTTAAATGTATCCTGTACATAGAGGCTGGTGGCATCATTTTCAGTCATTGTTTGCATGCTGAATAGACCATTGGTAATTACAGTAGCTTGTCAAGGAAGACCGAAATTTGGTGGCATGTATCTCAAGTTGCAGGATGATGACCTAATTGGTAGAATACATTGAGGAAAACCTGGAACTTGTGCAGAGTGCCAGAAATTCTGCTAAAATCGTAATCTGAACATTTGCAAGTACCAAATGAACCAAAGTGCTGGTTCCACTGTTGGCAAATAGCATAAATTATCGGTCCACTGGAATGTTCTTTATAAGGCAGAGGGCAATTATGATGATGAGTTACATAGTTGAGATACTGTTTTGGTGGCGTATACATAAGGTTTATCATGTTTATAAAGTTAAAATTGTATGTAACTTATGAAGAGAATATCCATGTGTGTGCTATCTGTCAAAGCGATGGTTTAATGTAACTAATATTAATCAACCAATACTGTGGTGTATTCAAAATTGCACTGTGTATTTTGCCCACTTGAGGCTAGGAAGTAGAGAGTGTCTGATAGGCAGAGAATAAATAATAACAGCTCGTGTATTTTAATTCTAAATGTTTCTGGCTGAATGTATAACTGTTTCTTCCCCAAGAATTTCACAAATATCACTGTATTAATTTAAAGTAATGAATATTTCTTGATATGAACATTGATTTAGTTCAAGATCAATCATCTGAACTGAAACAGGGGTTAAAATAAAATTTAACCCTTATTTTGGTTAAGTGTGACAGTCTGGATCAGGACTCCTGGATTTTGCCATAGATTCTCTTGCCAAAACTGTTAAGCAAGAGTTGTTTTTAATGTGCCTCTACATTTTTAATTGATGTCTGCCATTTTTCAAATTTTTACTTGTTCAAATAAAATTCAGTGATCAGATAAGTTATTTATTCTGTCAAATGCACATGTTCCAGACTACATTTCTGCATTTTACAAATAAGTAGATGGTCAAATAATTTCAGTAAACAAAATTCATTTCTTGAGATGTGGGATTTGCAGGTATTTATTCCCAATTGCTAGCTACCCCTAGATGGTGGTGGAGAGTTGCCTTGTTGAACCACTGTAATCTATGTTATAGTCTTTGTACTTGTTTGATACAACAGAGAAGTTTGCTAGGAGACATAAGGGGGCAGTTAGGAATGAATGATAAAGTGATGTGCTGTACTGATGAAAAAACTAGGTATTGGGGATGCTGGAAATCTGCAGTAAAAACAGAAATTGCTGAAAATATTCAGCAGATCAGGCAGTATCTGTAGAGTGAAAAATAGGATTACAATTTGCGTTTTAAGAACGAGATTACTAAAATGCTATATCTAGTCAACATTACTATATGGATGTGAAAGTTGGAATGTAAGCAAAACAATGCATAAAAATGAAAGGCAACAGAGATACTGAGATGTTTCATGAGGATGCATTGGATAACACAAATAATGGGGAAGTTTTGTGGAAGACAGGCTCACAAGAAGAACTTTTGTGGCTGATCATCAAAAAACTACTACAACTCTGGACATGTATGTAGGAAAGAGAAACTAGAACATCTGGTGGTGACTGGTAAAATTAAGAGTAGAAGAGTACGAGGAAGGTAATGAAAGAAATATATCAACAGTTTAAGAAGTACAACAGGTATATGATGTGGCAACAGCACAAGATATTGGCTGCAACCAAGGACCATGAAAGTTTGAGAGCCATGATCACCGGCGTTTATGGTACGTGAAGAAGACGGGTGTTTCAGGTCGACCACCTTTCATCAGAACTGGAAAAAGAGAGAGAAGTAACAGCTAATGAGCAAGCACAAAGACAGGGAAAGGAGGAAAGGAAGGCCCACAATCAGGTGGAAAGTAGGAGAGATTCAATTACAAATGAAATGATGGTGCAAAGCAAAACAACCTGATATTAGGACATTGGAGCAATGCAGGAGGCTGAGCACAATGCTCAGAGTCGAGTGGGGCAGGGAATTAAAATAACAGGTGACCTAAAGGCTAGGAAATACTTGTGGATTATTGCCTGAAGATATTCCACAAAGCACTCACCCAATCTGAATTTGGTCTTCCCGATGCACAGGAGGCCACATCACGAGCAGCAAATATAGTATACTAAATTGAAAGTAAGATGTAAAGCTCATCATAAGTTTGATGAACAATGCCCCATTTTTCACTAAGATGCTTTGCATACTTTTGAACTCAACATGAGTTTGATAATTTCAAGTCATTCTGTCCCCATTTTTTTGTTGGCAGCTTCTAGTGATGATTTTGCTGTATCCCATTGACAGGTCTATTTAGACTCCTCTTCTGTGTCTTCACTTGACCTATTAGCACCTCCTTTTGCCTTGCGGAACCCCATAACTCATATCTGATCTTTTCCAGCTGAAGAAAGTCACACAAGTCCCCCAGCCAAGCCTCTACACCCGGTGGCGTTGCTGACCGTCACTCCAATAAAATTTGTCGCCGGGCAATCAGAGAGGCGAAGGCCACAACATCGGCCTTCCTTCCCTCCATCAGCTCCGGCTTCTCCGATATCCCAAATATCACCACCAAAGGGTCCGGCTCAACCTCCTCCTCCACTATCCTTGCTAGCGCCACGAACACTCCCGCCCAGAATCTCTCCAACTTTTCGCAGCCCCAGAACATATGTGCGTGATTTGCTGATCACCGCCCACACTTCTCGCACACGTCTGCCACCCCTTGAAAGAACCCACTCTTTCTTGACCACGTCATTTGTACCCTGTGTACCACCTTAAACTGTATCAGGCTCATCCTTGCGCACAAGGTGGTTGCATTTCCCCTTCGTAGCGCCTCGCTCCATACTCCCTATCCCACTTCTCCTTAATCTTTACCACCCCCTCACCTCCCTGTTCTCCCAGCCACTTGTGTATGAATCCAATCCTGCCCTCCCCTTCCAAATCGGAAGCAGCAGTCGCTCGAGCAGGATGTACCTCGGCAACCTGGGGAACTCCTTCCAAACCTTCCGTGCGAAGTTCCTTACTTGCAGGTACCTAAACTCGCTTCCTCTCGGGAGCTCTACCCTCTCCATCAATTCATCTATACTGGCAAACCCTTCTTCCAGGTACAAATCGCTCACCTTAACCAGCCCCACTTCTCTACACTTCCTATATGTGCCATCTATCCCCCCCCCGGCATGAAACCGTGGCTTTCACACAACAACATTAACACCGACATCCCCTTATCCTCAAGTGCCTCCTCAGCTGGTTCTAGATCTTCACCGTGGAATGCACCACCCGGGTCCCTGAGTATCTGCTCGGTGCCATTGGCAATGTTGCCGTCGCATAGCTCTTAATCTGGACCCCCTACAGGATCCATCCAAACCCATTCTACCCCCTCTCCTTCCCATCATCGCTTCACTTTTTCCACATTCGCCACCCAATGGTAATGTAGCAGGTTCAGCAATGCCAACCCTTCCTGCTGCCTCTGCCTCTCTAACAGGATCCTCTTAACCCTTGACACCTTCTCTGCCCATACAAAGTCTGAATAATTGTGTGCAGTTTCCGAAAGAAGACCTTCGGTATAAAGATCGGGAGTGTCTGGAATATTAACAGGAACCTCAGGGGAATGTTCATATTCACCACTTGGACCCTCCCTGCCAAAGTCAAGTGCAGTGTGTCCCACCTCTTGAGATCCTCCCTCGCCTCCTCCACCAGTTTGTTAATTTCCATTTGTGAAGCATCGCCCATTCCCCCGGAAACACTTTGTTTTTTCCTACATTTAACTTATAATCCGAGAGCGTCCCAAATTTCCCCAACAGGCCCATGATCCTCTCCATACTCTCCAGCGGGTCTGAAACCTACAATAGTAAGTCGTCAGCATTGAGCGACACCCGATGCTCCCTTCATCCTCTCATAAACCCTTGCCACTCTGCTGACCTCCTAAGAGCCATTGCCAGAGGCTTTATAGCCAGCACAAACAGCAGCGGCGACAGCAGGCACCCCTGCCTTGTTCCCCTGCGTAGTTCAATGTTCCGTGAACCCATATCATTGGTCCGCACACTCGCCCTCGGTGCCACATATACCAGACGCACCCAAGCCACAAACTTCGGCCCAAACCCAAATCATCCCAGGACCACAAACAGTTACCGCCACTCCACCCGGTTGAATGCCTTCTTTGCATCCATGAACCCCACTACCTCGGGTACTTGAGCTCCCGACGGGGTCATAATCACATTTAACAGCCTCCGTTTATTACTAGAAAACTGTCCGTCCTTTACGAAGCCTGTTTGGTCATCTGCAGCCATCCCAGGGACACAATCTTCCATTCTTCCCGCCACCAACTTAGCCAGCACTTTCGCGTCTGTATTTAACAGCGAGATGGGCCTATACGACCAATATTCCAATGGGTCCTTTCCCTTTTTTGGTATTAACGTGATCATTGCCTGCACCATCATCTCTGGCAGCTCCCCCTTCTCAAATGCCTCATTAAATGCCCGCAAGAGACATGGTGCCAGATTCGTCGCAAACTCCTGATAAAATTCCACCGGGTAGCCATTGGGCCGCGGACCTTCCCTGACTTCATACCCCTTATACTGTCCAATATCTCCCTCGGCCCCAGGGGCTCCTTTCGAGCCTGCCTCTTTTCTCCCTCAAGCTGTGGAAACTCCAGTTCATCTAAGAACCATCCCATGTCCCCCTCTTCGCCCCTGGGTCTGCCCTGTACAGCTCCTTATAATAATCCCTAAAACGCGTTGTTCATGTTCCCCACTGGCTTCGACACCACATTCATAGCATTTTTCATAGTATTTACAGTGCAGAAGGAGGTAATTTGGCCCATCGAGTCTGCACTGGCCCTTATAAAGAGCACCCTACTTAAGCCCCACGCCTCCACCCTATCCCCTTTATCCCCGTACCCCAGTAACCCCACCTAACCTTTTTGGACACTAAGAGAAATTTAGAATGGCCGATCCACCTAACCTGCACATCTTTGGACTGTGGGAGGAAAACGGAGCACCCGGAGGAAACCCACGCACACACAGGGAGAACGTGCAGACTCCGCACAGACAGTGACCCAAGCCGGGAATCGAACCTGGAGCTGTGAAACAACTGTACTAACCACTGTGCTACCGTGCTGCCCCAGTCCGTACCTTAATATTTCCCTGGACGCAGCCTGCCTCCGCAGCTGATGCGCTAACATTCAACTTGCCTTCTCTCCATATTCGTACTATACCCTCTTGCCCTACGCAGCTGTCCTATCGCCCTCCATGTTGCTAACCTATCAAATTGCCCCTGTAATTTTTTCCTCCTCGCGAATCCCCTGTGGTGGGCACCATTGAGTACTCCCTATCTACCTCCACTATCTTGTTCATTAGCCATTTATACTCCTGCCTCCTTTTCCTATCCGCATGAGCCTTGAATGAGATAATCTCCCCTCGGACCATCGCTTTTATTGGTTCCCAAAATGTGGCCGCCGATACCTCTCCGTTTTGGTTCAATTCTACATAACCTTTAATCACAGCTCGTACTTTGTCACAAAACTCTCTATCTGCCAACAACTCCGAATCGAGCCCCCACCCAGGCCTCTGCTCCGTCCCGATCTAAACCGAATCTTCAGCCAATGGGGCGCATGGTCCGAGATTACTATCCCCGCGTACTCTGCCCTCTCCACCCGACCAAAATCTCCCAGCTCACCACAAAAAAGTCAATTCTGGAATAAACCCCGTACACATGTGAGAAAAAGGAATACTCCCCCTGGGTTCTTGAAGCGCCACGGGTCCACCATGCCCATCTTTCCCATAAACATGCCAAGCTCCTTTGCCATTGACCTGGGGCTCGATCTATCTATCCTTGGCTCGAGGTCACAATTAAAACCTCCTCCCATAATCAACTGACGCGTGGCCAAGTCCGGGATTGCTGCCAACAACCCCCTCATAAAACCTACATAATCCCAACTTGATGCATACGCATTCACCAACACCACCGGCGTCCCTTCTAATACCCCACTCACAATCACATATCTCCCACCCGGGTCCCTCACTTCCTTCGTGCTCACAAACCCCGTTTTCTTACTCATTGGAATACGGGTAGAGTGGGGGTTGGAGGGAGTAGAGGGTTTTCTTTTCCTCTGATGTGGAGGTTTTTTTCTTCACCCTCCACCTGCTAAGGCCCCCGAGCCCAATCCCCGGCAGTGGCAACCTGGCACCGGGGCACTGGCAGGGTGCCGAGGTGCCAGAGAGTGTGGCAGGATACCACCCTACCCTGTGCCTAACAACCCGGGGGTCTCTTATGGCCTGGGAGATTCCCGCAGGTGCCATTAAGACTGGTCCACGTTTGTGGAAACCAGCACTAAATGGTGCCCTGAAGAAGTCTCCCATGCACAGCCAACAGGTCCTGGGCGCCGGGAGAATCATGCGAACGCATATTTAAATGAGCCGAATGGTTCATTTAAATATGCTGATCTGGATCACGCTCAGTGAAGGCGCGATCCAGATCGCGACGTCTCGTGAGACTCCGTTAAATCTCACGAGGCGTTTCGAGCGTTGCAAATCCCGTCAGAGGCCTCTCATGCGAGTCAACGGCCTCATCCTGATACCAAGTCGTGACCTCGACCACCTAGAAGGACAAGAGTGCAGCTGCGAGGGAACGTCGCCACCTTCAATTTCTACTCTAAGTCATTCATCTTCCTCACTTGGAAACATATCACTGTTCCTTCATTGTCGTTGGGATAAAATGCTGGGACTTCTTCCCTAACCGCACTGTGGCTGTACCTACAACATGTGGACTGCAGCAGTTCAAGAAGGCAGCTCACCATCACCTTCTCAAGGGCCGTGAACAAAGAAAAGAAAATTACAGCACAGGAACAGGCCCTTCGTCCTAGCCAGCCACACCCACATCCCGTGAAGCAATCTACAAAAACAAAAGAGCACCTTTCACACCAGAGTGGGGTCTCTCCTATTTGATGGCATGGCAGAAGTAGCTTGAGGTGTGGGAGACTGGAACCCAAACCTACATTATTCCACTGTGCCACCGTGGAGCAAGTGATATTTTGAGGCATGGAGCAGAGATGGAAGGAGGAAACGATTCTATCATATACACACCGAGGAAAAACAAATTTAAGATAAAATTGTTTGGCAAGATAATTTATTATGATTTCCATAAATGTGTGATAAATCATGAATTCCCAAATGCAAAATAATTTTCTTGTTGTATATTGCTGTTAATCACAAACTGATTATTCTTTGTTAACTATGTCATAATACCCCATCACAACACTGTCACTGCAATATCTCCTTCAATTTTTTCCATTGTTGTCCAGCTGTGGTGGTAAAAATATCTCTCTTTCGTTTTTAATTTTGTTTCAATATATGTGTAATGAAAAAAGTAGAAGACTTCAGCTTTGCTTTAACTATTTAATGTCATTTTAAGCTCTTGATATTTAAGTTACACCCTTGTTTACTCTCTGTATGCACACATGGGTCTGGATGTATTTTGATATCTTAAATATCACTTAAATTTTAAAAGTGGTTTCATTGGGTTAATCTGAAATATTGAAGTTGATTGAGAAAATGTTACTGCACCTCATTTGATACAATGTGAAATCATTTTGGAAGAGAACTGTAAACATTACTGTATTAATTTGAAGCTAGGCTTTTTTTATTAATGGTGCTTACCTTAATGAATTCGTACAAGATAGCACAAAACGAGATTTCATTTTAATTTTGGTAAAGCTGTAGTCATTTGCAGAATTTAAAAAATGCTTAAATGATTGTGTAGTCTTTGCAATACAATGGATTCTATGTGGTCTGTAGAAGAAATTGGCTTAATTTTTTTTGTTGTATGTTTGCTAATGATGCAATTTTGAATCTGACCCTGTTCTACGAAAGTCATAATTTCAGGTGCTTTAGTGGATAGGGAGAATCCCACCATGTCAATCTTAATTTGCCTTCTACACTAACTTTGGGTCTCCCAACACCACATATAAAATCCTTTCCCTCTTCAGTAAATCTTTTCATTACTTTCCCAAACTCTTATCTTTGCAATTTCCTCAGGCACTGTTTACTGGCTTAAATGTTTTTCCGTTACCTCTGACCTGGGTATCCTCAGTTCCTTGTCACAATATTGATTGCAGAGCTTTTAGTTACTTCTATCTTACTCTTTTGAACTTCCTTCCTAAATATGTTTCTTTCTCCCCCTCTATCTTTCTCTCCATTTTTTCCTTTTTCTCTTGCTCTCTTTGAAAAATAAGCTGCCACACAAGACTGAACTCTTCACAGTCTCTGCTTTTTGTCCATTCCATGCTGCCCGACTAAACTACAATCTTCTACACTTCCTGGGTCCGTATCCCTCTATTCCCATCCTATTCATGTATTTGTCAAGATGCCCCTTAAATGTTACTATCATCCCTGCTTCAACCACCTCCTCCGGTAGCGAGTTCCAGGCACCCACTGCCCTCTGTTTAAAAAACTTGCCTCGTACATCTACTCTAAACCTTGCCCCTCTCACCTTAAACCTATGCCCCCTAGTAATTGACCCCTCTACCCTGGGGAAAAGCCTCTGACTATCCACTCTGTCTATCCACCTCATAATTTTGTAGACCTCTATCAGATCGCCCCTCAACCTCCGTCGTTCCAGTGAGAACAAACCGAGTTTATTCAACCGCTCCTCATAGCTAATGCCCTCCATACCAGGTAACATTCTGGTAAATCTCTTCTGCACCCTCTCTAAAGCCTCCACATCCTTCTGGTAGTGTGGTGACCAGAATTGAACACTATACTCCAAGTGTGGCCTAACTAAGGTTCTATACAGCTGCAACATGACTTGCCAATTCTTATACTCAATGCCCCGGCCAATGAAGGCAAGCATGCCGTATGCCTTCTTGACTACCTTCTCCACCTGTGTTGCCCCTTTCAGTGACCTGTGGACCTGTACTCCTAGATCTCTTTGACTTTCAATACTCTTGAGGGTTCTACCATTCACTGTATATTCCCTACCTGCATTAGACCTTCCAAAATGCATTACCTCACATTTGTCCGGATTAAACTCCATCTGCCATCACTCCACCCAAGTCTCCAAACAATCTAAATCCTGCTGTATCCTCTGACAGTCCTCATCGCTATCCGCAATTCCACCAACCTTTGTGACGTCTGCAAACGTACGAATCAGACCAGTTACATTTTCCTCCAAATCATTTAAAAAAAAATTTTTAATTTAAAAAAAAAAAAAATGATTATTCAAAGTTTCCAACAAAAAATTTCAACCATTTAAACCCCCACCCCGTAACAGAAAAGAAAAAGGGAAGGAACAGAACATAACGTAAACATTGGGTTCCTCCCGCACATATTGACTTTCCCATATGTTTATGTTTTTCCTTTTTCAAGTGCCCCTCGGAAAACCCTCTTCCCCGCCCACCCATATACCTCCCGAAATAGACACCCCCTCCCTCCCTCCCTGGGTTGCTGCTGCTGCTGACCGATCTCCTTCTAGCGCTCCGCGAGATAGTCTAGGAACGGTTGCCACCGCCTGTAGAACCCCTGCGCAGACCCTCTCAAGGCAAACTTTATCCTCTCCAACTTGATGAACCCTGCCATCTCGTTTATCCAGGCTTCCACACTGGGGGGCTTCGCTTCTTTCCATAACAGCAAGATCCTCCGCCGGGCTACCAGGGACGCAAAGGCCAGAATGCCGGCCTCTTTCGCCTCCTGCACTCCCGGCTTGTCCGCCACCCCAAATAGTGCCAGCTCCCAACTTGGCTTGACCTGGACTTTCACCACCTTAGACATAGTCCTCACGAAACCCCTCCAGAACCCATCCAGTGCCGGGCACGATTAGAACATATGGGCGTGATTCGCCGGGCTTCCTGAGCACCTCCCACATCTGTCCTCCACCCCAAAGAACCTACTCAGTCTCGCCCCTGTCATATGCGCTCTAAACGGTATCAGGCTAAGCCTGGCACACGAGGAAGAGGAATTAACCCTACTCAGGGCATCAGCCCACAGACCCTCTTCAATCTCCTCCCCCAACTCCTCCTCCCATTTGCCCTTCAGCTCCTCTACCGAGACCACCTCCTCATCTTTCATCTCCTGATATATCGTCGAAACCTTGTCTTCTCCTCCCATACACCTGAAATCACCCTGTCCTGAATCCCCTGTGCCGGGAGCAGCGGGAATTCCCTCACCTGCTGCCTCACAAACACCCTCACCTGCATGTACCTGAACTCATTCCCCGGGGGTATCCCAAACTTCTCCTCCAGCGCCCCTAGGCTCGCAAACGTCCCATCTATAAACAGATCCCCCATCCTTCTGATCCCTGCCCGATGCCAGCTCTGAAACCCCCCGTCAATCCTTCCTGGGACAAACCGATGGTTATCTCTGACCGGGGACCACACCGATGCTCCCATCTCAACCCTGTGTCGTCTCCACTGCCCCCAGATCCTTAGCGATGCCGCCACCACCGGACTCGTGGTGTATCTTGTCGGCGAGAGCAGCAGTGGTGCCGTCACCAGCGCCCTCAGGCTTGTTCCTTTGCAGGACGCCATCTCCAACCTCTTCCATGCCGCCCCCTCTCCCTCTATTACCCACTTACGGTTCATCTGCCCAATAGTAGCCACCCAGATTCGGCAACGCCAGCCCTCCTCTGTACCTACTACGCTCCAGAAACTCCCTCCTTACCCTCGGGGTCTTGTTTGCCCACACAAAGCCCATGATGCTCCTACCTACCCGCTTAAAAAAGGCCTTGGTTGGGCAGATCGGGAGGCCTGGTGAGTGAGGGGGCGGGGAGGGGGGGAGGGAGGGAGGGGGGCAGTGAGGGGAGGGGGGAGGGGGGCAGTGAGGGAGGGGGGAGGGGGGCAGTGAGGGAGGGGGGGAGGGGGGCAGTGAGGGAGGGGGAGGGAGGGGGGCAGGGGGGGGAGGGGGGCAGTGAAGGAGGGGGAGGGGGGCAGTGAAGGAGGGGGAGGGGGGCAGTGAAGGAGGGGGAGGGGGGCAGTGAAGGAGGGGGGGCAGTGGTGGAGGGGGGGCAGTGGGGGAGGGGGGCAGTGGGGG